>NW_022631228.1:4886-512340 GCF_010015895.1 Lontra canadensis
AAGATGTAGTGAAAAGAAGGGCCATCTGTACCCCAATGTTTATAGCAACAATGGCCACGGTCGCCAAACTGTGGAAAGAACTAAGATGCCCTTCAACGGATGAATGGATAAGGAAAGTGTGGTCCATATACATTATAGAGTATTATGCCTCCATCAGAAAGGATGAATACCCAACTTTTGTATCAACATGGACAGGACTGGAAGAGATTATGCTGAGTGAAATAAGTCATGCAGAGAAAGTCAATTATCATATGGTTTCACTTATTTGTGGAGCATAACAAATAGCATGGAGGACAAGTGGAGTTAGAGAGGAGAAGGGAGTTGGGGGAAATTGGAAGGGGAGGTGGACCATGAGAGACTATGGACTCTGAAAAACAATCTGAGGGTTTTGAAGGGGCTGGGGGTGGGAGGTTGGGGGAACCAGGTGGTGGGTATTAGAGAGGGCACGGATTGCATGGAGCACTATGTGTGGTGCAAAAACAAGGAATACCGTTATGCTGAAAAAAAAAAAAAAGAAGTTTTGTTTGTCAGGGTTCTGGATAAATACTATTCAACTCTTGAAAATCACCCACATTTTCCCTTTCCCTACCTCCTGTTTATACAATCTTCAGATAATTGCTTAGAAATGGTTTTATTTAGTCAAATGCTTCTCCCATCCAGCTTTTGTTTTTGAACTGAAAAAAGGAATAACTATTTATTGAGCTTCTTTGAGACATTAGGCATGGTTTTAAGACACCTTCATTGTATTACCTTCTTAATATTCAAAACAGGTCTATGAGGAAGGTCTTATTGTCATTCCACTTCATGGACTGAAACAGAGGCTAAATGATTTAAAAGTAACAAAATGAGATCAGAGAGCAAGACAAATTGTAAGAAACTCTTAATAAGAGGAAACAAACTGAAGGTTGCTAGAGGGAAGGGAGGTGGAGGGATGGGGTAACTGTATGATAGATACTAAGAAGTGTACATGATGTGATGTAATGAGCACTGGGTATTATATAAGACTGATGAATCATTGACCTCTACCTCAGAAACCAATGATATATTATATGTTAATTAATTGAATTTAAATTTAAAAATTAACTTGCTAGTGAATCTAAGACCATGATTTTCTAACCTGGGTCTGGCAACTGAAAAACTGTTTTGTTTTTCATTTTAGCATGCAACATCATTTGGTGGGTTACTTCTTTATTATAATTTTTATTACTCAGTTAATCACATATTTCAAGTAGTTAGTGGTAAATAAAAGGACAATGCAATAAGAAAGTGAATAAGAGAAAATATTTCAAAAACACAGTTATTAATTACTCATACTGTAGGATTGTTAACTATCTTTAAACATTCTGACAGTTTTAGTGATGCTTAATAGCCTATTAATATAATTTAAGATGGACAATTTGATAAGTTTTGAAATATGAGTGTTCCTGAGACACCATCACAGCACAGTCAAGGTAATAAGAGTATCAATCATGTCCATAAGTTTCTTTTTACCTTAGTGTTATTATTCCTTCCTTTTCCACTTGCATGCATGCCCATCCTCAAACAACAATGAATGTGCTATTACTATAGATTAGCTTGCATATTCTAAAGTTTTTATAAATAGAATCATTTACTATGCACTCTTTTCTTTTTAATCCTGCTCTTTCACTCAACTTAATTATTTTGAGAGTTATCCATATTGCAGGGAATCTCAGTAGTTTGTTCCATTTTATGGGTGAGGACTAATTTTATTGTAGAGATACACTGTAGTTTATTTATCCATTCACTGGATGGAAATATGGGTTCCAGTTTTTTGCTATTGTAAACAAAACAGATATGAGCATTCATGTCTTTGTACGGAGATATGATTTTATTCATTCATTTATTTATTTATTTAATTTCTTTTCAACGTAACACAATTCATTGTTTTTGCACCACACCCAGTGCTCCATGCAATATGTGCCCTCCTTAATACCTACCACCTGGATCCCCCAACCTCCTACCCCCCACCCTTTCAAAACCCTCAGGTTATTTTTCAGAGTCCATAGTCTCTCATGGTTCACCTCCCCTTCCAATTTCCCTCAACTCCCTTCTCCTCTTCATCTCCCTATGTCCTTCATGTTATTTGTTATGCTCCACAAATAAGTGAAACCATATGATAATTGACTCTCTCTGCTTGACTTATTTCACTCAGCATAATCTCTTCCAGTCCCGTCCATGTTGATACAAAAGTTGGGTATTCATCCTTTCTGATGGAGGCATAATAGTCCATAGTGTATATGGGCCACATCTTAAAGAAGGGCCATCTGTACCCCAATGTTTACAGCAGCAATGGCCATGGTTGCCAAACTGTGGAAAGAACCAAGATGCCCTTCAATGGATGAATGGATAAGAAAGATGTGATTTTATTTCTTTTGAGTAAATACCTAGGAGTGAAGTGGTTAGATCATATAATGTATGTTTACTTACTTTAAAAATCTTTTTTCAAATTAGCTTATTGGGCTAATTATTTTAAATTAGCTTTATTGGGCACCTGGGTGACTCAGTCATTAAGGGTCTGCCTTCGGCTCAGGTCATGGTCTTAGCATCCTGGGATGGAGCCCCGCATCAGATTCCCTACTCGGTGGGAAGCCTGCTTCTCCTTCTCCCACTTCCCCTGCTTGTGTTCCCTCTCTTGCTGTCTCTGTCAAATAAATAAAATCTTTAACAAAATAAAAATTAGCTTTATTGAGGTATACATTATATACCTTAAAATTCATCATTTTGAGTAAATTTTGATTTACAGAGTTGTAAACCACAATCCAACTTCAGCTAATATTCTCCACCTTAAAAAGACTTGCATCTGCCCTTTGCTCCAGGCAACCACTAATCTACTTTGTGTTTCTATAGATTTGCTGTTTCTGGCTTGAGGGCTGGAGCTGGAGTGAGCAGCAAGGGTGTGAGATGGTATCTCACTGTGGTTTTGATTTGGATTTCCCTGATGCTGAGTGATGTTGAGCACTTTTTCATGTGTTTGTTGGCCATTTGGATGTCTTCTTTGAAGAAATGTCTGTTCATGTCTTCTGCTTATTTCTTGATTGGATTATTTGTTGTTTGGGTATTGAGTTGTTAAGTTCTTTATAGATTTTGGATACTAGCTCTGTATCTGATATGTCATTTGCAAATATCTTCTCACATTCTATAAGTTGTCTTTTGGTTTTGTTGACTGTTTCCTTTGTTGTGTGAAAGCTTTTTATCTTGATGAAGTCCCAATAGTTCATTTTTGCTCTTGCTTCCCTTGGCTTTGACGATGTTTCTAAGAAGTTGCTGTGGCTGAGGTCGAAGAGGTTGCTGCCTGTGTTCTCAAGGATTTTGATGAATTCCTGTCTCATATTGAGTTATTTCATGCATTTGAGTATATTTTTGTGTGTGGTATAAGGAAATGGTCCAGTTTCATTTTTCTGCATGTGGCTGTCCAATACTCCCAACACCATTTGTTGAAGAGATTGTCTTTTTTCCATTGGACATTCTTTACTGCTTTGTCAAAGATTTGTTGACCACAGAGATGAGGGTCCATTTCTGGGCTTTCTATTCTGCTCCATTGATCTATGTGTCTGTTTTTGTGCCAGTACCATACTTACTTGATGATTACAACTTTATAATAAGCTTGAAGTCAGGAATTGTGATGCCACCAGCTTTGGTTTTGTTTTTCAACATTCCTTTGACTATTCAGCATCTTTTCTGTTTCCATAAAAAATTTAAGACTATTTGTTCCATTTCTTTGAAAAAAGTTGATGGTATTTTGACAGAGATTGCATCGAATGTGTGGATTTCTCTGAGTAGCATAGACATTTTAACAGTATCTATTCTTCCAATACATGAATATGTAATGTTTTTCCATTTCTTTGTGTCTTCCTCAATTTTTCTCATGAGTATTCTATAGTTTTCTGAGTACAGATTCTTTGTCTCTTTGGTTTGATTTGTTCCTAGGTATCATATGCTTTTGGCTGCAATCATAAATGTGATCAACTCCTTAATTTCTCTTTCTTCTGTCTTGTTTTTGGTGTATAGAAATGCAACTGATTTCTATGCATTGATTTTATATCTTGACACTTTAGAGAATTCCTGTATGAGGTCTAGCAGTTTTGTGGTGGGGTCTTTTGGGTTTTCCACATAAAGTATCATATCATCTGCAAAGAGTGATAGTTTGACTTTTTCTTTGCTGATTTGGGTTCCTTGTTTGTGTTTTTGTTGTCTGGTTGGTGAAGCTAGGACTTCTAGTACTATGTTGAATAACAGTGATGATAGTGAACATCCCTGCAGTATTCCTGACCTTAGGGAAAAGCTCTCAGTTTTTCACCATTGAGAATGATATTTGCTGTGGGTTTTTCATAGACAGCTTTTATGATATTGAGTTATGTACTCTCTACCCCTACAATGTGAAGAGTTTTAATCAAGAAAGGATGCTGTACATTCTCAAATACTTTTTCTGCATCTGTTGAGAGAGTATCATATAGTTCTCATCTTTTCTTTAATTAATGTAGTGTTTCACATTGATTGATTTGCAGGTATTGAACTATCATTGCAGCCCAGGAATAAGTCCCACTTGGTCATGGTGAATAATCCTTTTAATGTACCATTGGATCCTATTGGCTAGTATTTTGGTGAAAATTTTTGCAACCGTGTTCATCAGGGATATTGGTCTGTAATTCTCTTTTTTTTTTTTTTTTTAAGATTTTATTTATTTATTTATTTGACAGCGAGATCACAAGCAGGCAGAGAGGCAGGCAGAGAGAGAAGCAGGCTCCCCGCTGAGCAGAGAACCCGATGCGGGACTCGATCCCAGGACTCCGAGATCATGACCTGAGCTGAAGGCAGCGGCTTAACCCACTGAGCCACCCAGGCGCCCCTGTAATTCTCTTTTTTGATGGGATCTTTGGTTTTGGGATCAAGGTAATGCTGGCCTCATAAAATGAGTTTGGGAGTTTCTCTTCCATTTCTATTTTGGAACAGTTTCAGGAGAATAGGTATTAATTCTTCTTTAAATGTTTGGTAGAATTCCTCTGGGAAGCCATCTGACCCTGGGCTCTTATTTGTTGGGAGATTTTTTGATGACTATTTCATTTTCCTTGTTGGTTATGGGTCTGTTCAGGTTTTCTATTTCTTCCTCGTTCAGTTTTGGTAGTTTATACATCTCTAGGAATGCATCCATTTCCTCCATATTGTCTAATTTGCTGGCATATAGTTACCCATGGTAATTTTTTTTTTATAATTGTTTGTATTTCTTTGGTGTCGGTTGTGATCTCTCCTCTTTCACTCATGATTTTGTATGCTCTGTTGCAGAAGGTCCATCCTCTGTATTTTTCTTCTGTTGGGCATTCCTCCTCCTAGTCATTTTGGTGAGAGATGACTGAACAGATGTAGCTGGATGTATCGACCATGGTGCAGTCAAGGTGCACCCTGGAATGCTTCTGAGCAATCAGGATTCCCCACCCAAATGAGAGAAAAAATAAAAGAAAAAGAAAAAAAAAAAAAGGAGAGAGAGAGACAGGAAAGAAAGGGAAGATAAAAGAGAAGGTTCAGTCCAAATGGGCCCCAAGGTAAGATTTATGAAGTATACAAACAAAAACAAAGAAAAAGGGTAATAAAAGTATATGACAAGAGAAAAAATATATATATAAGCAAATAGAGGAAGAACCTTGTTGAAAAGAACCCCAAGTGTAAGATTTATATACTATCAGGACGAACACAAAAACAGAGAAACACTGGTGGGAGAAAAAGATGGGAGAGTGGTTATAAATTCTCAGTGTGTGAGGAAGGATGTTTTGATTCTTCCTGGATGTATCTTGATATCTTTGTTAAAGGACTCAACTTTCCTAAGATAAAGGGGGATTAAAAGTTGGTTTACCTAAAGGGGTAGTACTGATTGGGGAAAGGGGATTACTTTGAAGTTTAACTCTATATGAATATTAGAAAATAAAAATAAAAAAGGAATAAACTAGACTAAACTAAACTAAAATTAAAAAAGAAAGAAATTTAAAAAATAGAAATGCAAAAGAAAAACACAGGTGTATGTATCAAAAAGTTCAGGTTAGAAGGTTAACTGGACAGCTCACTGTGATGGTAAATAGGTTAAAAATTATCTATATAAAAAAAATGAGCCAGGATAGTGGGAACAAATTAAAAATAAAAGTTGTCCTATGAAGTAGTGGTGGTTGTTCTCTTGTAGTCTTTTTTTTTTTTTTCCTTTCCTGGTTGGTTTTCTGGGGGAGGGGCCTGCCACGTGGGTTTTCAGTCAATGATGTTCCCTAAGTTAAGTCCTCCCGCCCCCCTCAAGGGGGTGGACTCTGAGGAAACCGTTTGGTTTTTTTTTTAAATTTTATTTTTTATAAACATATATTTTTTTCCCCAGGGGTACAAGTGTGTGAATCGCCAGGTTTACACACTTCACCGCACTCACCATAGCACATACCCTCCCCAATGTCCATAATAACCCCACCCCCCTCTCCCAACCCCCCTCCCCCCAGCAACCCTCAGTTTGTTTTGTGAGATTAAGAGTCACTTAAGGAAACCGGTTTTTTCAGGCTTTTGTTCTCTGGAGGTTTTTATGTTTGTTCACTTTTTTTTTTTCCTCTCACCTTGACCGCTTTTGATGGTTTTTGTAGGTTTAGAGGAAAGCAAACTGCACCCTGACCTCCCTCTCAGAGAGAAGCCTCAGTCTGCTCTTCTGTGGGTGTTGCAGAGCCTGTATAAATTCCCCCTTGGCCCCTGGCAGAGCAGGTTCCGAGTCACTGTCCCTGGGGATGCAGGATCTTCTGCTTGTACCCAAAACCATGGCAGCAGTGGCTGTCTGGGCAGCTCCAGACCGCAGGAGAGGTTCCAAGCAGCGATTGCACACTGAGATTTTCCCACTGGCCCAGGCTGGGAGTGCCTGGTCTTTCTGTGTCTAAGAGCACCCAGCTTGTACGCACCTCTCTCAGGGGAGGCTGTGGGTCACGCGTGCATCTCAAGCTCTGAGAACAGGGCGCAGGTCCGAAAGCACCAGGCTGAGGCTTTGCACAACTCTCTCAGGGGAGAGTTTGGGGCTCGCGTCTCAGGCTCCGAAACAATGGCGTGGGTCTAAGAGCACCGGGTGGGCCTTTGCTCACCTCTTTCAGGGGAGGGTGAGGGGCGCGCGTGTATCAGGCTCTGTAGCAGGGCTCAGTGTTCTGCCATCTGGCGAGGCTACCAGCCCCTCACAGGAGCCAGACCCTATGCAATCTCGGGCGTGCTGGAGGCTCAGGGACCAAGACCTGGTTTCTCCGCCGCACTCTCTCTGGCTCAGTGCCAGGGGAGGCTGTCCTGGGTCCGGGGACTTAAGCCCCTGTCCCTAGCCACCCTGATTCCCACAATTTACCCCCCACAATCCTTTGCTCTTTTGGAGTGCTTTCAACCAGTCTCCAAGTTAATGCTGGCCCCCAGATGCAGGGCACTCTCGTATTAGGGGTATTACTTTCCAGTCTGTCACCTCTGGTGGCTCCCCCCCCTTTTGTTTATCTTCTGATATCAGTCCGATGTTCCCACTCCACTTTACCTGCCCACTGGCGTCTTCTGCCCCTGTAGAGATCCAGATGTGTATAATTCTGATCTCAGGCTGATTTCATGGGTGATCGGAGTTCTTTGGTAGGTAATCAGCTCACTTTAGGGTACAGATTGAAAAGGCACCTCCTCCTACTTCCCAGCCATCTTGTCCTCTTACTTAGCTTTGAATTACCAGACAAATAACCTACTCCAGATAGCAACATTAGTGTATTAAGCTATGCTTATTTTGACTTAAAAAATTTCAGAAGTCATTTTATGATAAAACCACTATGGCCTCAGGGTGACGGGAGCAATTGGGCACTGTTCTCTGAGAGCGCACTGAGGAGTGGGGCCCCAGACTCTCGGCTCCTCCGGGCCGGAGACTGGGAGGCTGCCATCTTCATTCCCATCCTCTGGAACTCTACGGAAAGCACTCAGGGAATAAAAGCTCCCGAAAGCAAACCCGAGCGGATTACTCAGCCCGGTCCCTGGTAAGGGCGGTGCGACTCCGCCTGGGGCAAAGACACTTGAGAATCACTATAACAGGCCCCTCCCCCAGAAGATCAACAAGAAACCCAGCCAGGACCAAGTTCACCTACCAAGGAGTGCAGTTTGAATACCAAGGAGAGCAGCGGAATTCCAAAGGAGGAGAAAGCAAAGCACGGAACTCATGGCTTTCTCCCCATGATTCTTTAGCCTTGCAGTTAATTTAATTTTTTTTTCTTTTTCAATTTTTTTTTCTCTTCTTCTGCTACATTTTTTTAACTTTTACCCTTTTCTTTTTTAACGTTTTTTAACTAGTTTATCTAATATATATATATTTATTTTTTCCTTTTTATATTTTTTCATTATTGGTTTTCTTTTTTTTGTTTCTTTTTTCTTTTTTCCTTTTTCATTTTTTTTTTTCTTTTTTTCTTTCGAGACCTCTTTATATCCCCCACCCCCCCATGATTTGGGATCTCTTCTGATTTGGCTAAAGCATATTTTCCTGGGGTTGTTGCCGCAATTTTAGTATTTTACTTATTACCTTCATATACTCTTATCTGGACAAAATGACAAGGCGGAAAAATTCACCACAAAAAAAAAAAGAACAAGAGGCAGTACCAAAGGCTAGGGACCTAATCAATACAGACATTGGTAATATGTCAGATCTAGAGTTCAGAATGACAATTCTCAAGGTTCTAGCCAGGCTCGAAAAAGGCATAGAAGATATTAGAGAAACCCTCTCGGGAGATATAAAAGCCCTTTCTGGAGAAATAAAAGAACTAAAATCTAATCAAGTTGAAATAAAAAAAGCTATTAATGAGGTGCAATCAAAAATGGAGGCTCTCACTGCTAAGATAAATGAGGCAGAAGAAAGAATTAGTGATATAGAAGACCAAATGACAGAGAATAAAGAAGCTGAGCAAAAGAGGGACAAACAGCTACTGGACCACGAGGGCAGAATTCGAGAGATAAGTGACACCATAAGACGAAACAACATTAGAATAATTGGGATTCCAGAAGAAGAAGAAAGAGAGAAGTGAGCAGAAGGTATATTGGAGAGAATTATTAGAGAGAATTTCCCCAATATGGCAAAGGGAACAAGCACCAAAATCCAGGAGGTTCAGAGAACCCCCCTCAAAATCAATAATAGGTCCACACCCCGTCACCTAATAGTCAAATTTACAAGTCTTAGTGACAAAGAGAAAATCCTGAAAGCAGCCCGGGAAAAGAAGTCTGTAACATACAATGGTAAAAATATTAGATTGGCAGCAGACTTATCCACAGAGACCTGGCAGGCCAGAAAGAGCTGGCATGATATATTCAGAGCACTAAACGAGAAAAACATGCAGCCAAGAATACTATATCCAGCTAGGCTATCATTGAAAATAGAAGGAGAGATTAAAAGCTTCCAGGACAAACAAAAACTGAAAGAATTTGCAAACACCAAACCAGCTCTACAGGAAATATTGAAAGGGGTCCTCTAAGCAAAGAGAGAGCCTAAAAGTAGTAGATCAGAAAGGAACAGAAACAATATACAATAACAGTCACCTTACAGGCAATACAATGGCACTAAATTCATATCTCTCAAGAGTTACCCTGAATGTAAATGGGCTAAATACCCAATCAAAAGACACAGGGTATCAGAATGGATAAAAAAACAAAACCCATCTATATGTTGCCTACAAGAAACTCATTTTAAACCCGAAGACACCTTCAGATTTAAAGTGAGGGGGTGGAAAAGAATTTACCATGCTAATGGACATCAGAAGAAAGCAGGAGTGGCAATCCTTATATCAGATCAATTAGATTTTAAGCCAAAGACTATAATAAGAGATGAGGAAGGACACTATATCATACTCAAAGGATCTGTCCAACAAGAAGATCTAACAATTTTAAATATCTATGCCCCTAACGTGGGAGCAGCCAACTATATAAACCAATTAATAACAAAATCAAAGAAACACATCGACAATAATACAATAATAGTAGGGGACTTTAACACTCCCCTCACTGAAATGGACAGATCATCCAAGCAAAAGATCAACAAGGAAATAAAGGCCTTAAATGACACACTGGACCAGATGGATATCACAGATATATTCAGAACATTTCATCCCAAAGCAACAGAATACACATTCTTCTCTAGTGCCCATGGAACATTCTCCAGAATAGATCACATCCTCGGTCCTAAATCAGGTCTCAACTGGTATCAAAAGATTGGGATCATTCCCTGCATATTTTCAGACCACAATGCTCTGAAGCTAGAACTCAATCACAAGAGGAAATTTGGAAGCAACCCAAATACATGGAGACTAAACAGAATCCTTCTAAAGAATGAATGGGTCAACCAGGAAATTAAAGAAGAATTGAAAAAATTCATGGAAACAAATGATAATGAAAACACAACGGTTCAAAATCTGTGGGACACAACAAAGGCAGTCCTGAGAGGAAAATATATAGCGGTACAAGCCTTTCTCAAGAAACAAGAAAGGTCTCAGGTACACAACCTAACCCTACACCTAAAGGAGCTGGAGAAAGAACAAGAAAGAAACCCTAAACCCAGCAGGAGAAGAGAAATAATAAAGATCAGAGCAGAAATCAATGAAATAGAAACCAAAAAAAAAAAAAAAAAAACGAAAACAATAGAACAAATCAATGGAACTAGGAGCTAGTTCTTTGAAAGAATTAATAAGATTGATAAACCCCTGGCCAGACTTATCAAAAAGAAAAGAGAAAGGACCCAAATCAATAAAATCATGAATGAAAGAGGAGAGATCACAACTAACACCAAAGAAATACAGACAATCATAAGAACATATTATGAGCAACTCTATGCCAACCAATTTGACAATCTGGAAGAAATGGATGCATTCCTAGAGACATATAAACTACCACAACTGAACCAGGAAGAAATAGAAAGCCTGAACAGACCCATAACCAGTAAGGAGATTGAAAGAGTCATCAAAAATCTCCAAACAAACAAAAGCCCAGGGCCAGACGGCTTCCCGGGGGAATTCTACCAAACATTTAAGGAAGAACAAATTCCTATTCTCCTGAAACTGTTCCAAAAAATAGAAATGGAAGGAAAACTTCCAAACTCATTTTATGAGGCCAGCATCACCTTGATCCCAAAACCAGACAAGGATCCCATCAAAAAAGAGAACTACAGACCAATATCCTTGATGAACACAGATGCAAAAATTCTCACCAAAATACTAGCCAATAGGATTTAACAGTACAATAAAAGGATTATTCACCACGACCAAGTGGGATTTATTCCAGGGCTGCAAGGTTGGTTCAACATCCGCAAATCAATCAATGTGATACAACACATTAATAAAAGAAAGAACAAGAACCATATGATACTCTCCATAGATGCTGAAAAAGCATTTGACAAAGTATAGCATCCCTTCCTTATCAAAACTCTTCAAAGTGTAGGGATAGAGGGCACATACCTCAATATTATCAAAGCCATCTATGAAAAACCCATCGCAAATATCATTCTCAATGGAGAAAAACTGAAAGCATTTCCGCTAAGGTCAGGAACACGGCAGGGATGTCCGTTATCACCACTGCTATTCAACATAGTACTAGAAGTCCTAGCCTCAGCAATCAGACAACAAAAAGAAATTAAAGGCATCCAAATCAGCAAAGAAGAAGTCAAACTATCACTCTTCGCAGATGATATGATACTATATGTGGAAAACCCTAAAGACTCCACTCCAAAACTGCTACAACTGGTACAGGAATTCAGTAAAGTGTCAGGATATAAAATCAATGCACAGAAATCAGTTGCATTTCTCTACACCAACAACAAGACAGAAGAAAGAGAAATTAAGGAGTCAATCCCATTTACAATTGCACCCAAAACTGTAAGATACCTAGGAATAAACCTAACCAAAGAGACTAAGAATCTATACACAGAAAACTATAAAGTACTCATGAAAGAAATTGAGGAAGACACAAAGAAATGGAAAAATGTTCCATGCTCCTGGATTGGAAGAATAAATATTGTGAAAATGTCTATGCTACCTAAAGCAATCTACACATTTAATGCAATTCCTATCAAAGTACCATCCATTTTTTTCAAAGAAATGGAACAAATAATCCTAAAATTTATATGGAACCAGAAAAGACCTTGAATAGCCAAAGGAATATTGAAAAAGAAAGCCAGAGTTGGTGGCATCACAATTCCGGACTTCAAGCTCTATTACAAAGCTGTCATCATCAAGACAGCATGGTACTGGCACAAAAACAGACACATAGATCAATGGAACAGAATAGAGAGCCCAGAAATAGACCCTCAACTCTATGGTCAACACTAATCTTCGACAAAGCATGAAAGAATGTCCAATGGAAAAAAGACAGCCTCTTCAATAAATGGTGTTGGGAAAATTGGATAGCCACATGCAGAAAAATGAAATTGGATCACTTCCTTACACCACACACGAAAATAGACTCAAAATGGATGAAGGACCTCAATGTGAGAAAGGAATCCATCCAAATCCTTGAGGAGAACACAGGCAGCAACCTCTTCGACCTCAGCCGCAGCAACATCTTCCTAGGAACATCGCCAAAGGCAAGGGAAGCAAGGGCAAAAATGAACTATTGGGATTTTATCAAGATCAAAAGCTTTTGCATACCAAAGGAAACAGTTAACAAAACCAAAAGACTACTGACAGAATGGGAGAAGATATTTGCAAACAACCTATCAGATAAGGGGCTAGTGTCCAGAATCTATAACGAACTTAGCAAACTCAACACCCAAAGAACAAATAATCCAATCAAGAAATGGGCAGAAGACATGAACAGACATTTCTGCAAAGAAGACATCCAGATGGCCAACAGACACATGAAAAAGTGCTCCATATCACTCGGCATCAGGGAAATACAAATCAAAACCACAATGAGATACCACCTCACACCAGTCAGAATGGCTAAAATTAACAAGTCCAGAAATGACAGATGCTGGCGAGGATGCAGAGAAAGGGGAACCCTCCTACACTGTTGGTGGGAATGCAAGCTGGAGCAACCACTCTGGAAAACAGCATGGAGGTTCCTCAAAATGTTGAAAATAGAACTACCCTATGACCCAGCAATTGCACTGCTGGGTATTTACCCTAAAGATACAAACGTAGTGATCCGAAGGGGCACGTGCACCCGAATGTTTATAGCAGCTATGTCTACAATAGCCAAACTATGGAAAGAACCTAGATGTCCATCAATAGACGAATGGATAAAGAAGATGTGGTATATATACACAATGGAATACTATGCAGCCATCAAAAGAAATGAAATCTTGCCTTTTGAGACGACGTGGATGGAACTAGAGGGTATCATGCTTAGTGAAATAAGCCAATCGGAGAAAGACAACTATCATATGATCTCCCTGATATGAGGGAGAGGAGATGCAACATGGGGGGTTAAGGGGGTAGGAGAAGAATAAATGAAAAAAGATGGGATTGGGAGGGAGATAAACCATAAGTGACTCTTAATCTCACAAAACAAACTGAGGGTTGCTGGGGGGAGGGGGGTTGGGGGGGTGGGGTTATTATGGACATTGGGGAGGGTATGTGCTATGATGAGTGCGGTGAAGTGTTTAAACCTGGCGATTCACAGACCTGTACCCCTGGGGAAAAAAAATATATGTTTATAAAAAATAAAATTTATTAAAAAAAAAAAACCACTATGGCCTCACACAGTTTTTAAAAAATACAGTTTATTCAAGAACTTAAACAATGTAATAGATATATTAGGTTTTTTAAAACAATCATATTAAGTATATCATACAGCTGCATATTATTAACACAGTGTTTTTCAGAAAAGATGATATATATTCTGCTTTATTTTTGTCTCCATAATAAAGCTGACAATGTAATGAAAGATATATTGTTGTTTACATTGTTTACCTTCACACAGTAATTCTTAGCCTTTTTAATCTTATGTTCCACCAGCATTTTATCCAATAGATCTCAACAAATTAGAAAATTAAAAGCCTACACTTTCAGAAAAAGTTGTACTTCATAGGTACTATTATTAGTTTTAGCATTTATTGTCAGTATTAAACCTATGAAAAAGTTATAGTAGAATTTGACGCCTTAAAGTAAGCAAAATTTATTGCTTTAGTGGTTGAAAAATTTTATTATATAGTCAAGTATAAATTTTGCTACCTTAGTAATGTAAAACGCAAAGGTGTTTAATAAAATATAATGCCATCATTATGCTTATGTGAAATTCTACACCAGGTAGACAAAGTAGAAAAAGATGTTGCCATCCAGAGGTTAGGTAATATGGAATGAAGCTCAGGGGTCACAAAATGTATATCAAGAGCACAGTTGGTCAAAAGAAAGAAGAAAAGTCATAAAAACATTCCATAGTAGGCATGCTAATCAGGAAGCTGGGCAAGGAAAACACTGTACACATGGGAAGAAAGGATTAGAAGAAATTTTGTCCAGGGTGACATGTATATCAGGTCATAGGTCCCTGGAGCTTAATGTCAGAAGGACATTGTATAACACAAACATAAGGAATAGTCAGTTATTGATATTATAATGTTAATTCTGTGTCCCATCTAGGCTCTAGTAGATTAAAGGACTTGTGGCCTCACCATGGTACTTAGTTTGTTACATATTCCCAAAGATTTCAATTATACGTCTGAACTAAAATTTATTTTACTTTGTATTAGAGAGGGCACGGATTGCATGGAGCACTGGGTGTGGTACAAAAGCAATGAATACTGTTATGCTGAAAATAAATTAAAAAAAAAGATTAAAAAAAAAAAGAATGCCCTGCTAAATTTACCTCATTCTATAAGAATCAGCATTTTTAAAATGAAATAATTAGATGTAAAATTATTTACTTTACAAATACTAGACTACTTTACAAATAACTAATTTTTCAACTACCTTTCTCTTTTCTCATATTATCTGCCTACCTATCAATGTGTCTGAAGTTTTGGGCCTTTTTTTTAAGATTTTATTTATTTATTTATTTGTCAGAAAGGGAGAGAGAGAGCGGGAGAGAGTGAGCGCATAAGCAGGGGGAGTGGCAGGCAAAGCAAGAAGCAGGCTCCTGGCTGAGCAGGGAGTCTGAAGCAGGACTTGATCCCAGGACCCTGGGTTCATGACTTAAGCCAAAGGCATCAGCTAACCAGCTGAGCCAAGCAGGTGTCCTGGTTTTGGGCATCTTCAAACAAATTTGGTGTTTTATTCCATTTGTGAAATGGTCAGTCTAAGTAGATCTGATTGTCTTTTCACCAACAGCTCTAAGGTTTGAATTTGTTGTTTGGACAGGGAAAATTATGTCTCTATGTAGCTTTTTAAAATGGGTCCCTGTCTAAAATGAAACTTGTATTAAGGCCCTTGCTTCTCCCCAAAGATATCAGCTCTAAATATCAAGCTTTCTGGGCTGAAAGTAGAAAAAAGTAGAAGTCAGGTTGTATATTTTCTGAGGTCTATGTAACAATACACGCTTGAATATGTAGTGAGACAAAGGGTAGTAAAAAACAGACAGAATATATTATAAACATATTTTTACAAATAATAAAAAAAATATTCCATAGCATACCAAGTACCCTTCATTCCCTTAAACATTGTCTGGCTCTTTCTTTATCTCTCAACATTTCTCCGGCACTGGCTATTTGGGTTACCCAACCCAGGCTCCACAGTTTTTCATCACATGAAGTTTAAGAAAGCTTAAATATGGTATTCTCTATACTCTTTGAATCCTCAGTTGGGTCCCCTACTTTAATTAGAGCAAGGTGATTATCCTTTACTCCTATAAACACTCCAGGATTATTCTTACATTCAAAAGAAACACATTTAGAAGACTTCCTATGAAGGCGGAAGAAGGCCTGGTCTGGCAATTGGTTTTCACATTTTTGTAGCTGAGGAAAAAAGAAAGCAAGCAACCAGCATGTAAGTGGGAAGTCCAAAATCAACCTTACCTCCCTGTAATAGAAACTAAAAGGGAATAATTATAACTAGTATTTCTAGCAAGGATGCTTACTAAGTAGGGGATGGGAGTGGCAGGTGTAGTAGGAAGAAATGGGTAGAGGGCTAAAGTGGGGGGGGGGTGTCTGATTTGATTCATTGATAGTTGAGAAACATAGCTTAGAGTGACTGGATTTAGATGTAGCAGCTCAGGATTTGTGCCTGACTTTTGCCATGTACTATTTCTGAGACGTGTGCACATTGCTTTACTTCTCAAACCTCAATTTTTTAGTCTAATCAGTTTTCTGTTGTGAACCAACAACTTACCAGCACATATGTGAATGATGTAAGTGATTATTATTTTAGGCCAATAAGTGTTAGGGATGGTTTGTATTGTAGTAATATTTGACTAATAAAACAACTCTATTATGGAATTACTGCAATAACTAAAGGATGACTTCTTGTAAAACATTTAGCACAGTATTTGGCATGTAACAGAGCTCTGTATGGGGTCAGCTCTTATCACTGAGTAGTTATATACATCCAACACTCTTATATACATTTAGGAATGTTTGTTAAGAAAGATGCTGGCTACCATCCAGTGTTTATGATAATACCTTATATGACTGTATTAGTTAGATTCATAATTTTGTATTTATGTCATTTGTCATCTATATTATACTCTTTATGTTTTCTTTCTGGTCTCTATCTTTGGCTTGTTTGTTCCTGAAGATGTTTATAAATTTTCACCATGACCTATATTATACTGCCATTTGCATTTTTTTGTAACAACATTGTAAAGTAAATCTTGGCATATGGAAACATTTATGACTTTTCCTTTAGCAGGGTCAGAGTGTAAAATTGTTTTTACATTTGCCTAAGAAAACTATATTTTATCAGGAACACTTCCTGGAAGAACAAAGTAGTTCCTAAAGTAAAATGGAAAGGATTTGAGATCATTGTATATAACAGTGCTTCTCAAACTTCAATGTGCTTATGAATCTCCTGGAGATTTGCTAAAATTATGATTCTGCTTTAATTGTGAGGAAACCTGAAGTTCTGCATAGCTAACACACTCCCAGGTGCACTCCTGGCAGAGAACAGACTTTCTGTAGCAAGGCTATACATGCCATTTATCTCCCTTTCCTACTCCAGAAGCAAGTTATTAGCAGTAACTGATTGTGTCTTAGGTACAATAGCAGAAGCAAAACTTCTTTGAAATATGCTAGACACCCAAATTTGCACAAGTGAGTGGAGTTAGTTATGACAGTTAAGTGCATATTTCTTTTACCTCCACAGAGTGTTCCTTGTTGTTGGCATGCAGCAAAAAGTCTTTGTCTTTTGTAGGGCTCAGGTTTACCAATAATGTCTGGCCATCAACACCATCACCTTGCAATTAAAGAAAAAAGTAAATTTAAAGAGTAATAAAAAATGGAAAAATCTAAATTATAAAGTTAAGAATTTAGCTCATTTTAATTTAAATGAATTTAACACATAGGAAAAGAGTCCAAGATATGATGTAAAATAATTGTTTCATTAACCTACATGTCTTTTAGAAGTATTTGTACCCAAGTGAAACTAAAGAATCACTGGGCAATGTGGGATTAAGTTTAATTTCCTAAAGAGTTATTGGACAATTTGGGGTAATTTTAAGCTCCTTAGTTATTACCCCATTTAGTAAAATTAGCAAAATTACCCCATTAAATTAAATTAAACTTAGTAAAATCACCCCATTATTTGGGGGTAATTTTAAACTCCTTAGCTTCCTTATTTGCTTTCTATTTGTAGAATTGTGACTCTATTGGGTATTTGTCTGGGTGTCAGTTTCCCTATCTGCATGCAAAGCCACTGATAGTAGTTTCCCAATATCCAACCACCCTCCTTGTATAATAGAATATTTCCCAGTCTGTTTTCTTATAATAAAGTGTAGCAATGTGACTAAGTTTTGACAAATATGAGGTGAATGGAAGTGTTGGTTACAACTTAAAGTTTTGTCCTTAAAGGGAAAGAGAATTCATATGTCATGTCTTCCTTTGTCCTGCTGATTGGGCATTGTCATGGTAGCAAGTAATCTTGAACCATGTGGATGTTGGCAGAGTCACAGAGAAGGAGCTTGGTCCTTGTACAACTTGTTGAACAGAGCTGTTATTCCAGCCCTGGCTAAGATAAAAATAAAGTTTTGTGTAGCTTAAGCCACTATTATTCTGCAATGGATGGGTGGAATAAATCCTGTAAGAATCTAAGATTTTGCCATGAGTGTGGGCTGGAGAGAACCTTCTGAGACTGTCTTTTTCATGGAGCATTTTTGGATTTGTTCTTACCCCCAAATTCAAGAATGAAAGCACTACAACTGCCCAGCCCTCCAAATTACCTGTTCCATGAGTGGGGGATTGGGAATCATAATAACGGAATAGCACCTTATCTGAAAGAGAATACATAAAATCCTTTTGGTGAGATACAGTTTTATCAAAAGATTTCAATTTCAACATATACCTAACAGCAGAAAATATCCTCTTTTGTTACATATCAATAAAAGCAAAACTTTTTTGATTTTAAGAAAGGCCTAAAAACTTCTAAATTCTCCTCAACTTAGTGTATTTAGGCACCTGCTGCCAATGCATTGGAGTTAGCACACAGCATGGAATTTATTCGCTATGTCTGAAGTAGTCCACTGTTTATGGTTTGGTAAATTTATTATTATTATTATTATTATTAGGGGGAGGTGCAGTTGGAGGGGCAAGAGCAGGAGGAGAAGGAGAGAGAGAATCTTAATTAGGCTTCACACCTAGTGAGAGCCTGATATGGGGCTTGATCTCAAGACCCTGAGATCAATGACCTGAGCTGAAATCAAGGTTTGAACACTTAACTGTCTGAGCGATCCAGGCACCCCTTGATAAATTTATTTTTTCTTTACTAGTCAGCATTATATCATTATAGACAAAAGAAATATTCTACCTTTCTCTTGGTCTTTTCTCAAGTCTTCTACATAGATCTCATAACCTCCATCCTCAAAAACGAAAGTAATAGATTGGTCATTGTATGTGCTCAGGGAAGCAGAATGTTCTGTAACAAGTGAAAAGTTTGTCATTAAAAATTCAAACACACTTGTTCCCATGAACAATCTTTCAGCAATCAAAAGGAAATGCTTCCTTAAAGGTTTTTGATTTTTGTTTTTCTTTTCAATTTGAGCTGCACTTTTCCCACCACCATTAGATAGATAAAAGCCTTTGGTGCAAGATTTTTATTTTATTTTATTTCTTTTCAGTGAACAGAATTCACTGTTTATGCACCACACCCAGTGCTCCATGCATATGTGCCCTCCATAATACCCACCACGAAGCTCCTCCAACCTCCCACCCCCAGCCCCTTCAAAATGCTCAGATTGTTTTTCAGAGTCCATAGTCTCTTAGGGTTCATCTCGCCCTCCAATTTCCCTCAACTCCCTTCTCCTCTCCTTCTACCATGTCCTCTGTGTTATTTCTTATGCTCCACAAATAAATGAAACCATATGATAATTGGTTTTCTCTGCTTGACTTATTTCACTCGGCATAGTCTCTTCTAGTCCTGTTCATGTTGATACAAAAGTTGGGTGCAAGCTTAATGTAGCTCAAAGGGTAAGGTGTACCACTTGAATGGGATTAGAGATGCTAGTCTCTTGGTTGAAAACCATAGGAGGTCATGTTAGTGTGTTTAGGGGGGGATTTGGTGGAAAGAAAGAAGCTGGAAAAGTGACAGACTTTGCCTAAGGACACCTCTGTTTCCTTGTTTCTTATGGTCATGGGGACTGTGGACAAGGAGACTGTATTTTGATAGACATGGTTAAATGGATACCAATCTGTAAGGTGTGGAGTTATTCAAAGACTTCCAACAATCCTGGAGAGTGTGAGTGCCATTCTGTCCTCTGGCTAAATAGCAGAGACACTTAGAACAGTATTCCCAACTTAAAAAAAAATGGCCCAGCACACATAGAAAATTAAAGTATTTCTATGGCATGCTGGTGTAAACTGGTGTAGAATTAGGGACCATTTATGTTGGTCTTGAGAAAAAAAAATATTATGTTTTCTTTATGTTATAGCATTGTGCCAAGAAAAATAAAGTACAAAACAGAAGAATGTTAAATATTGAGTCTGTACATGAACTTCTTAAATAAAATGACTTAAAACTGGGGTCATTATGTTGCCTGATTTTAAGCTTTACTACAAAGCTGTGATCACCAAGACAGCATGGTACTGGCACAAAAACAGACACATAGACCAGTGGAACAGAGTAGAGAGCCCAGATATGGACCCTCAACTCTGTGGTCAAATAATCTTCAACAAAGCAGGAAAAAATATGTAGTGGAAAAAAGTATCTTCAATAAATGGTGCTGGGAAAATTGGACAGCTATATGTACAAGAATGAAACTCAACCATTCTATTACACCATACACAAGGATAAACTGAGAATGGATAAAATACATCATCATGAGGCAGGAATCCATCAGAATCCTAGAGGAGAACATAGGCAGTAACTTCTTTGATATCAGCCACAGAAACTTCTTTCAAGATATGTCTCCAAAGGCAAAGGAAACAAAAGCGAAAATGAACTTTTGGGACTTCATCAAGGTCAAGAGCTTCTGCACAGCAAAGGAAGCAGTCAACAAAACAAAGAGGCAACCAACGGAATGGGAGAAGATATTCACAAATGACAGTACAGACAAAGGGCTGATATCCAAGATCTATAAAGAACTCCTCAAACTCAACACACACAAAACAGATAATCATGTCAAAAAAGGGCAGAAAACATGAACAGACACTTCTCCAAAGGAGACATACAAATGACCAACAGACACATGAAAAAATGTTCATCATCATGAGCCATCAGGGAGATTCAAATAAAACCACATTGAGATACCACTACACCAGTTAGAATGGCCAAAATTAACAAAACAGTAAATAACATGTGTGGGAGAATGTTGGTGGGAATTCAAGTTGGTGCAGCCATTTTGGAAAACAGTGTGGAGATTCCTTAAGAAATTAAATATAGAGATTCCCTATGACCCTGCAATTGCACTGCTAGGTATTTACCCCAAAGATACAGATGTAGTGAAAAGAAGGGCCATCTGTATCCCAATGTTCATAGCAGCAATGGCCACAGTCACCAAACTGTGGAAAGAACCAAGATGCCTTTCAACAGATGAATGGGTAAAGAAGATATGGTCCATATATACTATGGAGTATTATGCCTCCATCAAAAAGGATGAATACCCAACTTTTGTAGCAACATGGACAGGACTGGAAGAGATTATCCTGAGTGAAATAAGTCAAGCAGAATCAATGATCATATGGTTTCACTTATTTGTGGAGCATAAAGAATAACATGGAGGACATGCGGAGATGGAGAGAAGGGAGTTGGGGGAAATTGGAGGGGGAGATGAACTATGAGACACTATGGACTCTGAGAAGCAAACTGATGGTTTTGGAGGGGAGTGGGGGTGGGAAGTTGGGTGAGCCTGGTGGTGGTTATTATGGAGGGCATGTATTGCATGGAACACTGGGTGTGGTGCATAAACAATGAATTCTGGAACACTGAAAAGAAATAGAAAAAATAAAAAAAATATATAAAAAAGATACTTAATGAATGAGAAAATTCAGTATGCTTCTGGGAACTTAAAGACATTTATATCAGGATTATGCTTAAAATGGCAACGTGCAACTCCTGGCCAAATTTTCGTAATGATCTCTTCACTTCTTGATGGTCACCATCAATTTGGACTTTATTTGCATGAGTAGGTGATACTTAAATCCATTTGAAAAAACATTTAAAATTTTTAGGAGTTGAAATTATATTTTAAAAATATAATAGTTCTTAATTTTCTTTCATTGTCAATGTTGGAATTTGGGGGAGGGGAATGTGGGGATTTTTTCCCCAAAGGATAACTTATTTTCTCCAGGAATAATGATATGGGATTCCAATTCATAACAAGTATTTCAAAATAATAATGGAGGGCTAACTATAAGATGTACATTCATTGTTAGAGCAGCTACTCTGTACCTAGTTTGAATACCACTGAATAGATTTGTGGGCTGCAAATGGACAGAAGTTTCTGTTACACAGGTAGGCATTGACTTGGAGCTGCTTCCTAGAGTGGCCCTGATCCTGTGTCTTTCCTTCCTCCTCACACCCACACCACCCTCAGCACCAGTCATACCTTGGATACTTGGAAAATTAGTTGCCCTAAAACATTTCTGGGCCCTAGGTACATCACAGTCAAAGTCTTCCTTTAGCTGCTGATGACAAGCAGTGAATACCAGATGTTGCTCTTTGTACTTTCCACCTGGAGGACAGGGAGAGAGTAGGAGTGGGCTGTCAGTACCCGCTCTGCCCAAACTTCTTTACTCCTCTTTGAGGATTCCCAGTCAAAGCTGATTGCTGGGACTGATACCAGGGCTTTAGCTGCCCTATAGTTTGAAGGATCAATACCTCCTGGCACACTTATACCCCAGTAGGGCATACCCGTTGGAGCCCAGGTGGAAGAAAACGAGTTACTCATGGAATCAACACCCCAAAACCTGCTATTAACATTTTAGTTTAATTCCTTTAAATAAAAAAAAAAACTTAAAATACTGTAAACATATTTATAATTTTTATATCATCTGTTTTCACTTAATATTGTAACAATACCATTTCTCCCATGCTATAAAAAGTTTTATATGTCCTTTTGAAAATGGCTAGAAAGTAATTCAACATCCTTACTTTTTTTCAGAAGGAAAATTTGCTCAAGGGAAAAAATTATACATCCACTATGCGGTAAATAAGGGCAGAGAGAAACCCATTACTATATTGAAGAGTTACCAGGAAATGTAGTTTCCTCTTACCTGTTCTTGGTGAATGCCTTTTGGTGATTTCTTTCCTAAAATAACAGGCCGTCTTTTCTATGATAAGGCCAGAGCGCAGCTGCATAAAATACATCTGGCAAACTTCTTCAGCTTTCTGTTGGGATTCTAAACAATTGAAAAATTTTGATACCATTTCATTCCATCCATTTTTGTCCATTTACAAGCACTGAATGTAGGAGACCAAGAAAGCAACCAAAGGTCTATAGTAGTGGGATGCCTGGATGGCTCAGTTGGTTAAGTATCTGCCTTTGGCTCAGGTCATGATCCCAGGGATTGAATCCTGCATCATGTTCCCTGCTCATCGGGGAACTTGCTTCTCCCTCTGTCCTCTGCTCCTCTTGTTTGTTCATGCTCCCTCTCTGACAAATAAATAAAGTATTTAAAAAAGCACATCTATTTGTTTAAAAACATCTATAGTATCTTTTTTAAAATTTAATTTTATTTCTTCAGTGTTCCAAGATTCATTTTTTATGCACCACACCCAGTGCTCCATGCAATATGTGCCCTCCTTACTACCTACCATCAGGCTCACGCATCCCCCAACTCCCCTACCCTCCCAAACCCTCAGTTTGTTTCTCAGAGTCCACAATATCTCATGGTTCCTCTCCCTGCGCCCCCCCACCATTTCCCACAATTCACTTTTAATTTACTTCTCCTAGTCTCCTCCATGCTATTTCTAATGCTCCACAAGTAAGTGAAACCATATGATAATTGATTCTCTCTGAATGACTTAGTTTACTTAGCCTAATGTCCTCCAGACCCGTCCATGTTGATACAAAAGTTGGGTATTCATCCTTTCTGATGGCTGCATAATATTCCATTGTATATATGAACTATATCTTTATCCTCTCATCCATTGAAGGGCATATTGGTTCTTTCCACAGTTTGGCTATTGTGGACATTGCTGCTATGAACATCAGGGTATATATGGCCCTTCTTTTCACTACATCTGTATCTTTGGGGTAAAAACCCAGTAGTGCAATTGCAGGGTCATAGGGTAGCTCTATTTTTAATTTCATAAGGAATCTCCACACTGTTTTCCAAAGACGCTGCACCAACTTTCATTCTCACCATCAGTGTAAGACGGTTACCCATTCTCAACATACTCTTCGACACTTGTTGTTTCCTCTTCTGTTAATTTAGACCATTCTAACTGGTGTAAGGTAGTATCTCAATGTGGTTTTGATTTGAATCTTCCTGATGGCTAATGATGAACATTTTTCATGTGTATACTAGACATTTGTATGTCTTCTTTGGAGAAGTGTCTGTTCATGTTTTCTGACCATTTTTTTACATGATTATCTGGTTTTGGGGTGTTGAGTTTGAGGAGTTCTTCGTAGACCTTATATATGAGCCCTTTGTCTGCAGTGTCATTTGCAAATATCTTTTACCATTCCATGGGCTGCCTCTTGCTTTGTTGACTGTTTCCTTTGCTGTGCAGAAGCTTTTTATCTTGATGAAGTCCCAAAAATTCATTTTCACTTTTGTTTCCTTTGCCTTTGGAGACATGTCTTGAGAGAAGTTGCTGTGGCCAATGTCGAAGAAGTTACTGCCTATGTTCTTCTCTAAGATTTTGATGGATTCCTCTCTCAATTTGAGTTCTATCATTCATTTTGTTTACCTTTGTGTATGGTGTAAGAGAATGGTCAAGTTTTATTCTTCTATACTAAGCTGCCTAATTTTCCTAGCACCATTTATTGAAGAGGCCGTCTTCTTTCCACTGGATATTTTTTTCTGCTTTGTCAAAGATTACTTGACCATAGAGATGCGGATCCTTATCTGGACTCTTAACTCTGTTCCATTGGTCTATGTGTCTGTTTTTGTCCCAGTACTATGCCGTCTTGGTGATCACAGCTTTGTAATAAAGCTTGATATCAGACAACATGATGCCCCCAGCTTTGTTTTTTCTTTTTCAACACTTCCTTAGTGATTAAGGGTCTTTTCTGGTTCCATACAAATTTTAGGATTGTTTGTTCCTTCACTTTGAAAAATTCCCATTTTTGATCTGGAATTTTGATCAGGATGGCATAAAAGTATAGATTGCTCTGGGTAGAATAGACATTTTAACAAGGTTTGTTCTTCCCATGAGCAAGGAAGTTTTTCCATCTCTTTGTGTCTTCTTCAGTTTCTTTCATGAGTGTTCTATAGTTTCTTGAGTACAGATCATTTACCTCTTTGGTTAGGTTTATTCCAAGGCATCTTATTGTTTTTGGTGCTATAGTAAGTGAAATCAATTCTCTAATTTCCCTTTCTATAGTTTCTTTGTTAGTGTATAGGAAGGGAACTGACTTTTGAGCATTGATTTTGCATCCTGCCACATTACTGAATTGCTGTATAAATTCTAGTAATTTGGGGGTGGAATCCTTTGGGTTTTCCATATAAAGTATCATGTCATTGTGAAGAGAGAAAGTTCGACTTCTTCTTTGCCAATTTAAATACATTTTATTTCCTTTTGTTGTTTGATTGCTGTTGCTAGAACTTCTAGTACTATATTGAACAACAGTGATGAGAGTGGGCATCCTTGTCATTTTCCTGATCTCAATGGGAAGGCTCTCATCTTTTCCTCATTAAGAATAATATTCATTGTGGGTTTTTCATAGATGGATTTATGAAGTTGAGGAATATTTCCTCTATATCTATACTCTGAAGAGTTTTAATCATGAAAGGATGCTGTATTTTGTCAAATGCTTTTTCTGAATCAATTGAGGGAACCATGTGGTTCTTCTCTCTTCTCGTATTGATTTGTTCCATCACGTTGATTGACTTGCAAATGCTGAGCTACCCTTGCATCCCAGGGATGAATCCCATTTGGTTATGATTTAATTATTAATTATAATTAATAATGATTATTAATGTACATTATTAATGTACTGTTGGATCCTATTAGCTAGGATCTTGTTGAGGATCTTGACATCCATATTCATCAGGGATATTGGTCTGAAATTCTCCTTTTTGATGGGGTCTTTGCCTGGTTTGGGGATTAAGGTAATGCTGGCTTCATAGAAAGAGTCTGGAAGTTTTCTTACCGTTTCCATTTTTGAAACAGCTTCAGGAGAATAGGTATTATTTCTTCTTTGAATGTTTGGTAAAATTCCACAGGGAATCCTTCAGGTCCTGGATTTTTATTTTTTGAAAGGTTTTTGATCACTGCTTCAATATTGTTACTAGATATTGGTCTATTCAGGTTGTCAATTTCTTCCTGTTTCAGTTTTGGAAGTTTATGTGTTTCCAGAAATGTATCCATTTCTTCTAGGTTGCTTAACTTATTGGCATATAACTATTGATAGTAATTTCTGAAGATTGTTTCTATTTCCTTGATGTTAGCTGTGATCTATCTCCTTTCATCCATAATTTTATTAACTTGGGTCCTCTCTCTTTTCTTTTGGATTTGTTTGGCCAGTGGTTTATCAATCTTATTAAATCTTTCAGAGAACCAGCTTCTAGTTTTGTTGATGTGTTCTACTGTATCTCTAGTTTCTAACTCATTGATCTCTGCTCTAATATTTTGTGTGTAGGGTTGGCTTAATTTGTTGTTGATTTTCCAGTTCTTTAAAGTGTAAAGAGAGTTGGTGTATTCAGGATTTTTCAATTTTTTTGAGTGAGGCTTGGATGGCTATGTACTTCCCCCTTAGGACCTCTTTTGCCATATCTCATAGGTTTTGGACGGATGTGTCTTCATTCTCATTGGTTTCCATGAATTGTTTAAATTCTTTGATTTCCTGGTTGTTCTGAACAGTCTTGGGCAGGATGGTCTTTAGCTTCCAAGTGTTTGAATTCCTTCTAATCTTTTTCTTGTGGTTGAGATTCCAGTTTCAAAGCACTGTGGTCTAAGAATATGCAGGGAATAATCTCAATCTTTTGGTATCAGTTGAGCCCTGATTTGTGACCTAGTATGTGGTCTATTCTGGAGGAAGTTTCATGTGTGCTTGAGAAGAATGAGTATTCTGTTGTTTTAGGGTGGAATGTTCTGGTCCATCTGGTCCAGTGTGTCATTCAAAGTTCTTTTTTCTTTGCTGATTTTCTGCTTGGATGATCTGTCTATTGATGAGAGTGGTACATTAAGATCCCCTACAATAATGTATTCTTATCAATACAACTCTTTATTTTGATTAACAATTGGCTTATGTATTTGTTTGTGCCCATATTGGGGGCATAAATGTTTATAGTGGTTAGGTCTTCTTGGTGGATAGACCCTTTAAGAATAATGTAGTGTCCTTCTGTATCTCTGACTACAGTCTTTAGTTTAAAATTTAATTTATCTGATATGAGAATCGCTACCCCAGCTTTCTTTTGAGGCCCGTTGGCATGAGAGATTCTTCTCCATCCCTTCACTTTCAGTCTGGATGTATCTTTAGGTTCCAAATGGGTCTCTTGTAGACAGTATATTAGGTGGGTCCTGTCATTTTATCCAATCTGCAACCTTGTGTCATTTTATAGGAGCATTTAGGCCATTCATGTTGAGAGTGGTTATTGAAAGATACGTTTTTACTGATGTCATGTTACCTGCAAAGTCCTTGTTTCTATAGATTGTCTCTGTAAATTTCTGGTCTCTGTTACTCTTAGGTTCTTTCTTCTTTTATAGAACTCCCCTTAGTATTTCTTGTAGTGCCGGCTTGGTGGTCACATACTCTTTTAAACCCTGCCGGTCTTGGAAGCTCTTCTCTCTGTCCATTTTGAATGTCAGCCTTGCTGGACAAAATATTTTTGGCTGCAAATTCTTCTCATTTAGTGCCCTGAGTATGTTTTGCCAGCCCTTTCTGGCTTGCCAGGTTTCTGTGGACAGGTCTGATGTTATTCTGATGGACCTTCCTCTGTACATAAGGAATCTCTTCCCCCAGTTCCTGTCAGAATGTCTCGTCTAAAATTATTATTTGTCAGTTTCACTATCAAGTGCCTTGAGGTCTTTCTAGATTCATTAATCCTGGGGGGTGTTCTTTCTGCCTCTAGGACACGAACACTTCTTCCATTCCCCAGACTGGGAAAATTTGTGCAACTATATCTTCTAGTCTTCTCTCTTTCTCCACCCACTCAGGGATCCCAATAATTCAGATGTTGGAACGTTTTATGGTGTCATTTATTTCCCTAATTTTGTTTTCATGGCTTCTAAGCTGGTTGTTCCATCCCTTCTCCTGATCCTTTTTCTCTATCAGTTTGTCCTCTAGATCATTAATTCTATCTTCTGCCTTAGTTACCCTAGCTGTTAGAGTATTTAGATTAGATTGGATCTCACTGAAAGCATTTTTATGTTTTGTCAGGTCAACTCTCACTTTTGCCCTTAGAGATTCTATGTTGCCACGATCTTCTCCAGCCTAGCCATTTCCTGGATAATTATTACCCTGAAATCTATTTCTGACATATTGTTTATGTCCATATCCAATAGTTCTCTGGCAGAGGTCACAGTCTCCGAATTTTTCCTCTGCTGTGTATTCTTCCTCTTAGTCATTTTGGTGAGAGATGGTTGAGAGGAGGTATGGCTGAAAATATCAACCACAATCCAGGCAAAGTGCACTCTGGAAAGTTTCAGAGCAATTGGAAGTCACCATCAAAAAGAAAGAAAAAAGAAAAAAAGACTGTGAAAGAGAAAAAAAAAAAAGAAAGAAGAAAACCAGCCAAAATGAGTCCCAAAAGTAAGATTTATAAGGTACAAAAATAAAAATGAACAAACAAAAGGATCAACAAAATTAAAAGAAAAAAGAAAAAAAACCCAGCCAAAAAGACCTGTAAGAATAAGAAAATAGTACAAAAACAAAAACAAATACACAGAAACACTGACAAAAAATAAGATGGGAAGATGGTTTAAACCCCCGATGTGGGTGAGGAAGTTTATCTCAGTTCTTCCTGGGTGTATCTTGTTATCTTTGTTACTGAACTTAACTTTTCAGAGTGTAAGGACCTGTTTAGCCAGAGGCTTCTATCAAGGTTAAAACAATAACCTTGTTGTTTAACCCTTAAACTGTCCCTGCTCCCCTTCCCCCAGGGGACTTAAAAACAAGTTCCAGAAACCAGCCCCAGGTAACAAAGCCTAGATACAAGGGTGGGTCAGGCCAGGTGGAGACATCCAACCAGTGGGGGGTTGCATACTGTCTCCCTAGTTACCAAGGAGTATGGGCCCTGCCCTTTGGGAACCTTTTGGGCGCCAATTCTAACCAAGGTGATAGGCTAGATCAAATGTCTACAATAGGGTAAATTGTAATTCAATTGGTCACTTATGTGTGACCTAACATGACTATGGAGTTTCCTATGTATGTTACAATCTCATTGGCCACCTGTGTGTGCCAGGCCTGACCGCAAGGCCTTTGCTCTTAAAAGCTAGTCCGTGAAACAGAGAAAGTTCGCCCTTTCTTGTAAGAGGTGTGTCCCCGAACATTTGGTCTGATTCTTGATGCTTGGTGTGGAATAAAGCTTTGCTTGATCTTTGCTTTATATCAGTCTTGCTCCTTTAATCACGGACCCATTTTTGGGGGGACCTATCACAGAGATACAGGGAAATTAATACTGGTTTATATATAGGTGCAGTATTGAATAGGGAAAAAGGAGTACCTTGAAGCTTATATCTATCTATCTATCTATCTATCTATCTATCATCTATCTATCTATCTAAAAGAAAAAGATAAAGAAAACATAGGTATATGTATGAAAATAGTTCAAGTTAAAAACTTATTATGGAATATGTTGTATTAAATGTCTAGTCATAATGGTAAGTAGGTTTAAAAAAAAATTAAAAAACAAGGATCATGAGAACGAATTAAAAAAAAAAAAGTTGTATCTCAGAGTCCACAGTCTCTCATGGTTTGTCTCCCCCTCCAATTTCCCCCAACTCCCTTCTCCTTTCCATCCAAAAATAAATAAATAAAGTTATATCTATGAAATATACAGGTTTGGGGGCAGTACCAGGAGCTTAATATATTGTTTTCCCCTGATGTTGGGGTTTTACAGTTTTATGGGGACCCTGTGGTTATTGTCCTCTTGTTCTTTTGGCTTGTCTTCTGGGGGAGGGTCCTGCAGAGTTGTTTTTCAGTCTATTTTGCTTGTGTTGAGTCACCCTTCCCCCTTATTAAGGCGCTGGGCACTGTGGAAACCGGTTTTTCAGGCTTTTGTTCTTTGGAGGTTTTTGTTCTTTGGAGGCTTTTTGCCCCTTTTTGTGAGGGTCAGAGAAAAGTAAACTCCCCACACCAAGACCTTCCCCTTAGAGAGAAGCCTCAGTCTGCTCCCCTTGGGATGGTGCAAAAACACAGACTCTCCCTCTGCAAACTCCACTGAACACTGCAATCTCCCACAGGCAGTGCACACCCCTAGCCACTGTCTCAGTGGTTGCCTGAGGCCCCTGCTTGCCTCTGCACCCCTGTGACACTAAAACTGTGAGCAATACAGATCCAGGAGAGCCAGATCCTGGTCGCTGCTGTTGCCAGGACTGCTGTCTGTATCCCATGTCCATGCCAGGTGCACTCAGACCTGGCAGCGGTGCATGTTGCAGAAGGCTGTGGGCCTAGGGACTGCTGGCTGGATCCCATGCTGGGCTCTCTCAGGTGCAGACTGGGGTATGCCTAGACCCAGCGGTGGTCCAGGCCATGGAAGGCTATGGGTCCAGGGACAGATGACTGGAGCCTCCACTGGGCTCTTTCAGGCTTGGGTGGGTGCCAGCTGTGACCCGCCGGGACTGTGGGCTTAGGTCTGTGCCTATGACCACCCCATCCCACCAATTTCCTCCGTAAGACCCTTTGTTCTTTTTGAGTGCTTTTAACCAGTCTCCAAGCTAATGCTGGTCCCCAAGCACAGGGTACTTTTGTAATGGGGTATTACTTTTTAATGGGTTGCTTCTGGTGGCTCCCTCCCCTTCTGTTTATCCTCTGATATTAGTCCAAACACTCACTCCTCTGTACCTCTCCACTGATGATCTTCTGCTCCTGTAGAGATCCAGAAGTGTATAATCTTAAATCTCAGGCTGATCTCATGGGTGTCCAGAGTGTTCTGGTAGATATTTAGCTCAATTCAGGGGACTGGTTGAAACAGGGTCTCCTACTTCTTTACTATCTTGTCCCTCTTTCAGGTCTATAGTATCTTACCAGAAACCTTGGGACCAGTGTGTTTCAAAATTCAGTTTTTAAGATTCTAGAACTGTCATGTAGAGTATATACTATATATATGTAGTACTCCCAGCAGGGACTAGGGCAGTACTCTTATAGTAAAAAATTAACTAATGATTTTATAGTGAAATGTAGGAAAATTTACACAAAGTGAAATAAACACCTCATGTTTGCTCAGATCAAGATTTAACTGTCATGGGATGCCTGGGTGGCTCAGTGGTTTAAGCCTCTGCCTTCGGCTCAGGTCATGATCCCGGGGTCCTGGGATCAAGCCCCGCATCAGACTCTCTGCTCTGCAGGGAGCCTGTTTCCCTTCCTCTCTGTCTGCCTGCCTCTCTGCCTGCCTCTCTGCCTGCTTGTGATCTCTCTCTGTCAAATAAATAAATAAAATCTTAAAAAAAAAAAGATTTAACTGTCATGGAGGTTCAGATAATTTCTTATTACCAAATGAGTTATGAAAAATTTTAGGTCTCTAGAAAAATTTTGGTTGTCCAATTCTATATAAGGGAGTGTGGGTCTACATCCAATATGTATCAGTCTTCACCTGAGGAGGAAATTTTATGGTCATATGACATCTATAATATTTCTTACTTATCTAGAATTAACTTTCAATAATTTTGGAACAAACTGAGGGTTTTGGTGGGGAGGGAGGTCAGGGGTTGGGTGAGCCTGGTGGTGATATTAAGGAGCGCATGTATTGCATGGAGCACTGGGTGAGGTGCATAAACAATGAATTTTGTAATACACACATACACAAAATAAAATTAAATTAAAAATAATTTTAGAAGGATAGCTATAGTTTCTGAGTTTATTGATACTAAAAATAACTGACTAATGTTAAGGCGCTTTTCCCCCTATATTTTCATCTAGGAGTTTCATGGTTTCAGGTCTTACATTTAAATCTTTAATCCATTTCAGGTTAGTTTTTGTGAGTTCTTTTACATGTGAATATCCAGTTTTCCCAGAACCATTTACTGAAGAGACTTTAATTTCTTCTTTGAGTATTCTTGGTTCCCTCATCAAATGTTAGTGTGCTATACTGCAATTTTGTGAACTAACATAATACAAATTATATCAGTTAAGGACATCATCACCTATTTAATAATTTTTATTCACTTAGTCAAAGAAAAGTTCTCAAGTAAAAATTAAATTTGCTATTTGGAAATTCATAAAAGGCCTTTAAATTTAAATAGAAAAGAGAGTCATAACTCTTGAGTCATGGCATCTAAACTTTTAACATTATAGCAAATGAATTATCAAGCAATTTGTATAATACAGCCAAATTTCAATTATTTATAGTAATTCAAAAAATGAAAAGAGTTACTTGTGACTTTGGGACCCATTCTATGATTTTTTTTTTAAATTTTCTAAAAGATTTGCCTTCCTGATATGCTTTTCAAATTTAAGTGGAGTAAACTTTCATTAGGCACTATTTTGAATTATCTATATCTTGCCTCCAATTCAGATGGACACCTTCATTTAAGTATTTTCTACTGTTTGAACAAGGTGAGGCCACTTAATTATACTCACCTCTACCCTGGAACTTCCCAACATTGCATCACAGCTTATAAATATCATCTATAGTATCTTACCTTTATGTAATGCTTTTACAATTGCAAAGAAATTTATAAAGCTATGCCAGAGCCAGCATTGAACCTGGTCTCCTAAAAAGTAATCTAATACAATACTTTATTAACTGTATCGCATTGTCTCTCCAGACATAAAGGGCATAAGATGATATTTTAAGGATGCTCACTCCTTATATACTTTATGCTATATTCGGAATCCCATGGGAATGACTGACAGACATGTCTAATATGGAAAATGGACTTTCTGAGGAGCAGGATGTGGGTCCTGGGTAGCTAGAAGTAAGTGTCATTATATTAAGGAAGTATTATGGGTGTAGAAGAAGAAAGGGGCTAAAGATATTGATATAGGGGCTTGCATTTAATGGGACAAACACTGGGTTTCAAAGGGTGACCACATTTAAAGTATTTAAGATACTTCACATTGGGAGAATATGGAAGAAGGGTAAGGACCTATTTAGCCAGAGGCTTCCAGCCAGGTTAAACAATAACCTTGTTGTTTAACCCTTAAACTGTCCCTGTGCCCCTTCCCCCAAGGGATTTGCTCAAAAACAAGTCCTGGAAAACAGCCCCAGGTAACAAAGCCCAAATACAAGGGTGGGTCAAGCCAGGTGGAGACATTGGACCAGTGGGGGAATGCATACTGTCTCCCTAGTTACCAAGGAGTATGGGCCCCACCCTTTGGGCACCTTTTGGGTGCCCATTCTGACCAAGGTGATAGGCTAATTCAAGTATCTACTCAGGTAAGTTGTAATTCAATTGGTCACCTAGCATGACTGTGCAGCTTTATTTCTGTGTTACAATTTCATTGGCCACCTGTGGGTGGCCAGGCCCAACTGCATGGCCTTTGCCCTTAAAAGCTAGTCTGTGAAACAGAGAGAGGTCGCCCTCTCTGTAAGAGGTGCGGCCTGGCCAGTCAGTTTGATTCTTGATGCTTGGCACGAAATAAAGCTTTGCTTGACCTTTGCTTTGTATTAGTCTTGCTCCTTTAATCACGGACCCATTATTGAGGGACCTAACAGAAGGTATACTTTGGTGTTTGCAGCAGCTGAAAGTGTGGTGTGATGGTTGTGGTCTCGGATGGGAAATATAAATATGGCATGGCCTCGGGGACTCTGTGGGAGAGAATGCTAACTGGGGTGAAAGGCCCATCTTAAGCTTATGTAAGGACTGCTGTCATTTCCTATGTCTCTATCTTGCCTGATGTCTGAAGGTAGTGTCTCAACATGGCTTATAAGGAAATTCTCACAAGTAATTTCATCATAGCAACAGCATGATGAAATCCCTCACGCATTTCTGGTGACTACATGGGAAGTGGCCTGGAACTCTTCCTGTAGTTCTGCCACTGAGAGAGCCAGACTATGACTGAGAGGAACTACATAAATGAATCACTCATCTTTCATTTCTTTCCCAAACACCTATTTCACCAAGGTTTCTTCTCACTGCTTATTACCCTTGATTTATCTGTGGCATTTGACTTGGAACCACATCATTCTCTGAAACAATTCTTCCCTTATTTTCATGTCCCCAGTTTCCTTAGGTCCTTGTTTTTCTCTGATCATCCATCTCTGTTACTCTGTTAGTTTTTCCTTGTCTGACTGCTCCTAAAATGTTGGTGTTGTGCAGGATTTGTCCTTTGCCTTTTCCTTTCACTTTAGAGTTTGTTTCTGGTCAATCTTGCCTGCTCCAATGACTTCAATCATCTTTTTGTATGTTGATGACTCCCGAAAAAGTAACTCTACCTTAGGTCTCTCTCCTGAGTTTTGTGTCTGTTGCTCTTTCCCACAAGGTATTTTCACTTCAGTTAGCTTCAGACATCTCTATATCTACTTATGGAGAGTGTCCAGAATTCTGGATATCTCTACCCGGTTGACCTATACTTACCCCAAATCCAAAAAATACTCATAATAAAAAAAAAATATTTATTTTTCTCTACCCACAGTACTTTCCTCCTGAAATTTTCAATCTATCTTGAAAAACAGTACCACTTTCTACCACTGTCTGCCCAAATCTTAAGTCATCCTGAAAGCTGAGAATCATTTATTTTTCCCTTTCTGTCCATCCCTCAATTTATTTGGTCTGTAATTAAATCTTATTGATTTCAGTTTCTGAATGTATCTGACCTTTAGTCCTTCTTTTCCATTCTGTTGTCTTAGGTCAGGCCTTCATTCTCAGTCCCCTAGATGAATGCAGTAGACCTCTAAGCAGTTTTGGTTTCTATTCTTGCTCCCTCACTCTATCTTTATGCCACCATCCATGTGATCTCTCTAAAATAAAAATATCATGTTATTCCCCAATTGAATGTTTTCAATGGTTGCTTACTGCCCATAGGATAAATTTGAAGTTCTGTCACTGTAACTTTAGAAGATATTCTATGGATAGGCCCAAGTTAAGGGGTGTGACCTTTACTTATTTCTATGCCCAATTATTGCCATGTAGGGATATGTGTCCAGTGTTGCTAGATTTTCTGATTTTTCAAGAGATTCAGATTTTTATGCACAATCGTCTAATTTTTAAATAGTTCCTCAATTAAAAAAATACCATAGTACTGTTTAGGCCAAATCAAAAGCTTCTGCTGGATGGATCTGTCCCAAAGCTCCCATATTGTGACTTCTGGCTAGATACATAAGGAAACTGGATTGTCAGAGCAGGGAAAATGTTAATGGATTTAGGGGAGAGGAATAGCAGAGGAAGATGGCCTGACTCTGGGAGTAGCTTCCTGGAAACTAGGAAGGGAATGAGTTTGGGGAGGGGCTTTTCTCTATTTCTTTAAGTCCTGTATTTTGTTGATCTAGAGATGAAGTACTCTGGTGGTGACCTAAACTCATATGGAGGCTGATTGTGTATATATATTTCTAGTGGGTAAATATTGAGTTTTTTGGCTTTGTGATTGTGTCAGATCCTGCTAGCCCAAAGGAGGAGGAGAAGGAACTAAAACAAGCTTTTATTTTATTTATTTACTTATTTTGCTTTATTGCTTAGGGTCTTAGAACACTGGTGAAAGGGGCAGAGGGAGAGAATCTCAAGCAGACTTCCTGCTGAGCACAGAAACTGTTGTGGGGCTCAACCTCACGACCTCAGGTTGAGACCTGATCTCAACCTCAGGTCTGAGATCATGACCTGAGCAGAAACCATGAGTCAGACACTTAACTGAATGAGCCACCCAGCTGCCCCCTTGGATAATTTTCAGGATCAAAGATATAGCTCTTTCGTCTTAGAGCTATGGCTACTACCTGACTTTATTTACCCTTCAATTTATGCCCAATTCTTTGAGTTTGCAACTGGATAGACTTGAGCATCATTTGATCAATTCTGTTTTATTTGGGGCATGGATTATTCAAATATCTTCACTCTTACTGTTCTCTCCTTTTTCAGAAGTTGCAAGTCAAGACCACAACTTGATACATCAAAGATGTATATTTTATATGCAATAAATGTTGGATAAAAGAAGATCGTTTAAAATTTTATTAATCTAGGAAAAAGATTTTGGGACTAATTTGAATAAGGTGTGGGTAGTGAGAAGGGATCGATATGAAGGACTATGTATGTTTATCACTGTTAAAGGGTTTAAATTACTTAAACCATTCTTGTCCTGAGATTTATCAGATAAGCAAATGTTGGCTATGTATAGTCTGTTTAAAAACAAACACTGCTGTATTACAAACTTATGAGCTATCTCTTCTAATTTCAGCTCTTGTATTCTTAGTAGCTTTTGCCAAGGTAGCATGTATGAACATTAGAAGAATTTGATAACAGATAAAAATAGTTTGTAAAACAATCAGAAATGCTAAGTCCTTACTTCTCAACTTGGGAGATTTTACCAAAGCCTTGCTTGCTGAACTGTTCATCTTTGCAGGAGAGATTTTGGTGGTTGAGTACTTCATTTTAGTCTTCATTTTTCAGGCTTCTGTGGATTAAAATGTAATATTAGTTCAAATGCCTCAACTTTAAAATAAACAGAAACAACTGTGGCTGACTCAAAATAACATTAATAACATAGCCACATAAAGAAAACAATTATTTCAGTAAAATTTGAATTTAGTTTCTGAAAATATATCCATATTGAAATATAGTCAGAGGACAAAAAGAGCTACAAAGAAGTATTAAACTTTACATAGTGGAAAAAAAAAAACCTTTACATAGTGGGTTATTGTTGGTAATATTGATATAGGATTCTGAAATATTTTTACTATATTATAAAACAGAGCAAATAAGTAGATGTGTTGATACTGTAGGATTTTTACTGCAAGGGAAAGGAGATACAAATAAAAAAATATATCTAAAAAAAAAAAAAAAAAAGGGCGCCTGGGTGGCTCAGTGGGTTGGGCCGCTGCCTTCGGCTCAGGTCATGATCTCAGGGTCCTGGGATCGAGTCCCACATTGGGCTCTCTGCTCAGCAGGGAGCCTACTTCCCTCTCTCTCTCTCTGCCTGCCTCTCCGTCTACTTGTGATCTCTCTCTGTCAAATAAATAAATAAAAATCTAAAAAAAAAAAAAATATAAAAAGCCACGGGAAAATCTCTGTAATGTTAAATCTGAATCAGTACTATCAGTGTGCCCCTATCTTAGACTCTAAATACTTTTTCCTCTAAAAGGAACCAGGACTCTCTGGGTTTGGGCTGAGAATGTAAAGCGAATATGGAATATTCAGTTATGCCAGAAAGCAGTTGGTCATTCAAAAACTTGTGAGTTTGTGTCAAAAGAACACAGGATCCCCTTCAAAGGGTTTCTCACTGGCCAAATTTGGCACAATTTGAGCATCAGAAAGAATGGTATTTCTTTTTGGTAATTCACTATAAAGCATTTAATGCAAAAAGAAACCCACCAGTCCATAACATTCCTTAAGAATGAATGAACAAGGGATTTATTCATTACATAATGAATGATAGAGTTAGAAAAACCCTCAGTGTAATACTTGATACAAGCAAGGATCATCAATGGATGCTGTGCCTTGAATGTCAAGCTGGGTCAGAGTACCTTATTGAAAGAATATTGCATTTTCTCTTATAAACTGCAGAAAATCCCATTTTCATTCAGTAGGGTACCATTGTCTGGCTTCATCATCAAGGTAAGGTGGTGGTGCTTTGATTTGTGAAGGGAGCAGGACTTCTCCAGCTTAAATTCTCCCTTACGTTGCTTGAAATTCTACTAATAGTTTACTCCTACTTGCATTAAGCCTTGCCTTCTTTTTCCTAGATTAAAAAAAAAATTGGTGTATTCCAGAGGTGATTGCTATTTAAATCTCTTACAAACTTTATATGAATCAGCTCTTCTAGCAGGGTAAGGGATGAACATTTGGTTACTACGTTGGAGGACCCCATGAAAGATAAACTTCACGCAACTTTATTTTTGTTTCTGAACAACCTTGAATGAACTGAAATTCCAAATTTTCTTGTTTAGATGGAACTAGAATCTTATACACAACCATCCTATTTACAACTGGCTTCATGAGCAAGAATCTTCAAAGGTAGAAAAACGCTTAGGAGCAGAGAACCTTAGATGTCATTTGTAATTTTCCTGAGCCTCTAAATCTATGGATGAGTAGGCTAAGACTGAAGTGAAGTGCCTTGCTCAGGATCACAAAAACAAAACTGGGGTGAGAGTCTAGTCTACTGATATCCATCTTTATGCCAGAGCTTCTGCACCATGTCTCCTCTCTCCCTCTTTCAATTGTAGGAAGAATATAATCAGAACTGGCAACTTAACTTCAAATGCTTGGCCAGTTGTCCAACTTTAGAAATAATGAATTTCTAAATATGATAGTTAATATGTAATAATAACATGTGCAGTTAGGTAATCTTACTGTAGTTAAATTTTAAGTTTCCAGAAAATAGTTCAAATAATACCCTGCACACAGTAGGTATCCAGGTAGCACTTTACTGATAACATGAAAATTGTAATGCTGGATTGTTGTTTTTGTTTGTTTCTCTGTTTCCTTTTGTATCCAAAAATCCTTATGTCCCAGAAAAAAAGTTCTCCTGGATGGACATTAACCACCCCCTAACCAAAAAACTGTTGCATTTTCAAATAAATCTGGGAAGTGCTCCTATGTATATTATTCAACCTCTTTTGAAGTCAGAACCACATTAGCATAGTAAAGTTGTTGACAGTCTTTTGTTGGAGATTCATGGGTACTTTTGTTTAATTATTTTTGGAAATTATTTGATCTTGTAACTTTCCCCACTACTTCTATTAACACCCCTATTAACATGGACTATCTATTATCATGGTCTAATTTGAGATAACAAATTAGAGGAGGAATTCTGCTCTAAACCAAAGTTAGCTTTCTGATTTAAGCAACATAGATAAGAAACTGAAATACCACATTTACAATGGAGTGATTGACACAGAGAAAGTCAGCTGCTTTTTAAGAATCAAATGATAAGGGGCATGTGGGTGGCTCAGTGGGTTAAAGCCTCTGCCTCCAGCTCAGGGTCATGTTCCCAGGGTCCTGGGATCAAGCCCCGCATAGAGCTCTCTGCTCAGCCGCCAGCTTGTTTTTCCCTCTCTCTCTGCCTGCCTCTCTGCCTACTTGTTATCTCTGTCCATCAAATAAGTAAATAAAATCTTAAGAAAAAAAAAAAAAGAATCGAATGATAAATCAAAAGCATAGTCAGAAAAAAGAATAGTCAGGAAATATTTCCAAATCCTATTCTAAAAAAACAAAGTGTTTTCTTTCTTTCTTTCTTTCTTTCTTTCTTTCTTTCTTTCTTTCTTTCTTTCTTTCTTTCTTTTCTTTCTTTCTTCTTTCTTTTTTTTTTTTTAACGAAGTGTTTTCTTTAAACAATCTACAAATCTTTTGCTTTAAAAAATATAATCACGGGGTGCCTGAGTGGGTCAGTGGGTTAAAGCCTCTGCCTTCTGCTCAGGTCATGATCCCAGAGTCCTGGGATCAAGCCCTACATTAGGCTCCCTGCTCAGCAGGAAGCCTGCTTCCCCCCACCCACCTCTGCCTACCTCTCTACCTACTTGTGATCTCTGTCTGTCAAATAAGTAAACAAAAATCTTAAAAAAAAATACAAGCACTCTTCACCATTTTTTCAGACTTGAAATTTACTCTCTACTCTCCTATTTTTAAGTCAGAAATATTTCAGAATATATAGCAGTATAAAAATCACTAGTTCTTTCATGCTGCTTTTCCCAATAATATAAGCAAATATTCTTGCACACTGGTTCTGATACCTTACCTTAGTTATGAACATGAAAGGCTCGTCTCAAATAATGAAGTTTCTTGTTGTCAGCATTTTGGTAGTGGTTGATGCTATATTCCAACTCTACTTATATACGCACTTGGATTAAGCAATATTGGGTGGCAGCGTTTGATGAATGAGGCAATGCAAATAGCACCAGTTGAATGGATTAGATTGAGTGGGAGTATACCTTATTCCCACAGCCAAATCCTAAACAGAGCTTTTAGATTATTTTAACTGTAGCACTTCCAAAGAGTTATAATCAGTTAATCTTTAATTTTTATGAAAGCTCTATGACGTGGGCCCTAGGTACTGTTTATTGCTCAAAATAAAGCATACAAGGGCAAAGACTTTCATTGCCTTTCTCTTTTCTACTGGGAAGTCAAAAACTTCAGATAATCTTTTTCTGATTGTAAAAATAATGTATGGGTGCTCAGAAAATGGTTAAATGATAGGAAAGCATGTATGCTATATTTCCTGACATTCTTTTTCCAATACAGAAATACTATGCATATCTATTTTTCATAAGAAAGAGAATCTACTGCAAGTATTATTTTGTAAGTTGCTTTTTTGATTTTCCAATTAATGTAACAAATATTCTTTTATAGGAGGCTTTATAAAACCCTCAATCATGTAAGTATAGCATAACAAATCTTTTATTGATTAACACTTTGACTATTTCTGTTTTTCTCCTTTCTTTTCATTTCTAAAATTACCACTGTTGCAACAACTGACACCTGTATGTGTGTGTGTGTCTGTTGCGATTCCTGGTGAACTTTTGCATGTTCACTGGTAGCACAAATTCCTAGTAGCAAGATTGCAGAACCAAAGAGTTTGTGCACCTTATATATTGATAAAATATTACTCTATTGAATTTCTAAAAGTTTGTATTGATTTATAGGTTTTTAATGACCCACGGAATGTTCTTTTCACCATAGCCTTAGCAACAATGGGTGTCATCACCTTTAAAAAGTTTGCCTTTCTAGTGGAATTTAAGAAACAAAACAAATGAGCCAAGGCGGGGAAACAGAGACAAACCAAGAAACATACTCTTAATTATAGAGAACAAACAATGGTTACCAGAAGGGAGGTGGGCTGGGGGATGAGTTAAATAGTTAATGGGGATTAAGGACACCACTTATCATGATAAGAACAGAGTGATATATGGAAGTGTTGAAGCACTGTATTATACACCTGAAACTAATCTTATACTGTATGTTAACTAACTGGATTTTAAATAAATAAAAATTTTTAAAAATTTGCCTTTCTAAAGAGTGGAAAAATATCTCATGGTTTTGAATTTTATTATATTTAGTGAAATTAAGCATCTTTAAAAATATATTTATTGTCAGTTTCTATAAATTATTGATTTATGGGACTTCTTTATGAATTAAGAAATGAAACGTGTTATCTGTGTTGAAAAATTTTCCCCAGTACCATTTGTCCTTAGATAAATGGCATTTTTTTGATAATATATAAATTCTCAAATCTCATGTGGTCAAATTTAATTATTGTTTTAGAATTTCTGGATTTTGTGTTCTGTTTCAAAAGACCTCCCCTCCTCTAAAATTATAAATAAATTTATCACACTATTTTCTAAAATTGTATTGTCTACTACTTCGTACCTAAATCATTGACCCACTATCATTTTTAGTATATAAAGAATAGGATTTTTTCCCTTCCAGTGCTTATCTCAACCACACATGTAATCCAATTTAGACAAAGTGAAGTTTCATATGTTATGTTGGGACTAGCATGCAAAGGGCTGTAAATGCAGCAATAAGGAGTTGGAATTTCATTCTGTAGTCAACAGGAATCTTTTAAAAGTTTTTTATGCAAGTGAGAAGTATTATAAAAAATGTGTTTTGTGAATGTAATTTATGGTTGTGTGAAAGAATATCTGAAGGAATGAAAGAAGAGAAAGACAGGAAACAGAGCCCAGTCAGAAGGCCAATTGAAATACCCAGGCAAAAAAGCAGTGAGGGCAGGTACTAGGGCAGTGTTAGGCCAGTAAGGAGAAGATGAAGGTGATGAGTCCTGCTGGCATTTCATAGAGTCCTTAAATATTAGCGTGAGAAAGGGCCCCAGAGATCCCTGTTCCAGTTCCACTAAGTCATTTAGCTAGTTAGTGGCTGAATCAGGATTAGAACCCAAGTTTCACTCTCAGCTCAGGGCTGTGTCCACCACAGAGCCTCCACAACTCTTTTTGGTAGTGTTTGTATCAGCTCTGGACTGGGGAAGTGAAGAGATGAAGGGAAGTGAGGGGGCTGTCAGTGGTTCAGAGTAGGAAACTCATGTGCAGTGTCCTTTTTCAGGCACAAGTAATGAATCTGACATGGGGCAGATGGAGTTTGAGATACTTGAGGAACAAATATGGAAATTTCAGCACTGACCTGGAATTAAGTTATGGGTGGGTAGGGGAGGCCAGAAGTAGCAATCTGGATTTGCTACATGTGGATTTCATTTGTTACAGCATGAGAATTGATGATGTAGGAACAAATGAGATTGTCTCAGTTGAGTGTGGAACAGGAAAAGCAGGCTATGTCTAGATGGAACTATAGGGAATACATTTAAGAGGTGGGAGAAGCTAATGAGTTATCAAAGAAGACCAGAAAGAACACTAGAAAAAAGAAAAAGTCATATATTATGAAGGCTTAAAGAGAAAACCATCTCAAAAAGGAACATATGGTAGATGATCACTACAGAGACGTAGGTGGAGATTAGAGACCTTGGAAAGAGTCCAGTAAACATGGGAATCTCCAAGAAACTGCAGTGGATTGCACAGTGGAGAGGAGGAACTGAGAATTCTTCAAGAAATACAATAATGAAAGGGAAACAAAGAGAAAATTGTATCTTGACAGTACCGTGGAAAATGGAAAATACTGCTTACTAGTTAGACGACCTTGGGCAAGTTACTTGATACTTCTAAGCTCTCAGTTTCCTCATAATAATTTTCTTTATAGTAATAAATGAGCCATTCAGTGGCTCATTGAAAGAATTATATGAGAAGTTATATTTTAAACCCTTGGCACAGAAGCTGGCACGTAGTGGGAACTTAATACATGTTTTTATTATTATTATTGATTTTTTTATTGGAATATGGCCCTCTTAGGCTTGTTTCGCTGTAGAGAGAAAAAGAGAATGAAAAGAGGGGAATGAAAAGGAGAGGACTGGTGTAATAAAGTCCCAGAGGAGACAGAGAGAGGGGAAAGAATACTAGTGGAATGTTTGGCTTTAAAAAGGAGGATGTATAATTCTTTAGAAGAGGAAGAGCAATAGAATGGGAGAGATTATGGCATTTTAAGGGACATGAACTTGATAGTCTTGTAAAAGTGGCCTGAAATCTTCATAAAGTAGGTTGTGAGAAGAGTTATAGAAATTAAGAGAAATAAGCATGAGTTTTAATTTTTGAGGGTAAGTGGTTCCTTGGAGAATGTAAAAAAAAAAAAATTACAAGGAATGGGGAATTACTGTTCATGGATATTGAGTTTCAGTTTTATTTTTTATTTTATTTTTTAAATTTTATTTTATTGATTTTATTTTTTAAAAGATTTTATGTATTTATTTGTCAGAGAAAAGGAGAGCACAAGCAGGGAGAGCAGCAGGCTCCCAGCTGAGCAGAGAGCCCGATGCAGGACTCCATCCTAGGACCCTGGGATCATGACCTAAGCTGAAGGCCGACATTTACCTGACTGAGCCACCCAGGCATCCCCGAGTTTCAGTTTTAGAAGATGAAAAAATATTTGGACATGGGTTGTGGTAATGGTTACTCAATGATGTGAATATACTTCATACCACTACACTACATCCATAAAATTGTTAAAATGATAAATCTTAACACAATTTAAAAAATGATTTTAAAAAAGATTACAAAATGGGAGTGAGAAAAATGAGAAAGATGAGGTTGGTTGTAAAGGAATTCTAATGTTCCTTATCTTGGAGGTTAGAAAAGTTCTGATGCTAATGGTTGTCACAATGAAGTTTTGTGGGTGAACTGTGGAAGAGTATTAAAGAGTCATCAAAACAGGCAATGGAGTCACCAAGATTGATATCAGCAGAGGCAACATTACTAGAAAAGAACACGAGAGTCCCTGTCAACATGAATGGAAAGAAATTAACATAAGTAGAAAATGAGAATGTGCCACTTCTCTGTTGGCCCTGGGAGATGGGCATACACAAGGAAAATGGGTGGGTTTTGAGGATAGTGGTATCACCAGGGGAAAGCCACATTTTAGATGATAAAAGGAAATAGAAGAAGATTTTTAAGAAAAAAGGAGGGAGACGTTCCAGGTGAAATGTTACACAAAGTCACAAAAAACAAAAAACCCCAAACAACCTGGAAGATTTTAATCTATCAAGAAGTAATATCTTACATAGAAATTCATTAGTTGATGATTCACATCTGAACAACAAAAAAAAATGTGTGAAGTATAATCATTTCCACAGTTGCAATGTGTTTTAGTCTCTGCCCCAAGAAGGCTTCCAGAAACTTACATTCAACAAATATCAAGTGTACATAACTTGCCAAGGACAATGTATTCCAACAGCTTAATTACTTTCTAGGCATCAAAGTGTGCATGGGACACTGCATGAAAATTTTCATTTCACTTTGTCTTATTATCTACATCTGATCAACTGGAAAATGTGTTATTAAATCACTAACCACCTCTCATATGTCAGGGAATGTCCTTTGATTAACAGTTTCCCTCTTTTAAAATACTGATACCCTTTATCATGTTAAACCTGGTGGTCTTTCTTTCCTTATTGTGAATTTTACTTCGAAAATAAATTCATTTAATTAGACTGATTTCCTGTGTGGAGGCTTCTTGTTAACATGCAGAGTTTGTAAGAAATTTTTATTAAAATACATGCTAATTATGGAAAATTTGGAATATAAAATATTTGATGCCCTAGAAAGTAATTAAATGCTTTGGAAAGAAAGATACCTAGTAATCCTTGTAAGGAAATTCTGCCCTCCTAAGATCCCAAAGTCCCAAATGATGCTGGGTTTACACCCATCTATACTACAACAGAGTGCTGCCTAGTAATGGTAATAGTAACAACTCAAACAATTGTCCAGTGCTGGGCTAAGTGTTGGAGGTATAGTAGTGAACAAAACAAACTTTTTCCTACCCTCCGGGAGTTTACTTTCTTTGGGGAGATAGATATGGAGCAAATAATCATACAAATAATTAATTTATAAACAGTGATAAATAAGAACTAGTCTGGTAAAGAAGATAAGGAGTAGTACTAAAGTAGTGTGGTCACAGAAGGTGGCATTTATGCTGTACTCTGAGCGTGTGAAAAATCTGTGGAAGAGAGGGGACAGAGGGTGCCTTCTGGGCAGAGAAAACCCTAGGGGCAAGGGCCCTGACAGAACTTGTAGTATTTAGGGAACTAAGCAGGCTAGTGTGGCTGGAACTCAGTGGACAATGAAGAGAGTATAATGTCATGGGGTCGGTGATGGAAGGGGAGAGAAGCCAGCTAGGGCTGGGTCATGAAGGCCAGGGGAAGGAACTAGGATTCTATTCAAAATGCAATGGGAAGCCAAGGAAGTGTTTTAAGTAATATGGGATGTGTCTTGGATTTTATTTTCAAAAGAGTGCTCTGGCTGCCATATGAGGAACAGATAGAGGGCAATAAGAGGGAAGGAATGAAATCAACGAGGAGTCTGCATTAGTTCAGTGGTGGTGGTGATGATGATAATAGTGATGGCAGTTACAGAGTCTTGGCCATCTATCTCTAATTGTTACCATGACCCTGGCATTTGAGTATGATTGCCTTCATTTTAGAAGTAAGGAAATAGAGATTGAGAGATTAAATAAATGTCTTAGTAAGTAGCAAAGCTAGGATCTGAACTCAAGTCCATCTTGTTCTTTCTCTTAATCCATGGGGATCATTGGTAGAATGAGGTATAATTAAATTCCTGAGCCTGAAGGTCCTTTCATCACCTTGTCAAGTTTGCATGTTCTTGCATGGTCAGAAGATCTATGAAGGTACCGTGCAATTTTACAAACCCATTGTTGGGTACTAGAAAATTACTGGAGGAAGAGAGTGTCCTCAAACTTTCCTAGCTGGTAGGAGGGAGAGGAGATGAGGAGTATGATTAAGCTTGGCAATGCTATATGACTTCATTCTGGGAGATTTTATAGGGGAGCAGGAGGGAGAGAGTGAGATGGGAGGATGATCACATTATCCTCTGTTTCCTTGGGTATACTGGTTTCACTTCTTTCTTGGGGGAGGTCAGAAAAAATGATGTGGAGGAACAGGAGGTTTAAGTTTGGGGAACAATGAGATAGCATTGTTCTTACTCAAACTGAATCACTTCCTGTCTCCAAGTCACTGACACTCCGAAAGTTTCTACATACCCCTTACCTGGACCCAGGAGAGAACATTTCTCCCAGAAAGAGGAAGGAGTATGAAGAAATTTGGCAAATCAATATATGACCCAAACCCATGTAAGAGGAGGTAGGGATGTTATAAGTATTTAGGAAAACTTTCTTTTGTTCTTCACTTAGCATATGTAAAGTACATCTATGCCTTCCCACAGTTTTCCTGGACTCATGCTTACCCAATCATTTTTATTCACTGGCACTACCTGTCCCTTCAACTTTTCTAACATCACAGAACACCTCCTCTCCCCACTGTACATTTGCACCATTGGACTGCTTGCTGTTCCTCAATTCACCGGACACTTGCACACCTCCAAACTTCTGCTCAAGCTTTTCCTCTTGCTAGAGATCCCTTTTCCTCTTTGTCTGTGAATCCTCTAAGATTATACCTTAGTCATCTTTGTTTCCCAAGCAATTATTGATAGAAGGCACCCAGTAAATATTGTGTACTTTGTATCTGTCCTTGCAAAATCCCTACATAATAGATTAGGCAAGTATTTCCCACTGAATAGATATGGAGACCCTGTCCAAATCCCAAAGATCTACTGAGTGGTGGAGTTGAGACTGTAAACTGAGCAGTGCGGAATTGGCTGTAATACAAAATGACAGTTTTATATGACTCAGCGAACAGAACTCAGGTCTTCTTGTTCCTGGGTCAATGGCCTTTCTAAATCATTTAAAGAAGCTGACTTTTTGCTTGGCCATGGCCCTGTGGTTTTAGTGTGACCAAACATTTCGAATTGTTTAGTTCAGTGTGTTGTTTTATTCCCCTCTGGTGCCCCTCCCCATGCCTCACATACTTTTGAACCAAATCTTTAATGATTTTTTTTTTTTTTTTTAAGAAGCAGAGTTAGAATGACCTCCAATCCCAAGCTTAGACTCAGGGTTTTCTCCTTCCCTGCAGGGCTGTTCAGCTCTTTAGGTCTTAGTTTCCTCATCTCAAAAATGAAGAGGGTCTATGAAAGCCAGGGTCTTCCTATCCGTTTGACTCTTTCTTGTGCTCCTATACAGGCTCCCACTTCAATCCCTCCCTTCCCCTTTCCCTGTGCTTGCTACTTCAATACTAGCAGCTGCACCAGTCCCTTGACCACAAAAGATGTCATTCTCAGAAAAATGCACAAACTCTGCCTGTGCCTCCCTCCTCTCCTTTCACTGCCTCACAGCACATAGGATGACACAGGGTTAGACAAGGGGACAATTAAGTAACCTGGAGTCATGTCTCAGGCAAAGGCAGATCTAAAATTCAAGTAAACCATGGACTTGGCTACATTCTGTTTTAGGGCACAATTACAGAGAAAAACAAAGTCTGTAGCATACATACACAGATTTGGAAAACTCTTAAGTGCTAGAGAAACACTAGCACTTAAAAAGAAACAACATGGAACAAACTGGTCCTTGGTTTTAGTTTAATTCTGAAGTTTAAAGTTGAGATCATTATTTTTCTTTTACTTACAATTTTTAGAGTAAAGCTGGTCAAGTAATATATAAATTATGGATTTTGTAAAAATTTAGTGGAGCATAAAAATTCAATAAGCATATGCAGAGTTAAAATAAAAGCTTTATATGTATAAAATATAAATAAAAGTTTTATTTAAAATAAAAGTTTTATATATATATGTATGTATATATATATGCTTTATATATTTACAACAATTTTGTCAGGGAGGTATTATTATTTTCCCTATTTTATATGAGAAAACTGGGGAACAGAAAGATCAAGTAACTTGCCCAAGGATCCATGGTTAAAACCTGAAGCACGTATGTTTTCAGGATTCATGAGGTGCTCTAGATAGGGGTGGAGGAACGTAAACTTCTGGGTTTCAGATATTCCTACTTATCACCCACACATAGAGCAGGAACTCCATATTCATACTTGGTTTCTGCTTAAAGTTTACTTGGTCAAAAAGGTTTTTCTACAAGAAAACAAATTAAAGCTTTGAGAATATGTATAAATCCCTGTCATCTGGATTATTTAACCTTGTAAAGGGAGAGTGAAACTAAAGCCCAGTTCATATACCATCACTGGCAGTCTAGTTGGTGAGTAGATTTAGGAGCACCATAAGGAGTAGAAACCCTGTCTGAAAAAGAAATAATGCAAAGAACCCCAAGAGATTTTTAAAAAATCAGTAATTTATTTATTAATATAAATATGGTTTGTATGTTTAAATTTTAATGTTTGTCCATTATAAAGTTAATTAATCAGACTTTGTTTTCAGTACAATAGTGTATTAGTTACCATGACAAGTACTTCTGACTTTTGAAATATTGAAAGAAATAGTAAAAAAAAAATGTCTTTTTAAACTCATGGCTGAACTGTAGGGGAAGTAAAGAAAGTATAGTGTTCAAAATATTGGGAGGCAAGAAATCTTGGCTTTTTCCTAAAGTTGTCTACCAAATGCTAGAGACAGGGTAAACAACTATGTGAAATGCAGGCCCCAGGAGATAAAGCCCAGGATATGCCTAACATGGGGATTCTAATAATGCATGGCCTAAACCTGAACATCCAAAAACCTGCACTTGCAGTAGAAGGGTGGTTGAGATAAATAAACCTCACTTGCAGAAGGACACCACTAGGAAGTTTGTTTGACTCAACTCTGGCACTGGATAGAAAGAAAACAATTCTTCTGAGGATCTCTCCCCTCATGAAAAGTCAGCCCTCATATGGGTTTATAGTCTGGAATCACACTACCTGTGTGTTTCCAAAAGTCTGAAATAGAGAATTAAATATAAAATGGTTTTAGGTTGGTAGTGTCTCAAGAAAAATGGGAAAGGCAAACACAAGTCTTAACTTGATCTCAGCTGCCCCCCAAGCCACAACGTATCCATTTGCATAGAAAAATTTCCAGGCCAAGTGAATAGTTTGCAGTTAAAATTTATAAAACAAACAAGAATAGTAGGTACCATGGTGAGAACCACAGAAGGAACAGACAGCAGAAACCAACCTGCAAAGTTAGTGTATGTATTAGAACAATCAGGAATGACATATAAAACACTTAGTTTTAATATCTTTAGGTAGAGTTCTAAAAATATTGAAAGCAGGAACAAAGAAAAATTAGATTCAAAGAAGATCCAAATAGAATGTCTAGAAATAAAAAATTGTAATATTGAAATTAAAACTTTATTAAACAGCAGATTAAATAGATTAGACACAGTGAACTAGATGAAGAATCAGTGAACTAGAAAATATATCTGAAGATATTCTTTGGAATATAATTCAAAGATACATAAAGATGGAAAATATGGAAAAGGGTGTGAGAAACTTCGAAGACAGTTAATGTGTATGTATTTGGAATTTTAGAAGGGGATGATAAAATAGAGAAGGGAAAATATTTGAAGGTATAAAGACTGAGAACTTCCAAAATCACTGAAAGATTCCAATTTCTAAGGAGTCTTTCTAAGGAGTCTAAAGAGTCTTGGGTCTAAGAATCCCAAGCAAGTTAAAAAATTTAAAGAAATCCATATTTTAATATATCAATTATGAAACCTCAGAACATTGAAAAAAGAGAGAAGGTAAGAAAAATGAAGCTATTGGGATGAGGAAAAGAAAATTTTGATAGGGCTTATGGATGGATTGTTAGTCCTAGAGTAGTCCCCGATTTCACAGACCTGAGAAATTAACATTAGGTGTTTTTGGAACCATTAAGTCAGATCTTTACTCAAAGTCACAGAGCGTTGTGTGGAGTCAGGACCAGAACTCTGGTCTCCCAACTCACTGAGTGGTAGCTATCACTACTCTTTCCTCTCTAACCTGGGGCTGTTTCTTTAAAACATTAAACAATAGCAAAGAAAAACAAAGTGTGAAGAAAGATAGGGAACAGTTTCAGTTTATTAGGGAACTTTCTGTCATTACATAACATGTATGGAATTTAATAACTATTTTAATACATTCTTACACAGTACAGTGTCCCATCGCTAGGAACCAATGAAGCTGCTCAGTTTTCCATTTTGGGTAAGGAGACAAAGCATTGTTTCCTTTAAGCTTATAAGATAATATGAGGGTAGAATGCGAAAGGTTTTAGAAGATGTAATCAAAGCAGAGTCACAGAAAATAGTTCTGGCATAGCATTCTGTAGAAGGTGGCAAAAGAACAAGTAGGGATAGATGCAAAAATATCAATGTGGGGAAAGTCTTCTGAGAAATATACACAGGGAAAGCAGGTACCAAGCCACAGGATGTGTATATACACCTGAGTCACTAAGTCATAAATCAGTACTCAAAACTGGAGATGAAATACAGTTTGTTTTGTTTCAGTTCACTGCCTTAGACCCAGCTTGTTTTACTTTCTTTTTTTTTTTTTTTAAAGATTTTATTTATTTATTTGAGAGAGAGAGAGAGAGAGGTCACAGGTAGGCAGAGAGGCAGGCAGAGAGAGAGGGGGAAACAGGCTCCCCAGAGAGCAGAGAGCCTGATGCGGGCCTCAATCCCAGACCCTGAGATCATGACCTGAGCCGAAGGCAGAGGCTTAACCCACTGAGCCACCCAGGCGCCCTTGTTTTACTTTCTAAAAAGTTTATTTATACTGAGATCCACAATGGAAGACAACTGGCAAGGCTTGTGTCTCAAGACAAATCATTTGTATATATATATCAAAATCTATCATCTCTGTTCATTAAAAGATAGTACTTGCATCTATGTATATGTATGTATGGAAGAATTATTTCTGAGTCTTGCCTAATTCTCTATAACTGTATACCAACATGTGTAAGAACATCTGGAATTAGCAACAATACAAGAAACATAAATTGTTTAACCAAGAATGAAAACTTGCACATTATTGTTAGTTTTGACTCTGGGAATAGTGCCCAGACTCCAAACCCTGAAGTACTTTAATATTTGTATAATTTGAAATTCTAACAAGGATACAATTCTCTGGACAGCAGCCTAAATTTTATCAGGTAACTTGCTGTTTGTTTTTTAAGAGAAACATGAGATCTTTAGACAGGCAAAGATTTAAATTTTGAAGCTCAGAGTAGAATGAGTAGAATGAAATATATGTCTTAAAATTGGCTTTGTAAAGAGGCAGGCTTGGGTATGGTACATTTTTCAACCACATAAAACATTGATGAGGAGAAATTTTTTCCAGATACGACCAATATATATTTAAAGCCAGTGAAAGTTATACCTAGTTTCAATTTCTAGTGCACAAGGATGCCACTTAGATACTTCTGGAATTGATCCTGGGAGCTAGTAGGCTTTGGAAAACTAAGGAATAACAAGAGGAATTTCTAAAAGGATGAGCCAGATATTTATGGAAATGGGGACAGAGGTGCTCTGGTCTCTAAAATTTGGAAGCAAGAGAAGGCAGCCTGAAACAGCAGCTGAGGTAACAAAACTTTGTATTGGTGGAAGATAAATGTAGCAGACTCCCTTTAAAAATAAAAACATTATAAAAAAAGTTTTCTCTTCAGCAGTGGAAATCAACTACTGGTTCATCAAGTGCTTGCTAATTGTATTATGAAGACTAAAGATAAGTTTCAAAAATAGGTGTAAAAGATAAGTTTCAAAAGATAAGTTTCATGGTCCTGACACCCAACCAGAAGATGAGAATTGTCCTTGTGCTAAAACACAAACTAGTCAGTCAGCCTTTATTTTGATGTCACATGTAGAACCTTGATATAATCTGGTTTATCGAATAGTTGTGATAGGGGTTCCTGGGTGGCTCAGTCAGTTAAGCATCTGCCTTCGGCTTGGGTCATGGTCCCAGTGTGCTGGTATTGAGCCCCATGTCAGGCTCCTTATTCAGCGAGGAGTCTGCTTCTCCCTCTCTCCCTCCCCCTTGCTTGTGGTCACTCTCTCAAATAAACAAAACAAAACAAAACAAAAACCCCAAATGCTTGTAATAAATTACACAAAGCAAATACTGTGTTCAATTATATGTCATTTGAACAATTTTTTATTCAAGAAAATTAAGCAGGGTGGATTATTATTAACTCATAATGATTCAACAATACCTCAACTAAATTTTTTTGAAAGTATTTTGTATTCAAAGTCTATAAAAACTAGCTCTATCTGCCATCTTGGAGCCTATAGAGGCCTGCCAGGAACAGGACTCCTAAAATGACTGAAGTCTGTGGTCCGAGACCATTTTTGCTGGCTATAAGTGGGGTCTCTAGAACTGGAGGGAGCACACAGCTCTTCTTAAAATTAAAGGTGTTTAAAAAAAAAAAGGGAAAAACTAAAATTAAAGGTGTTTATCCTTGAGATGAAATTGAATTCGATCTAGACAAGAGATAGGCTTATGTGTACACAGAAAAGATAAATACAGTAACTCCTGGTAGCAAACTGAAGAAAACCAGGGTAACCTGGGGAAAAGTAACTTATGCTCATGGAACCAGTGACATGGTTCATGCCAAACTCTGAAGCAATGTTTCTGCTGAAGCCACAGAATCCATGTGATTCTGTACCCCTGAAGGATTTAAACTTACTGAAAAATAAATAAAGCTATAGATTTGTTTAAGAAAAAGTCTATAAAAACAAAATTTGTGACCATGGAACTAAGAGAATAATCCTTTTTTTTTCTTCTACTATGGTATGACGCTTTAAAAAAAGTGATTCCTGACTTATTTTTCTGAAACCTAAATACAATATGATGATTTGTTTCATTCCCTAATTAATGTTGCTTTGCAATTGATAAACAATAGACAAATGGCTCAAGTCCAAAATTACAATTATAGTGAAGTCATGTTTTTTCTAAATTGTGTTTCCTTAGCTAACTCAATTCCAGGGAAAAATTACTAGCTTCTCCAGACTGACATAGTGTATTTCTAGGGAAGGTAAAGAAAATACATACATTAAAGGAGAACAACAATGCCCACCTATCAGAATGGATAAAATGAGGAAGATAGAAAATATCAAGTATCTTCAAAGATTTGGGACAAATGAAATTATTATACACGGCTGATTAGAGTACAAATTGCTACACCTGCTTTGGGAAATAATTTGGTAGTATTCACTACAGCTGAACATGTGCATACATTTGGCCCAGCAATTCTATTTGAGGGAATATATGAAAGGCACAAAAATGTCAAAAGACATAATAAGGGAATGCTCATAGCAGTAGTAGTCATATAATGCTAAGCTGGAAACATTGAAAATGTCCATCCACATTATAATAGATAAATTGTTGCACATTTACTTAGAGGAATTCTAACTATTAATGAGAATAAACAAGCTACGTCTATATGGAACTACAGGGATGGATCTCACAAATGCAATGTTGAGTGAAAGGCTAGACAAATGCATTTATAAATAGTTCAAAAACACCACAAGCAAATTGAATGTATGATATTAGAAAGCATAATGCTATTCTTGAGGTACAGAGTGGTGATTAGAAGAGGACATGAGAGGCTCTTAGAGTTCTTCAATTTCTTCAATTCAATTTCAAAAGAAACTTCAATTTCTTTAAATGGTTACTTATGTTTGTTCACTTTGTGACAATTCATTAAGATATCTAGTCATGACTTGTGCAGTTTTGTGTGTGTGTGTGTGTGTGTGTGTGTGTGCTATATGAATGAAAATTTTTAAGTTAAAAGAAAGAGAGACTGTCAGTGAATTCTAAAATATACAGGTTCCACATTCTTAAGTGTGGTGGTCAAAGAGACTCATTGACAGAATTAAGTAAGCACTATATGTCATGATTTAAAAAATTAAGGAAGTGTCAGCATCCGTGTTTAAGAATGCATTGAGCTGACTGGAAAATGGTCAGTTGGGAAATGCACACATTCTCTTCTTCTCTTAGTACAAAATAAGTGGTTATAATATGCCTGATTAAAGACTTAGTTTTCTGACCTGAAGGAATTGAAATTTGCTCAGATTAAAAGAGATTTTTGAGGTGTTTTTGAAATAAGGCAGAATCCTCATGGTAAATTTGAAAAGAGTTTGGCTGCCCTTCCCAGGAGTGCCCCCCACCCCATAAGTTCTTAAAAACCAAAAATGGCTGGAGTTCTGTGGGAATTGGAAGATGTTGAAAGTTACCTGGGTTGAATGTTGTTTCTTAGCTGACAAATCTCTTTTCTTTCCCCAAAGACTAAATTTAGATATGCAGAAACATAAGCCATTCATGGTAATCCTGTCTGTCTGACAATAATGCATTTAGGAGTACGCATGTGATTCAGATATTGCCAATGAGACAAAGGGGAGGTGTGTCTGGGACTTCCGGGAAAAATTTTTTTCCTTAAGAGTAAGCACTTTTTGACTTGCACTCACTTGGCCTCTGTGAGGATGTGATGCTCAGAGCTCAGAGCTCTCCCATAAAGGCAGAGATCATGGACAGTCTGAGGACCGCAGAGGAGAGGGTGAGAAGAGTTTGGATCTTTGGTGATGTCCTTGATTCTTTGCATCATTTGTGGAACTGCCCACCTTAGAACTTCCTGTTAAGTGAGCAACAAGTGTGCTTATATTTTAAGCCATGGTCAATTCATTATTCTATTTTTGTAGCTAATGCATATCAAGTGATACAAATTCTCTTTGTTTTTTGTCTAAATGTCATCTACATTGGCTTTTTCTAAACACTAAAATTAAATGGCAAACAACTAATGCATTCTGGACATTGATTTAATAATATCTTTAAAAACAGCTGGGATATTTAAACATTTCCCCTGACCTCCATGCTTAAAATGCTTCTTTTTCTCTTTTAATATAATTTTTATTTTTATTTTATTTTCAAAAGATTTTATTGCTTTATTTGAGAGAGAGAAAGAACATGAGAGGGACAAGGGACAGTGGGAGAGAGAGAAGCAGATTCCCTGCTGAGCAAGAAGCCTGACAACTACTCAGGCAGGCGGATGGATCCCAGGACCCTGAGATCATGACCTAAGCTGAAGGCTGACACTTAACCAAATAATCCACTCAGGTGTCCCTTTAATTTAATGTTTAATTAAATTTTAATTAAATTTATCAAATGTTATTAAATTTATTAAATTCAGTAGTGTTAACTAGATCTGCAGCAGATATCTAGAACTTTTTCATCTTGCAAAATTGAAACTATATTCATTGCACAACTCCCTGTTTCCTCCTTTCCGAGTCCCCTGATACTGTTCTACTCTCTGTTTCTATATGTTTGACTACTATAGACACTCATATAAGTGAGATAAGTGTCTGGTTTATTTCACTTAGCATAATGTCCTCAAGGTTCATCCATGTTGAAGCATGTAATAAAATTTCCTTGTTTTCAAAGACAGAATAATATTCCATTGTATGTATATACCACATTTTCTTTATCAATTTATCAGTGAATGGACATTTGGGCTGATGTTACCTCTTGGCTATTTTGAATAATACTGTGATGAACATGAGTGTACAAATATCCCTTCAAGATCCTGCTTTCAATTATTTGGGCTATATACCCCAAAGTGGCATTGCAAGGTCATATAGTAGTTCTATTTTTAATCTTTTGAGGAATTATCATACTTTTTTCTATATCAGCTAATTTAAACAGTTTAATATTTAAATAATTTTATATTTTAAACAAAACTATAGCATAATAATATGGATATATAAATGATATATTAAAATTAATTGTAAATATATTTTCATAATATGTGAAAGTTTTCCCTTGTACAAAGACTGAAGTTACTCCTTACATAACTTTTATAGGAATTTTCTCCTATGTTTGGGATATGCCTATCAAATAGTAATAGAAACACTGGTCAAGTTGTTAAAAGTTCTGTAGAACTTTTAGATATTCCACACTACCCTCACTGCCATGTTATCCCAGATTAGTTGGTATAGTCCAAAGCCAGAATGAGAGTCCGTCCCCATGCTGGTATTCAGCTGGCAGGCTCCACGTGGCTGGGTCTTTTCCTAATTATCTCTGTTTATGCCATACCAGCTGTAGAACATCACCTCAGGATAAACCATGGGATATTTTTTTCACAATCAAATAGCCATCTAGTAATACACTGTGTCATGTATTAGATGATATTAAATTTGATTATTAAAAAGAAATTTAAAAATTAAGAGTATGGAAGTTTCTTCTTTCCTTCCTTCATTTCTCTCTTTCCCCTTCCTTCATTCCTTCTTTCCTTCCTTCCTTCCTGGAATGAGGGAAGGGTCACACTTTAATGTCCCAGTTCTTGGTCCCTGGGCTGTCCAGTGCCTAACCATTCCTCATGGCCCAGCTGCTCATGCCTGTGGTGGCTGGTCTACTTCATCAGGGCCTTCAGCAGAGGCTGTCCCATCTTCCTTTGAGCACCAATTTCACATCTAGCTCCAGCTGACCCATGTAAAAACTGAGGGCACAAGCACAGAGCAGGCCTATGGCCAACACGGCCCCCATGCCCACCAACTAGAAATTGCTGCCCTACACCATGCTCAAGCTGTGCAGCAGGAAGAAGCCACTGGCAGCTTCCCAACCCATGCCAAGGGTTTGGAAGTTTGCCACTCACAGGTGTGGAGGTTCCTGGCAATTGATCTGAAAAAACTTAAGTTACAATCCACACCCTGGATATTTAATTCCTGTATAAGTTTAAACAGAGCTTCCTTGCGCAACAATCAGAAAATATAACTCAGAGGGCTGGAAACTTGTCCATGATGGTATGACAAGTCTTTGTCTCTCACTTTGCCTACTTCATGGGCTGCTCCAGCTACTCCCCAAATTGTTGACTTCATCTTCATTATGTGGGCTTCTAAGTAGGTTCAGCCTTGGTTACCTGGTAGCTGCGTTTGAGGTGAAAGCTACTAACATGGAAAGACTGTGTTAACCACCTCTCTTCTTCTTCAAGATAACACTTAATTGTTTTCCTCCTTTGTAAAGATTTGGACCTCTTCCTGAGTATATTCAGGGTAATTCAGGGTGAAAGAATATAACTGGTGTTCCTTCCTTTGCCAAGAAGAGGACTTGCATATAATAGGTACAGAAGTTATCTGGACCTAACAGTGAAAAACAACCCTGTAGGTTAGGAGTCATTGCACTGTTCAGCCTAGATAGTAGTCTAAATAAACTCAGATGCTCTTTTAGGAGAATTTATGACAAATAACCAGAAAAAAAATTGGATGCTGCTAAAAATGGACTTCTATCTAATTTTTATATTTTTATGAATTTAGAAATACAAGGATTTAGAAACTGTTTTTTTCCAACTGGCACATCACAGTGCAAATTGTTTTAATGCTTTAAATGCTGAGTCTGATCTCATGGACTTCTTAGTAACAAGAAGAAATCATACTATTTGATATAATGCAGGTAATAATAATTAGACAACCAGATGTAAGCATTACATGCCATGTCTTAAGCATAGGACCCTCCAAACTTTCTTAGTAAAAGAGCTCATACTTCTTTGAGTTAATAATATCCAATATATTCTATTAACCACCACACTGTGACAATTATGATTATGTCACAAACAATATTATTCTTGAATAGTCAGTGAAGATGAAATATGTGCCATCCTTGATAAAGGAGTGTTATATTTACATTCAGGTAATACGGATTTATATAGGTTGCAGTAAAGAAAAAAAAAAGAAGCTGAATATATCTACCAAATTACATTAGAATAGATATTGACAACTATGTCTGTAGCTGAAACTTTTTTTTTAAAGTAGACTCCATGCCTAGTGTGGAGCCAAGTGAGGGCCCCAAACTCATGACCTTGAGATCAAGACCTGAGCTGAGATCAAGAGTTGGACCCTTAACCAACTGAGCCAACTAGACACCCCTAAGGCTGAAAATTTTTAAGAAGATTGGAAAGAAATATTACTCACAACAACTGAATACTACAACTACTACTGATTTACCAATATGAAGCAGTCATGCTGATTATTGATAAAGTATTGTTTAAACAGGGTTGCTAAAGAATATGGACAAGTAATACATATATGTACATACATTAATACATAAAAGATAATGGAAAAATATAACCTCAGAAAAGAAAAATTTTGGAACAAACAAATTCAAGCTAGAGGAATATTCATGTTTGTATATAATAAGTCTCCAAAGAACACAAGAGAAAAAGCTCATAATCTCTTAACGAAAAAAATGTTAACTGCTTAGATAACATTTCTTAAACATCTGAAACTGATAGAGCCAACAGGCTAAGAGGTTAGAGTGGTTGATATTTGAACACAGCAGATGTGCAAAACTATGCAATTCTATCAAACTCTTTAAAAAAATATTGAATCTTTGCTAAGAAATTCACAAGAATTGCAAAAAGTCTCAGATGCACTAGTGTTCTTTAGTGTTGCTAAGGAAAATTGTGGCAATCAACTAATTAATAAGGTATTCAAAGTGAAGAGAATTAGATGTAAACTGTTGTGCTAATTAAAAGTGAAAGCACTCAATCAAGTTTGTGGGTGGACCCTTCTTGGTTCTGGCAATACCAATGGGAAGGAAAATTACATAAGGAAGTGGAAATTTTTACCTCAGATGGCAATGAAAGTAACCTTAAAAACAATAGGTGGAAGGTTTTAATATGATCTCATTAATATTTTTGTTTGAAAATTATGGAAACTTTGAATAGAAAATGGCTTTACAAGATTAAAGTCTCACTAAATGAAGTTTTTGGAATCCATCTTCCTTCTTGGTTCTTTTCCACATGGTACTGAACTCTGGGTTTTAACCTCAGATTTGAAATTTACTGACTGAATTATCTTGGGTTAGTACAATCTTTCCAAATTTTTCTTGCTTAACTTTATAAACAGAGAATGTTACCTCATGGAGACACTCTGAGAATTAAATGGCATAATGTGGGGAAAATATCTCACATTTAGTACGTGATCAGTGATTAATAATAGTTACGTTTAATGACTGCTGATGACTTGCTTTATTTTCATAGGTATCAGAACACCTCTCTAAGGTAGGATGTTTTGTTATTGTTACTGTTTTTTTTTTGTTTGTTTTATATTTTGTATCAGAGGAAAAAAATTCAGGGTCAGGAAGATTAAATAAGATCCCAAATCACACAGGTAGTCAGTGATAGATGATGGATTTAAGATCTGTCTGACTCAAAAAATCTGTGTATTTTTACTATTATGCTATATTGTGCTCCGCACATAAAACAAAAACAAAACCAGAAATTTTCCCAAATACAGCATGATCTATTGACAGTAACAAGGCCAACATGTGAGTATCTGCCAGGAGTCTGTTAAAAGGAGGAAGTGCCCCAAATTCTTTACTTCCCCATTACCATCCTGCAACAATGAACTTTGGCTGCCCTGTGAGGCTGTGTTCCCTTAAATCTTATTTTTGCATGCAAATGTCAGCACCAGAGAACCCAGAGGGAAACTGAACAAAGATAAGAGGTTCTACTATGATTTCCCGAAATCCTTGAACCAAGCATCACTTTGTTTGAAGGAATTAAGATTTCTTTCTGCTATTCAAGGAGATTATTTTTGGTCTTAATATTTCTAAATGTCCCTGTACAAGCTGTAACATAAAGAAGAAAAATTCTTACTGCTACCTTTGATTTCAACCATGTTTGCCAGAATTTCAAATTGTTTGAGTAAAAGATACATTGATTTTGGCACAGTCACACTCATATCTCCTAAAATGACCTCATGCTATCAGATTTACTGGCATAACAATGCCAGTATGTTCTGCAGAACTTCTCTGTAAAGAGTTAATTCTGCACGTGTATCTCCAAAAAAGGCCTTGTGCTATCAAATTTACTGGCATAAATATTCCTTGATGTTTATTTTTTTCCTCCCTTTGGTGGTACACACACTTACACACACCCCACAGTATATCTCTGTAATGATTTAATTCCCCTGTGGATGAATTTTTTTACAATTAAATCTCAGACACATTCCCAGAAGTTAGTTGTAAGCTTTGTTTCTTTAACCTTCTGCTGACCCTGACGAGGAGTGGCAGCTCCCATTTTTCAATCTCTCGCCTTACTTTCAGTCCTGTTTCAAGCCTGAAGTAAAAGTTCTCCTAAGAATTCTCCTTTCTTTATAAATGGGAAAGAGAAAGAGGTACATTTAGTCTGTAGATATTGTAAGCTAAACAGCAATAGGAAATAGAAAAATATCTAGATCATTGCTGAGAAAATGAATTATGCAGCTGCCAGTGAAGGACTGATAGAAAATCTAAGATCTTTTCAGAGAAAAATGTGAAAAATGTGAAATTTGAGCTATAGGGAGTGATGCTTATGAAGAGAGTTCTTAACTATTTAAGGATATTACTCAACTGTGTGATTCTTCTCAGGCACTCCAAACTTTGGGAAATAGAGGATTCTAATGTTTTCTGAACCCAGAACTGTGCCTTTTTGGGGACAAAATTAAAAGAGAAGAAAAAGTATTCTAAAGACAAATGTGAGAAGCAATAGGTAAGGATACTGAGAACAGCACTGAACCACATTGGCATACCGGGATGATTCAAGCTTCAGCTGAGGAGGGAGGGAGAGTCAGGAAGATCCAATCACACCTACTCCTAAACTCTTAAGTTTCCAAAAGTCTGGAATCAACTTTGTGCAGCCACAGTACTTTTGGATTTATACCATTTTCTTTATTAAAATAGTCTGGAGGCAAGTATTTATGTATGGCAAGATAAGGCAGAGAAAAGCGTAAGGAGAAAAAATTGCCACAAGGCAGACAGCAAGAAATAAATAATAAGAATAAAACAATATTTTAAGGACAGTGTCAAAATGAAGAATAGTAGCAAACCTAACGAGCTTTTGAATTTACTCATTTAGGATGCCAATTCTTATTGTTCAAAAATGGTTTATTTTTTGAGCAGATGATTTTGAAGGGATTGCCCCTCTCAGTTCTTTATTTGCCCCCCCTTATTTGAAGCCACCGGTAAACAATTGTGAGTAGGTTTGTTTTGGATAATCATTAGGAGTATAAAGTAGAATTATCAACTTGTTTTATAAAGTTTTGTGGTGGGGGATGGAAACTTACTATAAAGACTATTATAATCAATTTTAGCAATTTATTAATTGTTCTCTAAATCATCCAAAGGAAATCAAAGTGGAACTATAAGCTAGTAGCAACTGTAATTATCAACTTTTACTACTGTCAGCACTAAATAACAAACCAACCTAATCCTTTATTTTATAGAAATAAAATCCAGTTCTCCATGATTCCCAAGATCTTATTTTACCAAACCTGACAAAAAATGTACAACAATATTAGTTTTATTCTTACCGTGTAATCTTGTTTTGATTTCTCCTCTGAAAAGCTGCAGCTCTGTGTTTGGAGAGCTTGCAGATTCTATTTATTACCCAAAGTTTGGCAGAGAACCAAATCGCTGTAAGAAGGAGATCTGAGTGGATGAGATTTTGGCAGATTTTAACTGCATGCAAAAAGCCAATAGAGCTACAATCCTGTCAACATTCAAGATTCCCTACTTTCTGTCTTATCCCCATCTCCATCTTAAAATTTAATTCAACAATTATGGATTTTTGGGTGCCTGGGTGGTCCAGTCATTAAGTGTATGCCTTTGGCTCAGGTCCTGGGATCAAACCCAAGAGCACTGCATAGGGCTCCCTGCTCAACAGGAGGCCTGCTTCTCCCACTCCCCCTCCCCATACTTGTGTTCCCTTTCTTACTGTCTCTCTCACTCTTTGTGTCAAATACATAAAATAAAATCTTTTAAAAACATTATGGGTTTATTTATTTTTTTATTTCCAACTCACATCAGAATTATCTTATATGCAACCCCCACTCCCATCTCCAACTCACAATCCTCCTCTGCCTCTGCCCCCACATATTGGCTCTGTTCAGAGTTGAAGTTCACCTTTAGCACTGTTCATATGGAAATTCTTGGAGGGCGTTTTAAGGTGATAGTGAGAAGTTCCTGAACTTACTTCTCCCATGAACACTCCAAATCTACAGCTGCCTATGAATCGATTCCCTCTGAAAAAGATCTGAAAATTAGATGAACTGCTCTCCACAACAAAGAACAACAACAAAGGATACAACAAAGATAAAAGAACCACATCAAGATGGGTAGGAGAGGCAGAGACACAATCTCAAAAAATGCCAACACCCAGCATGAAGGATGTCACCAGATAGGAGCTTTTCCCAGAGGAGTGAGGGTATCCCATATTGGATGCCCAGCCTGTGGAATCTGCACTGGAAAGACAAGCCCCCAGAAATCTGGTTTAGAAAAACCAATGTGCCTGATTGCATTCTGGAGAATGCAATAAGAAACTGAGATTCTCTTCTCGGAGAGTTCACATATAGTCTTACTTGCCCCAAGACCCAGTGAAAAAACAGCAGTTTGAAAAGAACCAATACTATATGAGGGACATTCATTTATTGATCTGGAAGCATTGGCCGGAGGGGCAGGGAACAGCTGAAGTGTTTCCTAGAGATGGAGATGCTGGTGGACACAACTGTTCTCCTCTTACACAGTCTGTAAGAACATGCAGGTGAGCTCAGATGCAGCACCTTCTCACCACCCTCATACCCCCATTTGCAGTGATGGGGGTAAGCAAGAAAGAAGTTACAGCATGTGCTGAGGCAGAGAGCACAGGTAGTTGTAGAGCTCCCTCACTTTCTGGCTGGGGTGGGCAAGAGCAAGTAGTTATCACATTCCAGCTTTTAGCTCAAAACTGGTGTGTGTGCACAGACGAGGTACTCTTGCATGGCACTGCTGAAAGCTGTGGGGGCGTGCAGTGAAGACATTTGCTCACTGCATTTCTGAAGCTGGTGAGTGTGGCCCACCTGTATACTCTCTAGCTTCCTTGCCCAAATCAGTGGGTATACACAATCCACACAAGAGACATTCCTTGATTGCCTGGCCCTGGTGGCCAAGACTATAACAATTGGAAAGACAGCTTTTGGCAGGTCATCAACCCCAAGGCACTGCACAGACATCAGACTTAAACACAGCTCCAGTCTTCCTATGAGAAAATGTCCACTTATTTAGCTTGGAGTTTCAGCCTGAGGGACAGGCTTTAGGTATCCCACACACCTAGATGGTAAGGAGAGCATCCAGGAATATAAGCAGGTTTACATCATCATTGCACTCTCCCTTGGCCTTGCTAGAGGTTGATGAGACTTCCCGGAAAGGAGCTTATACACTCTCCTAGAGCCCCAATTATTGCAACTATCACCCAGGGGACACTTTCATATCTCCTGGTCTGGAGGTCAGCAGAGATTATGATTGAGACTCTAGACCTATATATTTACATACTTTAAAAACTGCTGCCTGATAGTGTGGTTTCTGGTCAGCCCAAAACTAGGTGCTAAATGAGATTCTTCCCTTTGAATCACTGACAGGTCATAGCACACTCTCAGCAATGTGGGAATATCAAGAATAAATCGGCTATTTAGACAAACACAAAGGTTTAAGAGAGAACCAAGAGGTAGGGTGAGGTTGAATGAGGTCATCATCTATACAAATCTTCAAGACTGAGAGACATAGCTCTTTCACATAATACATAGAAATAAAAAGAGAGTCAAGCAAAATGAGAAAACACAAATATGTTCCAAACAAAAGAAATAGGACCTAAATAATATGGAGATAAGTAATGTACCTGATAAGGAATTCAAAGTAATGATCATAAATATGCTCACTGAACTTGGAAGAGGAAATGAAGAACACAACAAGAACTTCAACAAAGATGTAGAAACTTAAGAAAATACCAAAAAGTAGTCACAGAGTTTAAGAATGCAATAACTGAACTTAAAAATATACTAGTGGGGCTTGACAGCAGACTTGATGAAACAGAAGTAGATCAATAAACTAGAAGATCAAGCAATGGAATTTATGCAGAAAAACAATGGTGGGATGCCTCAGTGGCTCAGGTTAAATGTCTGCTTTTGACTTGGATCATGATCCCGGCATCTTGGGATTGAGTCCCGCATTAGGCTCATTGCTCAGTGGAGAGCATGTTTCTGGAGTCCCAGGAGAAAAGAGAAAGGGACAGAAAACTTATTTGCAGAAATAGTGGCTGAAAACTTTCTTAACCTAGGAAAGGAAACAGACATTCAAATCAAGGATTTGAACCACTCCTTAAAGATCTGGAGAATCAATAAAATTTAAACCTAACCCATGCACCAGAAGAGAAATAAGTAAGATTACAGCAGAGATCAGTGAGTTAGAAACCAGAAATACAGTAGAACACATCAACAAAACTAGAAGCTGGTTCTTTGAAGAATTAATAATATTGATAAACCACTGGCCAAAATAATCTAAGAGAAAAGAGAGAGGACTCAAATTAATAAAATTGTGAATAAAAGGGGAGAGATCACGATTAACATCAAGGAAATAGAAACAATCATCAGAAATTATTATCAGCAGCCATATCCTAATAAGTTAAGCAACCTAGAAGAAATGGATGCATTCCTGGAAACCTATAAACTTCCAAACTGAAACAGGAAGAAATTGACAACCTGAATAGACCAATAACTAGTAATGAGATTGAAGCAGTGATCAAAAACCTCCCCAAAAACAAGAGCCCAGGACCTGACGGATTCCCTGGAGAATGCTACAAAATATTCAAAGAAGAAATACTTATTCTCCTGAACCTGTTTAAAAAGTAGAAACAGAAGGAAAACTTCCAGACTCTTTCTATGAGGCCAGCATTACCTTGATCCACAAACCAGGCAAAGACCCCACCAAAAAGGAGAATTTCAGAGCAATATCCCAGATGAATATGGGATTCTCAACAGGATCCTAGTTAATAGGATACAACAGTGCATTAAAAGGATTATATACCACAATCAGATGGGATTTATCCCTGGGATCTCAGGGTAGTTCAACATTCACAAATCAATCAATGTGATAGAACACATAAATAAGAGAAGAAACAAGAACCACTTGGTCCTGTCAATTGATGCATAAAAAGCATTTGACAAATGCAGCATCCTTTCCTGATTAAAACTCTTTAGAGAATAAGGATAGAGGGAACACTCCTCAACTTCATAAAATACATCTATGAAAAACCCACAGCAAATATTCTCAATGGAGAAAAGCTGAGAGTCTTTCCCTTGAGGAACATGACAAGGATGCAAATATTCTCAATATTTGCAAATATTCTCAATGGAGAAAAGCTGAGAGCTTTTCCCTTGAGGAACATAACAAGGATGTCTACTCCACCACTATTATTCAACATTGTACTAGACGTCCTAGCAACAGCAATCAGAAAACAAAAAGAAATAGAACGTATTCAAATTGGCAAAGAAGAAGTCAAACTCTCTCTCTTCAAAGATGACATAATACTTTATGTGGAAAACCCAAAAGACTCCACCCTCAAATTACCAGAATTCATAGAGCAATTCAGTAATGTGGCAGGATAGAAAATCAATGCACAAAAATCAGTTGCTTTCTTATTACACTAACATTGAAACTGTAGAAAGGGAAATTAGAGAATTGATTCCATTTACAATAGCACCAAAAAATCAGAAGATAGCTTGCAAGAGGTAAAGGGTCTATACTTGAGGAACTACAGAAAACTCATGAAAAAATTGAAAAAGGCACAAAAATATAGAAAACATTCCATGCTCATGGATCAGAAGAATGAATAGTGTTAAACTGTCTATTCTGCTCAGAGCAATCTATACTTTCATGCCATTCTGTTCAAAATACCAGTGGCATTCTTCAAAGTGCTCTAACAAACATTCCTAAAATATGTATGGAACTGGAAATGTTGAAATTGCTAAGGAAATGTTGAAAAAGAAAAATAAAGTTTGCCTAATTTCAAGTTTTATTACAAAGCTGTGATCACCAAGACAACATGGTACTGGCACAAAAACAGACACACAGAACAATGGAATGGAGTAGAGAGTCCAGCTATGGACCCTCAACTCTGTGGTCAAATAATCTTTGAGAAAGCAGGAAAACATATCCAATGGAAAAAAGATAGTCTCTTCAATAAATGGTGTTAGGAAAACAGGGGCAGCTACCTATAGAAGAATGATACTTGACCATTCTCTTACACTATACACAAAGATAAACTCAAAATGGATAAAAGACCTCAACATGAAGCAGGAATCTATCAAAATCCTAGAGGAGAACATAGGCAGTAACCTCTTTGACATTGCCCACAGAAACTTCTTTCAAGACACATCTCCAAAGGCAAAGGAAACAAAAGTGAAAATTAACTTTTGGGACTTCATCAAGACAAAAAGTCTCCTGCGCAGCAAAGGAAACAGTCAACAAAACAAAGAAGCAACCCAAGGAATGGGAGAAGATATTTCCAAATAACAGTACAGACAAAGGGCTGATATCCAGAATCTATAAAGAACTTCTCAAACTCAACACCCCAAAAAACAGATAATCATGTCAAAAAATGGGCAGAAGACATGAACAGACACTTCTCCAATGAAATAATGAAATAATTAACAGAGAGATGAAAAAATGTTCATCATCATTAGCCATCAGGGAGATTCAAATCAAAACCACATTGAGATAACACCTTACACCAGTTAGAATGGCCAAAATGAATAAGACAGTAAACAACATGTGTTGGAGAGAATGTAGAGAAAGGGGAACTCTTCCACTGATGGTGAGAATGCAAGTTGGTGCAGCCACTTTGGAAAACAGTGTGGAGATTCCTTATGAGATTAAAAATAGAGCTATCCTATGACCCTGCAATTGCACTACTGGATATTTACCCCAAAGATACAGAGGTAGTGAAAAGAAGGGCCATCTGTACCCCAATGTTCATAGAAGCAATTACCACAGTCACCAAACTGTGGAAAGAGCCAAGATGCCCTTCAGACAGACAAATGGATAAGAAGATGTGGTCCATATATACAATGGAATATTATTCCTCCATCAGAAAGGATGAATACCCAACTTCTGTATCAACATGAAGGAACTGGAGGAGATTATGTTGAGTGAAATAAGTCAAGCAGAGAGAGTCAATTATCATATGGTTTCACTTGTGGAGCATAAGGAATAACACGGAGGACACTGAGAGAAGGAGGGGAGAAGGGAGATGTGAGAAATCAGAAGGGGAGACAAACCATGATAGACTGTGGACTCTGAGAAACAAACTAAGGGTTTTGGAGGGGAGGGGTCGGGTGTTGGGTGAGCCTGGTGTTGGGTGTTAAGGAGGGCATGTATTGCATGGAGCACTGGGTGTGATGCATAAACAATAAATCTTGGAACACTGAAAAAATAAAATAAAGTTAAAAAAATAAAAATGATAATGAGGAAAAAATAAAAATAAAAATAAGTTGTCTATTTAAAAAAAAAAAAACACATTAAGATACCTCCTTACACCAGTTAGAATGGCCAAAATTAAGAAGGCAAGAAACAGCAAGTGTTGGGGAGAATGTGGAGAAAGGGGAATCCTCTTACACTGTTGGTGGGAAGTCAAGTTTATGCAGTCATTTTGAGGACTCTTTCTCAGAGGTTTTTCAATAAATTAAAAATAGAGTTGTCTATTAACTGGCAATTGCACTACTGTGTATTTACCTCAAAGGTACAGATGTAGTGAACAGAAGGGCCATTTGCACCCCAATGTTCATAGCAACAATGTCCATAGTATCCAAACTGTGGAAAGAGCTGAGATACCCTTCAACAGACAAATGGATAAAGAAAATGTGGGTTCATATATACAATGGAATATTACTCAGCCATCAGAAAGGATCAATACCCAACTTTTGTATCAATGTGAATGTGACTAGAGGAGATTATATTGAATGAAATAAGTCAAGCAGAGAGAGTCAATTATCATACGGTTTCACTTACTTGTGTTACACAAGGAATAGCATGAAGGACATTAGGAGAAGCAACGGAAAAATGAAGGGGGGAAATCAGAGAGGGAAACAAATCATGAAAGACTGTGGACTCTGAGAAATAAATGGAGGTTTTTAGAGAGGAGAGGAATGGGGGGATATGTTCACCTGGTGATGGGTATTAAGGAGGACACATATCGCATGGAGCACTGGGTGTTATATGTAAACAATGAATGTTGGAACACTACATCAGAAACTAATGACGTACTGTATGGTGACTAACATAACATTAATAATAATAATAATAGTAATAAACCAAAACAAAGAACAAAAGGAAACCAGGATAATGATGTTATACTAAAGAGAGAATATCAATACAGAGAAAGAAATTATGAAAAGGTACCAACTAGAAATTCTGGAGTTGAAAAGTATAAATGAAATGAAAAATTCACTAGAGGAGTTTTGTAGTAGATTTGAGCAGTGAAAAGGAACATGATAGATCAATTTAGATTGTTTGGTTTGAAGACCAAGAAGAGGGGGGGAAAAAAAAAACACAAACAGAAAAAAGTGAGCAGAGTCTAAGAGACCTGTGAGACACTATCAAGCATACAAACATATGCATAATAGAAGTCTCAGAGGGAAAGAAGAGAGAAAATGGGACAGAGAAAATATTTTATTTATTTATTTATAAAGACTTATTTATTTATTTGCTTATTTATATGACAGAAATCACAAGTATGGAGAGAGACAGGCAGAGAGAGAGAGGGAGAAGCAGGCTCTCTGCTCAGCAGAGAGCGTATCAGGCTCCTGAGCAGAGCCTGATAGGGGCCTCCATCCCAGGACCCTGAAATCATGACCTGAGCCGAAGGCAGAGGCTTAACCCACCGAGCCACCCAGGTGCCCTGCATCCTTATTTTGAAATACTTTATAGGTTGGTATTTCTCTGTGGATAAGCTGAGCTTTATGCTCATCCTGAAGAAACTATTTTATATGACTTTACAAGTGGAATACAATTTTGTTTCTTGGTCTGTCTTTCTTTCTTTCTTCTTTCTTTCTTTCTTTCTTTCTTTCTTTCTTTTTTCTTTCTTCCTTTCTTTCTGTGTGGAAGAGAGATTTAGAAAAACAAACACGTATGTATTTCCCCAAAGACCCTCTTGTTTTGTATTTAATATATTTTATCTTCTCCATACTCTTATTTTATAGGACTTTAAATAAATAGTTTCTGTTATTTGTGATATTCCAGGGTGAGACTTAATTTCTTTTAAAGATTTTATTTATTTATTTGACACAGAGAGAGACATCACAAGTAGGCAGAGAGGCAGGCAGGGAGAAAGGGGGAAGCAGGCTCCCTGCTGAGCAGAGAGCCCAATGCAGGGCTTTATTCCAGGACCCTGAGACCATGACCTGAGCTGAAGGATAGAGGCTTAACCCACTGAGCCACCCAGGTGCCCCAGAAAAATATTTTAAAAAATAATGGTTAAATATGTCATCAAGTTTGGTGAAAGATGAGCATGTATATGTCTATTTGCAGATACTTGCTTTTAAACGTAGATAATCCCAAAGAATCCATAAAAAAATCCCACAACAATTAGAGGTAATAAATTATTTTAGCAAAGTTGCAGGTTACAATATCAGCCAAAAAATCAGTTGTGTTTCTATACAATAGTAGTAAATAAAATAAATAATAAAATCAAGAAAACAATTCCATTTACATTAATGTCAGAAGGATAAAATAGTTTGGAATAAATTTGACTAAGGTGGTGTAAAAATTGTACACTGAAAACTATAAAAGATTGTTGAAAGGAATTAAAGACCTAGATGAGTGGAAAGATGTCCCATGTTCATGAGTTGAAGGGCTTAATATTGTTAAAATGGCAATACTTTCCAAATTTATCTAAAGAGTCAATACAATCCTTATCAGAATTCTCAGTATCTCCTTGGTAGAAATCAACAAAGTGATTTTAAAATTTATATAGAACTGCAAAGGACCGAGAGTAACCAAAATAATCATGAAAAAGAACAAAATTGGAGGGCTCATGCTTCCTGATTTCAAAACTTTACAAGCCTAAAATAGTCAGAATAGTGTGGCATTAGCATACAATTATACATATAGAACAATGGGTAGAATAGAACCCAGAAATAATGCCTACATTTATAATCAAATTATTTTTGACAAGAGTACCAATGCCGTTCAGTAGAGGAAAGGAATAGTCTTTTTCTCAGATTATGTTGTGACAAAGGGATATCTTCATTGAGTAAACTGAAGTTAGACCCTGCCTCGCACCATATACAAAAGTACAGCAAAATGGATTAAAGACCTAAATGTAAGGATTAAAACTGTAAAAGCCTTAGCAAAAATATAGGGGTAAATTTTTAGATTAACCCTTGTGTAACATAAGACAGATATATTCAGTGTAATAATGTGAAGCTGTTGATTACGCAGCATTACTCAATGAATGCTTATTAGAAGACTGAAAAGCAGGGGAGCCAAGTAAGATAGCCCATAGAGTCAGCCTCTGTGGTCACAGAACAGGGATGTGGGATGTTGAATGTGGATCTGAAAGGCATACAGAAGTCATCCCGACAAAAAGCTAGGGGGTTTCCTTCTTTAGGCTTTTGCCTTCAGCATTTATCTCTGTCTGAGGACCAGGAAACTAGCCTGAGTCAGAGCTAGTGGCATGATCCTTGAGTCAGTGAGTTTCCTCCCAGACTGATAACAACAGGCTTCTTGGAGGAAGCCTCTAATGGTACCTCATTCTTCTTTGTACCTGCTGTGCCCAGCACTTGCTCATGGGAGATGTAATAAAGATGTGGGTATTAACCCAGTGCATATGGAAACAATTATTTTGACCCACTTAGTTTCATAGGATCATTTTATACAATTTTCCCATTCCCCTTCCAATTGGTATAGACCCTCTGGGATCAATCTCTTAAAAATTTAAAATATTTAAGGGACACCTGGGTGGCTCAGTGGTTTAAGCCTCTGCCTTCGGCTCAGGTCATGATCCTGGGGTCCTGGGATCAAGCCCTGCATTGGCTCTCTGCTCAGCAGGGAGCCTGTTTCCCTTCCTCTCTCTCTGCCTGCCTCTCTGCCTGCTTGTGATCTCTCTCTGTCAAATAAATAAATAAAAATCTTTAAAAAAATTTTAAAATATTTAATTTGAAAAAGCCCTTTTCCCATTGTCAAAATATTTCTTGACCAGTGTGTGGTATGATATGGATAATGTGCTACTCAAATATTTACTGTAAATTCTTTCTCTTGAATCTCCAGCTTTTAGACTTCTTATTCTCCTATTTAATTTTACAGAATCCAGGTCAGTCTTCCTTTAGCAAAAGACAATAGAAGCCAGATATTCTGGATTCGGTTAGGATAGAAGAATCTAAAGATTGAAGGGTCCCCCAATAATGGGTTCATGATTAAAGTGATGAGGGAGCAGGAGGGTGGCTGAGGACAAAGCAAAATCCGGCACCTTGCACTCCCTCCCCTGGGTAATGTGTGTGACATTCCTCAGGCACCCCTGACTGCCATAAATGAGAAACAAATACTTAACTTGCAGAGATCACAATCCTGCAAGACAGGAGTCTCCCTTGGTTCACAAATGTCCTAGAGATCTATAAACAAAGAAGATACCTTATCAATACCACAATTTCCAGAGGAAAATAACTCAGTTCCTCAAGCCCTAATGTCACCCTCCCCTCCATAAACAAAAGTGATGGAGGCTGAGGTAGAAGGAAATGTAAATATAGTTAAATCTCTTCTGAACCTAAATCTCACTAACAAAGACGCTTGATAGCAGGATTGTGACATCCCACCAAGAATCTCCCAACTATCTTGATGTTAATGGCTGGCCAAAAGACAACATTGATCAAGGAGCAAGGCCTCCTGTTTCCCCAGGCAACTTGTAGGCCCTCTTTAGCATATGAAAGCTCCATTGAAACCTCCCTTCCCCTCACCTTCCCCCAACCACAAGATACATAACCTGCCATCTCTCACAACCCAGGGCAGCAGCTCTTCCTGCCCATGGGTCCTGTCCCTGTGCTTTAATAAGCCACCATTTTGCACCAAAGATGTCTCAAGAATTCTTTCTTGGTCATCGGCTCCGGACCTCAGCCCACTGAACCTCACCTAGGTTCTAGAACTTCATCAAAAGGAGCGAGACTGATACAAGCAAAGCTTTATTTCGTGCCAAGCATCGAGAATCAAACTGGCTGGCCGGGCTGTGCCTCTTACAGAGAGTGTGACCTCCCCCTCCTCTGCTTTACCGAATAATTTTTAAAGGGCAAGGGCCATGTGGTTGGGCCTGGCCACACACAGGTGGCCAATGAGATTGTAACACACAGAGAAAGCTGCACAGTCATGCTAGGTCACACATGGGTGGCCAATTGAATTACAATTTACCCTAGTAGATATTTGAACTAGCCTATCACCTTGGTCAGAATTGGTGCCCAAAAGGCGGGGCTCATACTCCTTGGTAGCTAAGGAGACAGTATGCACCCCCTCTGATTGGATATCTCCACCTGTCCTGACCGCCCCCCCACCTTGTGTTTGGGCTTTGTTACCTGGGACTGGTTTCCTGGTCTTGCTTTTAAGTAAGTCCCCTGGGGTGGGGGGCAAGGTCAATTTAAGTTTTACTGCATAAACAACAAAATGACTGTTTAATCCAAGATGGAATCGCTCTGGCTAAAACAGGTACTTACAAAATGAATCCTGACAATTTGAAGCAGGTATCACTTATTCTTTTCCACAATATTCTCTTGACATGAAGCTATTGTTAGGTGATCTGACTCTGCATAGGGGCTCAAAGATACAGTTGTAGGAGTGCTAAAAAGCATAGAATTACAGGTGTGTCCTCTTGAAAGACATTTTAACAAATGAATGTCATAGCTTTTATGTCTCATTGTTATTGCTGCTGGGCATACCTGCTCCCAATTGGTACTTTAATGAAGTGCAGAGTTTGGTTTCCATTTCATCCATATGCTGTTGTGAGCTCCTTGATGAAGCTCATTATATTCAAATATGTTTTCTCTGCACCTAACTTAGCACCTGGTACACAGGAAGACTCAATAAGTGTTTTCTGAATGAATGATTTCCCCAGATTGTAATAGTAAATCTAAGTGTACTAATTGCATGCTCTGAGTCATGTGCTATGCTAAACACCTTAGATGTACAATCTCATTTATATGCACAATGACTCAATGAGGTTGATACAATTTATCCTCATTTTACTGATTTATAACCAATATTTTGAGTTGTTAAATGACTTTCCCAAGTCAGTCTTTAAAACATATCTCGAATTTGATCACTTGTCACCACTTCACTGCTCTTCACCTGGCCCAAGTCACCATAATTTCTTACCTAGATGCAGTGTTTCTCAAATATCTGTTAGCTCATTACATGTTTTTTTATGTCTTCATTTTTTAAAGATTTATTTATTTACATTAGAGTGAGAGAGAGAGCAAGAGTGAGCTCAAGTGGGGGAATAGGAAGAGAGAGAGGGAGAGAGTCCAACTTAGGGATGTATCTCACAACCCTGAGATCATGACCTAAGCCAAAATCAAGAGTCAGACACTTAACTGACTGCGCCACCCAGGCACCCCTAATTTTTGTTTTCTCTTCCTTTTATTATTTTGAAATGTTTCTCTTTAATTCGTCATAATATCTTGCCCTTGAGTCTATATGATATTAATAGAGCTACTGCAGTCATATTCTTGTTAGGAAAAATAATCAGACTAGCGAGAAAACAGGTGACACTCTGAGAAGCAGGAGAACTCAGGTTTATTTTATGCCAGCAGACCCAGACAAGCATGCACTCAAAATTCTGGGTCCCGGACAGCAGGGTTATAGAGCTTTTTATAGGGAAGTGCAGGAGGCCAGGTTCCAAGGGCTATGCTGACTGCTGGTAGGTTGGTTTAAACTGGGGGAGCTGGGATGGTGGGGGTGGGGGGAGCTGCTTTATTCAGGAGGCCTGCTTACAGAAGGAGAAAACATAAATTGCTGCCAGTGGGGCTTTGGTTATCTCTTGCTTATTGTTAGTTACTTCCCATCTACTGGGGTTTGCAGGCCTTGGCCTACTCTGGGTAATTTTCCTCTTCATTCTTACTGTTTGTGTACCTTTTTCATCCATTTGTGTTCAACCCATCTTTATATGTCTTTATGTAGACAGCATGTTGGATTTCTCTTTCTAATCCATTCAGACAGCCTTTGCCTTTTAATTTGAGTATTTGGTTTGTTAACACTTGACGTAGTTATTGCTATAATTGAATTCAGGTCTACCTTTCTACTATTTGTTCCACTTTGACTCCTGTGTTGTTGTTGTTGTTTTTAGATTTTTTTTTTTATTTATTTGACAAAGAGAGAGATCACAAGTAGGCAGAGAGGCAGGCAGAGAGAGAGAGGGGAGGAAGCAGGCTCCCCGCGGAGCAGAGAGCCTGATGTGGGGCTTGATCCCAGGACCCTGGGATCACGACCTGATCCGAAGGCAGAGGCTTTACCCACTGAGCCACCCAGGCACCCCGTGACTCCTCTGTTTTTTATTCATCTCCCTCTTTCCCATTTTGTTTTGAATTAATTGAATATATTTTAGAATTCCATTTAATTTACCTACTGGGTTTTTACTTTATTTTATTTTATTAAAGTTCTTAGTTTATTAGACCTCTCATGAAAAATCTGCTCAATCACTAGAGATAAAGTCACTGCAGAGTCTTTACTCCTTCTATTGTCCAATCTCCAGCTCACTGCTAGATACTTCATTTCTTTTTGCCAGCATCTTCATTGGCTTTTGCAGCCCCCTGACTTTCTTTCTTCTGTTCTTGTGTTCCTTTCACTGTTTTCTTGAGGTCTTTTCCTTCTCATAAAGCCAAGTCTTACAAATCTATGTTCAGGTTTATTTTTCTTTGCATAATCCTAGGAATCATAGATCATGCAAAAGCTTGTTGTCTTGCCTCCACCAAAATGGGTTCTGAACCCAAATACAAAGATGATGGTTGGTGTGGTCTTACACATTTTGGCTAGTTTTTCCAGGATTTCTGTTTTACTTTCTGTTGCCTTTCTGGAGTGAAGACCATTTATGACCATTTGTTTCTGCTGAAGTAGTTGGTTGGTCATGAACTTCCTGGTCCAAATAGTTGCTGTGTCATTCATAGTGGTGGCTGAGCTTCAAGCAGCCAGGAAGGAAAAGAGCTACCTACTGGCTTTTTAGCTATACTTTGTTTTTATTTTTGTTCACATTTTTTTAGGCTTTTCTGGGGGATTTCAGTTCACATCCCTAGCTTTTACCTATCTGTTTTGAATTAATTTTGTACTACTTCACATAAAATGTGGAAACCTTGTAAGTATAAAGGTACATTTACTACCCCCTCATGCTATAGTTATCATACACATTATATCTACAAATGGCCTACAATACAATTTTATAGTTTTTGTCTAAATAGTTATCTTAATTCTAAAGAAATTAAGGAGGAAACAGTCTTTTATATTTATATACATAATTACCATTTACAATGATCATTTATTCCTTCCTAAAGATTTATATTTCTTTCTGTTTTATACCCAGAATTTTGGATTTTCATTTTTTGGCTTTCTTCTTTCTGGGATCTCCTCTCTCACTTTCTAGTGAATGTGTTACTGTAAACTCAAACCTTATTTTCTGTTTCTTAAGGCAGTAAGACTTTAGTTTTCTTTTCTTTTTTTTTTTTTAATTTTATTTTTTATAAACATATATTTTTTTCCCCAGGGGTACAGGTCTGTGAATCTCCAGGTTTACACACTTCACAGCACTCACCATAGCACATATCCTACCCAATGTCCATAACCCCACCCCCCCTCTCCCAACCCCCCTCCCTCCAGCAACCCCCAGTTTGTTTTGTGAGATTAAGAGTCACTTATGGTTTGTCTCCCTCCCAATCCCATCTTGTTTCATTTACTCTTCTCCTACCCCATTAACCCCCCATGTTGCATCTCCTCTCCCTCATATCAGGGAGATCATATGATAGTTGTCTTTCTCTGATTGACTTATTTCGCTAAGCATGATACCCTCTAGTTCCATCCACGTTGTCACAAATGGCAAGATTTCATTTCTTTTAATGGCTGGATAGTATTCCATTGTGTATATATACCACATCTTCTTTATCCATTCGTCTGTTGATGGACATCTAGGTTCTTTCCATAGTTTGGCTATTGTAGACATTGCTGCTATAAACATTCGGGTGCACCGAATATATTTTAGAATTCCATTTAATTTACCTACTGGGTTTTTACTTTATTTTATTTTATTAAAGTTCTTAGTTTATTAGACCTCTCATGAAAAATCTGCTCAATCACTAGAGATAAAGTCACTGCAGAGTCTTTACTCCTTCTATTGTCCAATCTCCAGCTCACTGCTAGATACTTCATTTCTTTTTGCCAGCATCTTCATTGGCTTTTGCATAATCCTAGGAATCATAGATCATGCAAAAGCTTGTTGTCTTGCCTCCACCAAAATGGGTTCTGAACCCAAATACAAAGATGATGGTTGGTGTGGTCTTACACATTTTGGCTAGTTTTTCCAGGATTTCTGTTTTACTTTCTGTTGCCTTTCTGGAGTGCCCCTTCGGATCACTACGTTTGTATCTTTAGGGTAAATACCCAGCAGTGCAATTGCTGGGTCATAGGGTAGTTCTATTTTCAACATTTTGAGGAACCTCCATGCTGTTTTCCAGAGTGGTTGCACCAGCTTGCATTCCCACCAACAGTGTAGGAGGGTTCCCCTTTCTCCGCATCCTCGCCAGCATCTATCATTTTCGGACTTGTTAATTTTAGCCATTCTGACTGGTGTGAGGTGGTATCTCATTGTGGTTTTGATTTCTATTTCCCTGATGCCAAGTGATATGGAGCACTTTTTCATGTGTCTGTTGGCCATGTGGATGTCTTCTTTGCAGAAATGTCTGTTCATGTCTTCTGCCCATTTCTTGATTGGATTATTTGTTCTTTGGGTGTTGAGTTTGCTAAGTTCGTTATAGATTCTGGACACTAGCCCCTTATCTGATAGGTCGTTTGCAAATATCTTCTCCCATTCTGTCAGTTGTCTTTTGGTTTTGTTAACTGTTTCTTTTGCTGTGCAAAAGCTTTTGATCTTGATAAAATCCCAATAGTTCATTTTTGCCCTTGCTTCCCTTGCCTTTGGCGTTGTTCCTAGGAAGATGTTGCTGCGGCTGAGGTCGAAGAGGTTGCTGCCTGTGTTCTCCTCAAGGATTTGGATGGATTCCTTTCTCACATTGAGGTCCTTCATCCATTTTGAGTCTATTTTCGTGTGTGGTGTAAGGAAATGATCCAATTTCATTTTTCTGCATGTGGCTAATCCAATTTTCCCAACACCATTTATTGAAGAGGCTGTCTTTTTTCCATTGGACATTCTTTCATGCTTTGTCAAAGATTAGTTGACCATAGAGTTGAGGGTCTATTTCTGGGCTCTCTATTCTGTTCCATTGATCTATGTGTCTGTTTTTGTGCCAGTACCATGCTGTCTTGATGATGACAGCTTTGTAATAGAGCTTGAAGTCCGGAATTGTGATGCCACCAACTCTGGCTTTCTTTTTCAATATTCCTTTGGCTATTCACGGTCTTTTCTGGTTCCATATAAATTTTAGGATTATTTGTTCCATTTCTTTGAAAAAAATGGATGGTACTTTGATAGGAATTGCATTAAATGTGTAGATTGCTTTAGGTAGCATAGACATTTTCACAATATTTATTCTTCCAATCCAGGAGCATGGAACATTTTTCCATTTCTTTGTGTCTTCCTCAATTTCTTTCATGAGTACTTTATAGTTTTCTGTGTATAGATTCTTAGTCTCTTTGGTTAGGTTTATTCCTAGGTATCTTATAGTTTGGGGTAAAGACTTTAGTTTTCTATCAGAATGTTAACTACTGCACAAAGCTAAAAGCAACACTAACAAAAGGGAAATTGACTTTTGTTTTCTTCTGCCGAGTGTTGACTCACTACAGTTCATGATTCAATTTCCTTCAAGTATTCGTATTTATATTTTGTTTAGAGTTGATAATTAACTGCAAGAATATTTGTTTGATAATTGACCTTACTGGGAGTGGTTCTTTGCTTTCCATTGCCTTTTTTTTTTTTTTTTTGGTTAATCTTTTATTGTAAAATAAAACACAGATACAGAAAAGCATGCAAAAAAAAAAAAAGTATAGCTGAATGAGTCATTATAAAGTGAATATCCTTGTAAAATTCTCCCAACTTAAGAAACAGAACCCTGTCACTCACTTCAGAAGTCCCTTCCATGTGCCCCTTCCTATTACAATTCTGTCACTCCTTTCATAATTAACAACTACCTTGAACTTTATAGCATCATTTTCTTGAACTTTTTGTCTTCCAAATATTCATTTCTAAACACCATAGTTAAGTCATATTTTAAAGTATTTTTCATGTGTTCTTTCTCCCTTAATTTCTTTACAATGAATCTATTAAATTCTGGGTGTTTAACCTGTAGTGTTTCTTTCCCCTTTTACCCCCTGAGCTATCACACCTTAACATATTATGTAACTTACTAATTGATCTTGTTTATTTCCTCATTCTCCTACTTAATATTACCCCCATGAGTAAATGGGTTTTTGTATGTTTTGTTTACTGTTTATTCTCAATACCTAGGACAGTGCCTAGCACAGAGTAGGTACTCAATACCTATACCTATTTTCTGAACGAACAAATAAGAAGCAATACCTATTTGCTGAATGAACAAATAAGAAGCATAATTTTTGCATTGTGTTGCCTTCTTTCCTCATATTCTCAATACTGAATACTTAAAGATCTGAAAATTACTCTGGCAACATTAGTATTCCTGTAAATTACTCAAAGAAAATGCCCTTTCTCTGGAAAAAGTTATAATAGCCTCTCTTCTTTCTTTTTACAACTGAATGCACTTATTTGATCAATAGATACTTACTGAACACCTCTGAAGTGCCAAATACTACTCTATACACAGCACATACATCAGTAAAAGTGGCAGAAAAAGCTCCTGACCATGGGGAACTTATATTCTAGTGAGGAAGAAATACTATAAGCAAATAAACAAATAGATATATCACATATCAGGTTGTGATAAATGCTATAAAGAAAAATAAAGCTGGGTAAGAGCACAGATTATGCTAAGGTCTGCTATTTTATAAAGAGTGATCAGGGAAGTCTTTAGACTATTATTTATTAAAGCTTGAAATCAGGTAACATGATGCCCCCAGTTTTATTTTTGTTTTTCAACATTTCCTTAGCGATTCGGGGTCTCTTCTGGTTCCATACAAATTTTTGGATTATTTGCTCCAGCTCTTTGAAGAATACCTGTGGAATTTTGATTGGAATGGCATTAAAAGTATAGATTGCTCTAGGCAGTATAGACATTTTAACAATGTTTATTCTTCCGATCCAAGAGCATGGAATGGTCTTCCATCTTTTTGTGTCTTCTTCAATTTCTTTCATGAGTGTTCTGTAGTTCCTCGAGTACAGATCCTTTACCTCTTTGGTTAGGTTTATTCCCAGGTATCTTATGGTTCTTGGTGCTATAGTAAATGGAATTGATTCTCTAATTTCCCTTTCTGTATTTTCATCGTTAGTGTATAAGAAAGCCACTGATTTCTGTACATTGACTTTGTATCCTGCCACATTACTGAATTGCTGTATGAGTTCTAGTAGTTTGGGGGTGGAGTCTTTTGGGCTTTCCATATAAAGAATCATGTCATCTGTGAAGAGAGAGAGTTTGACTTCTTCATTGCCAATTTGGATACCTTTTATTTCTCTTTGTTGTCTGATTGCTGTTGCTAGGACTTCTAATACTATGTTGAACAAGAGTGGTGAGAGTGGGCATCCTTGTCGTGTTCCTGATCTCAAAGGGAAGCCTGCAAGCTTTTTCCCATTGAGGATGATATTTGTTGTGGGTTTTTCATAGATAGATTTGATGAAGTTCGGGAGTGTTCCCTCTATCCCTATACTTTGAAGTGTTTTAATCAAAGTATTATTTATTAAAGTATTATTTAGTTATTTATATTTTTTATTATGTTCAATTAGCCAACATTTAATACATCATTAGTTTTTGATGTGGTGTTCAATGATTCATTATTTGCATATAACACCCAGTGCTCATCACCACAGGTACCTTCTTTAATATCCATCACCCTGTAAGTAACATTTAAACAGAGATTTTAATTAAATGAGGAGAAATTTACTTATATATCTGGGAGAAAATCTCCAGGTAGAGAGAACAAAGGATAGAGAAACCTTAAGGCAAGATCATTCTTGTCCAAGGAAGAGTAATGAATGCAAAGGGTCTGAAGGTCCGTGCATGAGGTGAAGAAGGGTAAGAGAGAGCAGAGAGGGGGCAGGGAACCAGGCTATGTAAGGCATTGTAGAGCATAGTAAGGACTATGTGTTTCATTTTACGCATGATGAAATCTATTGGGGGATCTTTGGTAGTCATTTGACATTCTATGACTTATGTTTTTAAATAGTTATTCTGACTGCTATATAGAGAAAAAACATAGAGACAAGAGTGGACTTTTTTTGTTGTTTTTGCTTTTGTTTTGTTTTCAATGAATTCAGTTTGGGCCGATTGCAATAATCCAGGCAAGTTATGATTATGGCTTAGACCAAAGGGTAGCAAGATTTTTTTTTTTTTGGAGTATATTTTAAAGATGGAGGTGATGTGGGAAACCTATGTAGAAAAAAATTAAATTTCCTTACTACCTACAGCCCATTGACAAGTCTTTGAAACAAGCAGAGTGATATTCCTATAGGGACTCAACTGCCTTGATGTTAATACTTTGCTAAGACCAAAAGGCAATCCTAGCCAAATCCTCCCTCACCCTAGGAACCAGTAAGTCTACTTTAACATATAAAAATTGCTTGGAAAACTTCCTTTGTCTCTAAATCTCCCAAGGTCATGTTGGTAATCATCTCCCAAGCATGTGGCCCACTGATATACATCTGAAGGGTCTCATGACTAAGATTTTATTAGATGGCAATAAATGATCTTTTCCTAACAATAGCTAGCCCCCTCAAGGTCCTGGTAATCTTCATTCCAAAATTCCCTAGAAACTCATGCTATCCCTAAACGCCACCCAACTTGAAAGTATACAATGGGCCACTCCTCATGACCCCAATGCAGCTCTATCTGCCCACAGGTCCTGTAATAAAGCTACATTTTTGCACCAAAGACATCTCAAGAATTCTTTCTCAGCCATCAGCTTTGAACCCTAATGTCTTTCCTACATCAGAGGCAGTAGGATTTTCTAAAAATTACAGGTGAAATGTGAGAGAAAGTAAAACATCATTGATAATAATAAGATTTTGATCCTCCCAAGGAGCAGAAGAAGTGTCATTAATTGAGATACTAAGGAGCAAGGAGAAAGTAAGTTTTGGGGTAGGGAGAGAGAATTGAGTTAATTTGTCTATGGGGCATATTCAAGTGGAGATACAAGTGTGTTGCTGGAAATGTAACTTTGATGTTCAGCATATTAAAGGTTTTTTCATTACTTAAAGGAAAATCATGAAACTTGATGAGATGCATAGGGAGGTGTCTTAGTCTGCTTGGGCTGCCATAATAAAATACCACAGACTAGGTGGCTTAAACAATAGAAATCTATTTCTGACAGAAATTTGTTTCCTCTTTTCTTGGGTTACAACTGACTGCTATCTTACTATGTGCTCACAAAACCTCTTCTTTGAACATGCATGGAGAGACAGCAAATGCTAGCTCTCTGTTGTCTCTTCTTTTAAAAGTGATAACATCAGATCATGGCTTCATTCTCAGGACCTCATCTAATCCTAATAACCCCCAAGTTCCCCATCTCCAAATAACATCACTTTGGAATTAGGGTTTCAATATATGAATTTTGGAGATGCAAACATTGAATCCATAACAGGATGAAAATGTAACGTTGATGTTCAACATATTAAAGGATCAGAAAAGCAAAGATATGAAGATCAAAGCCTGAAGCATTCCAACATTTAAAGATTGGAAGAACCAGAGAGTCTAATAAGGAGGAGCCATGAATAGGGTAAGAAGAAAACCAGGGAAATTTGATGTCTTGAAAATTAATGAAAAAAATATTTCAAGTTGTTGCTTCTGTGTCAAGTTTCTTCAAAGAAGTTAGGAAAGAATAAGACTAAGCACACTTCATTGGTTCTACCAATGTGGAGATAATGATTACCTTAGCAAGAACTGCTTTAGTGGGAAGGTGGAAGAAAAGCCTTTAAGAGAAGAACAACAGGATAAATGCAGAAATCATGTAAATAACCCTTTCAAAGAATTTTGCCAAAAAAAAAAAATAGTGGTAGATAGTGGGGTGATGTGGAGTTAAAGAAGGATATTATGGGAGATTATTGCGACAGTTTGTATGTTGATATGGATTAGAGAGTAAAGAAGGGGAATGTGATGATCCAGGAGATAGAAGAGTAATCACATTTGAAAGTTTTTGAGCAGGCCTAAGGGGATGGGACCTAATGCACACATGGAGAAGCTAAGCTCATATCCATTATTTTAAAAAAAGAAGGCAGGGTATAAGGCACAGACAGATGTGGTTCTTTTCTTTCTTTTTTTTTTTTTAAGATTTTATTTATTTGTTTGACAGACAGAGATCACAAGTAGGCAGAGAGACAGGCAGAGAGAGAGGAGGAAGCAGGCTTCCTGGTGAGCAGAAAGCTTGATGCGGGGCTTGATCCCAGGACCCTGGGATCATGACCTGAGCAGAAGGCAGAGGCTTTAATGCACTGAGCCACCCAGGTGCCCCATCTTTTTTATTTACTTCAAGAAAAAACAAGGTAATGAAAAAGTGTGAGGAAGGTAAAGAAGTTGTTCAATGTTAATAGAATAGAATAAAAGAATACTGGATAAACTGAAGGACCACTTCATTGGGGGGGTCTTACATTTAATGTGAGACTTATAGCTGGCTATTTTTCTTGAACTATGTTCATATACTCGAGTGAAAGTGCTGAGTAGACAGAAAATTAGATCTAATAAAGGTTGGAATATGTTGGGTGAGTATGATGAAGGGGAGAGGAGTAAGAGTTGAGAATATGTGCAAGAAAATGATAAAAATGACTGATCATGGAACGTCAACTAAATAAGGAGAAAGTGAAAATGTGAATGAAATGATGGATAGTAGTACAAAGATCAGTGAGTTGAAGGTGCCTGTGAGTTCAAAGGCTTGTTGGAATAAGATAAGCAGGAAAAAGAAGTGATTGGAAAGAAGTATGTTAGAAAAGAGATTTTGGTGATGGTATGATAATTACTTTCAAGAATGCCTATGGGAGGAGTACCTTCAGTGAGCTGGAAGACAAGTACACTGGAAGTGAAGAGGTAAAGGAGCTATAACTTGGATATTGCTTAGATTACCTTTAGGAATATTAGAATCATCAATAATGATGACAAGATAAATGATGGAGAAAGACTGTAAGTCAGGAATCAAATCTTTAATGAAGAAGAAATATTGTCTAGGATGATGATAATATGGCTGAAATAAGACATAGGAGAGTTGGTGGGTGGGATAGTCTGATAGCATGTGTTTCCTTTTTTTTTCCTTTTTTTTTTTTTTTTTAAATCAAGGAGCCAACATATAGTATGTCATTAGTTTCAGATGTAGAATTCAATAATTCATCAGTTGCATATAACACCCAGTGTTCATCATATCACATGCCCTCCTTAATGCCCGCCACCCAATTATCCCATACTCCTACTCACCTCCCCTCCAGCAACCCTCACTTTCTTTCTTATAGTTAAGAGTCTATCATGGTTTGTCTCCCTCTTTGATGACTTCCCATTCAGTTTTTCCTCCCTTCCCCTATGACCCTGGCAGTTTCTTATATTCCACATATGATTGAAAAAATATAATTGCCTTTCTCTGATTGACTTATTTCACTCAGCATAATATGTGTAAAGTGTAGAATTTAGTGATTCATCAATTCATACAACAACCAGTGCTCATCACAAGTCCGCTCCTTAAAACCCATCACCCATTTAACCCATCTCCCCCACTAACCTCCCCTCCAGCAACCCTCATTTATTCTCTATACTAAAGAGTTTGTTTTATGGGAGGAGGAGGCAAGATGGTGGAGAAGTAGAGGACCCTATTTCAACCAGTTCCCTGAATTTAGTTGGCTATCTACCGAACAATTCTGAACACCCACAAAATCAGTCCGAGATGTAAGAAGATATATCTGGATCCCTACAAGCAGAAAAATACCACCTGTTATGAGGTAAGAAGGGCAGAATCATGAATCTGCAGGGAGATACAGGAGATAAATAGAAGGGGGTGGGAACATCCATAAGCTGAATCCTGGTAAGTGATATAACACTGAGTGTAACATTGTCCTGAGCCAGGAACTGGGCAAAAAGTCACAAGAGTGGTAGCAGCAGGAAAAGGCTTTAGAGCAGTGCTCAGGCAAGACCCAGGAATTGAGAATGCATGTGTGTGTGTATGTGTGTGCATGAGCCCCCTCAAGCCTGTGGCTGCTCATGGTTTTAGAAGCACAAAGGGCAGGGACACACCCAGGCCCCTGAGAGAATCACAGTGGGCACACACAGCAGGTGGCTGCTGTTTTCAGTGGCACATACAGAAACTGAGACTCTGTGTTCTGGAGGGTTTCGTGAAGAGCAAAGACTGTGATTTCTCTGCTCTGAGACAGAGGTTTGGGTGCAGCCATTTCTGCTCTGACCCACTGAAGAGGTGCAAAAAGCTGCCAGAGAACAAAACTCAAAAAGCTGGTTTCCACAGAGTCCAGCCCACAACCAGGGACAGGGAAACTCTGCACAAGCAGGGTTGCCTGAGAAAGAGTGCAGCAAACCCTTCCCCCAGAAGACAGGCTGGAAGAACAAAAGGACAACAAATCAATGGTCCCCATAAGACTAAAATGCCAACACAGGGGAAAATAGTATGCTGAGCTCCAGGCATTGCCTCATGTCTTGTTTATTTTTCAGATACAACTCTCTTTTTCTTTTTTACTCCCTCTTATGTTTCTTTGCTTTTTCTTTTTACCTTTTTCTAATTTCAACTAGCTCTTTAATATATCAACCTATATTTCATAGTAGCTTTTTAACTTGTACTTTTTACACCCATATTCTTTTTATTGATATAAGCTTCAATTTAATACTTTTCCCCCCATTCAATATTACCTTTATATATATACAAGTTTTATTTTCCCTGTAACTTTGGGAAGTAGTGTCCTCTAACAAATAGAACAAAATACACCCAGGAACAACTGAAACACCCTACTTTGTCCACATTGAGAGATTTCAACCTCCCTTTCCCTTGCCCCTCCCTTTTTTAATTTTTATTTTTTTTCTATTTTTTTAATGTTATAAATTTTATTCTTATGTTTCATTTTGACTTTGTCTTTTTGGTGGTGGCTTCTAACACTCCAGATTTTCCTAAGGTGCATCTTGCTTGGGTCATGCTTGATATTTTGGACTCTGCATTCCTCAATCATCCCTCAACAGAAGGACTAGGAGGAACACTCAAAAAAGAAAAGAAGCAGAGACACTGGTCTCTGCCACAGACCTAATGGATATGGATATAAGCAAGATGTCAGAGATAGACTTCAGGATAGCAATTATGATGTCAATAGCTAGGCTTGAGAAAACCATTGGTGATAATATAGAATTTCTAAGGGCAGAAATGAGAGCCAATCAGGCCAAACTTAAAAATGCTAAGTATGAGATGCCACCTAAACAGGATATTCCAACAGCTAGGGTAAATAAGCCAGAAGAATGAGTTAGTTATCTGGAAGATAAGCTGATAAAAGGGAAGAGAACCAAGCATGATAGGGATAAACAGATAGAAGCCCATGAGATCAGACTTAGATCAATGATGCCATGAAATGTTCCAACGTCAAAATAATTGGGATCCCTGAAGGGTAGGAAGAGTGAGAGGACTAGAAGGTATATCTGAGCAAATCATAGCTCAGAACCTCCCTAATCTGGTAAAGGAAACAAGCATTTATGTCCAAGAGGCAGAGAGGACCCCTCCCAAGATCAACAAAATAGACCAACACCATGGCATGTCATAGTAAAACTTGCAAATCTTAGAACCAAGGAAGCTATCTTGAGAGCATCTAGGGGAAAGGGATTTCTTACCTATGGAGGGAGGAACATCAGAATAATGTCAGACCTGTCCACAGAAACCTGGCAAGCCAGAAAGGGCTGGCAAGACATATTCAGGGTACTAAATAAGAAGAAAATGTAGCCAAGAATACTTTACCCATCATGGCTGTCATTCAGAATGGATGGAGAGACAAAGAGGTTCCAGGACCAGCAGAAACAGAAAGAATATGTGACCACTAAGCCAGCCCTGCAAGAAATCTTAAGGAGGGGTTCTATAAAAGAAGAAAGACGCCAATAATAACATAGACCCAGAAAATTACAGAGACAATCTATAGAAACAGGAACATTACAGGCAATAAATGATGGCACTATATTCATGTCTTTCAATAGTTACCATCACCAGGGAATGGCATAAATGTTCTGATGAAACAACAGAGGGTTTTAGATTTTTAGATTGGATAAAAACACATGACCCATCCATACATTGTCTATAAGAGACTCATTTTGAACCTGAAGTCACCTCTAGATTGAAAATGAGTGGATGGAGAACTATTTATCATGATGACAGACCTCAAAAGAGAGCTGGGGTAGCAATTCTCATATCAGACAAAAATAGATTTTAATCCAAAGGCTGCAGTGAGAGATGTAGAAGGACACATCATACCTAAAAGGCCTATCCAACAAGAACAATTGTAAATATCTATGCCCCCAACATGGGAGCAACCAACTACATAAGCCAACTGTTAACCAAAGTAAAAAATCATATTAATAATAATACATAAACAGTAGGAGACCTCAGGACTCCATTCTCAGCAATGGACAGATCATCTAAGCAGAGAAACAAAACCTTTAAATGACACATTGGATCAGAGGGACCTCAAAGATACACACAGAACATTCCACTGTAAAACAACAGAATACTCATTCTTCTCAAGTGTGTATGGGACTTTCTCCAGAATAGAACACATACTGGGTTATAAATCAGGTCTCAATCACTACCAAAAGATTGAGATTATTTCCTGCATGGCACCAGACCACAATGCTGTGAAACTGGAACTCAATCACAAGACAAAGTTTGGAAGGAATTCAAACACTTGGAAATTAAAGAGCATCCTGCTAAAGAATGAATGGGTAAACTAGAACTTAAGCAATTCATGGGAGCCAATGAGAATGAAAACACATTGGTCCAAAACCTATGGGATAGCCAAAGGGATACTGCTAAGGGGGAAGTCCATAGCCATCCAAGCCTCTCTCAAAATATTAGAAAAATTTCAAATGCACAGGCTAACCTTACACCCCAAGGAGCTTGAGAAAGAAGGGCAAATAAAGCCTAAACCAAGCAGGAGAAGAGAAATAATAAATACTAGAGCAGAGATCAATGAAATAGAAACCAGAAAAACAGTAGAATAGATCAATGAAACTAGAAGCTGGTTCTTGGAAGAATTAATAAGATTGATAAACCTCTGCCCAGACTTAACCAAAAGTAAAGAGAAAGGACCCAAATTAATAAAATCATGAATCACAGAGGAGAAATCACTACTAACATGAATAGACATTTCTCCAAAGAAGACATACAAATGCCTAACAGACACATTAAAAAAATGCTCAGTATCACTCAGCACCAGGGAAATACAAATCAAAACCACATGCAAAACCATAAGAGACTTTGAATCTCACAAAACAAACTGAGGGTTGTTGGGGGGAGATGGGAAGGGAGAGGGTGGTGGGATTATGGACATTGGGGAGGGTATGTGCTATGGTGAGTTCTGTGAAGTGTGTAAACCTGGCGATTCACAGACCTGTACCCCTGGGCTACTAATACATTCTATGTTTATAAAAAATTTTTTAAAAAGATTAAAAAAAAAACCACATTGATATTACCTCACACCACTCAAAATTGCTGAAGTTAATAATACTGGAAACAGGTGTTTTCGAGGATGTGGAGAAAGAGGAACTCTCTTACAGTGTTAGTGGGAAAGCAAACTGGTGCAACCACTCTAAAAAACAATGGCAGTTCCTCAAAAGGTTAAAAATAGAACTACCCAATGGTCCAGCAATTACAATACCAGGAATGTACCCAAAGGATACAAAAATACTGATTCAAAGAGATACATGCACTTTAGTGTTTCTAGCAGCATTATCAACAACAGCTAAATTATGGAAAGAGCCCAAATGTCCATTGACTGGTAAATGGATAAAGAAGATGTGATATATATACATATACCTACACACACACACACATTCACACACGTGTGTGCGCATACACACACATAATGGAATATTACTCAGCCATAAGAAGAATGAAATCTTGCCCTTTGGATGATGTGGATGGAGCTAGAGAGTATTAACGCTATGTGAAATTAGTCAGAGAAAGACAAATACCATATGATTTCACTCATATGTGGAATTCAAGTAACAAAACAGAGAATCAAACCATAAAACACTCTTTTTTTCCCCTGTTCAGTTAATCACCATATAGTACATCATTAGTTTTTTAAATAGTGATCAATGATTCAATAATTCCATATTACACCCAGCGCTCGTCAAAACACATGCCCTCCTTAATACCTGTCACCTGGCTACCCCATCCTCCCACTCCTCTCCCCTCTGAAACCCTCAGATTGTTTCCCAGAGTCCATAGTCTTTATGGTTTATCTCCCTCTTTGATTTCCCCTTGTTCAGTTTTTCCTCCCTTCCTCTATTGTCCTCCATCCTATTTCCTTATGTTCCACATATAAGTTGAACCATATGATAATTGGCTTTCTCTGCTTGACTTATTTTACTTAACATAATCCCCTCCAATTCCATCATTTTAATTCAAATGATGGGTATTCATCCTTTCTGATGGCTGAGTAATATTCCATTGTATATATGTACCACATCTTCTTACCATTCATCTGTTGAAGGACATCTCAGCTCCTTCCACAGTTTGACTGTTGTGGACATTGCTGCTATGAACATTGGAGTACATATGCCCCTTCTTTTCATTATGTCTGTATCTTTGGGGCAAATACCCTGCAGTGCAATTTCTGGGTCATAGGGTAGCTCTATTTTTAACTTTTTGAGGAACCTCCGTACTGTTTTCCAAAGTATGTACCAGGTGCATTCCCATAAGGAGTATAAGAGGGTTCCCCTTTCTCCACATCCTCACCAACACTCATTGTTTCCTGCCTTGCTAATATTTGCCATTCTATATATATGGTATACGATGGTATCCCATTGTGGTTTTGATTTCAATTTCCCTGATGGCTAGTGATGTTGAACATTTTTTCATGTGTCTATTAGCCATTTGTATGTCTTCTTTGAAGAAGTGTCTGTTCATTTCTTCTGTCCCTTTTTGACTTGATTATTTGTTTTTTGGGTGTTGAATTTGAGAATTTCTTTATAGATCTTGAATACCAGTCCTTTATCTGTAATGCCATTTGGGAATATCTTCTCCCATTCTGTGGGTTGCCTCTTAGTTTTGTTGACTGTTCCTGTGCTGTGCAGACACTTTTTATCTTGATGACATCCCAAAAGTTCATTTTTGCTTTTGTTTCCCTTGTCTTTGGAGACGTGTCTTGAAAGAAGTTGCTGTGGCCAATGTCAAAGAGGTTACTGCCTATGCTGTCCTCTAGGATTTTGATGGATTCCTGTGTCACATTGAGGTCTTTCATCCATTTTGAGCTTATCTTATCTTATCTTTAAAGTTTATCTTTGTGTATGGTGTAAGTGAATGGTTGTTTCATTCTTCTGTATGTAGCTGGCCACTTTTCCCAGCACCATTTATTGAAAAGACTATCTTTTTTCCATTGGATATTCTTTCCTGCTTTGTAAAAGATTATTTGACGATAGAGTTGAGGGTCAATAGCTGGGCTCTCTATTCTGTTCTATTGGCCTATGTGTCTGTTTTTCTGCCAGTACCATACTGTCTTGATGATCATGGCTTTGTAATATAGCTTGAAGTCAGGCATTGTGATGCCCACAGCATTGGTTTTCTTTTTCAACATTCCTCTGGCAATTTGGGGTCTTTTCTGGTTCCATACAAACTTTAGGATTGTTTGTTCTGGTTCCATACAAACTTTAGGATTGGTTGTTCCAGCTCTGTGAAAAATGTCAATGGTATTTTGATAAGGATTACATTGAAAGTGTAGATTGCTCTAGGCAGGATAGATATTTTAACAATGTTTATTATTCCCATCCATGAGCATGGAATGTTTTTCCTTCTTTTTGTGTCTTCCTCCATTTCTTTCATAAGTGTTCTGTAGTTTCTAGAGTATAGATCCATTACCTGGTTGGTTTGATTTATTTCTAGGTATCTTATGGTTTTCAGAGCTGTTGTAAGTGGAATTATTTCCTTAATTTATCTTTCTCCAGTTACATTGTTAGTGTATAGAAATACATCTGATTTCTGTGTATTTATTTTGTATCCTGCCATAGTGCTGAATTGCTTTATGAGTTCTAGTTATTTGGGGATAGAGTCTTTTGGGTTTTCCATGTAAAGTATCATGTCATCTTTGAAGAGAGAGAGTTTGACCTCTTCTTTACCAATTTGAATGCTTTCTATTTCTTTTTGTTGCCTGATTGCTGAGGCTAGGACTTTTAGTACTTTGCTGAAAGTGGGCATCCTTGTCATGTTCCTGTCCTTAAGGGAGAAGCTCTCAGTTTTTCCTCATTGAGAATAATATTCACTGTGGGCTCTTCAAGGATGGTTTCATCCCTGTACTTTGAAGAGTTTTAGTCAGTGAAAGATGGTGTATAATAAAGATTAGAGCAGAAATCAATGAAATAGAAAAAAAGAAAAATAGTAGAATTGATCAATGAAACTAGAACCTGGTTCTTTGGAAGAATTAATAAGATCCATATACTGCTGGCCAGACTTTATTCAAAAGAAAAGGGAAAGGACCCAAATTAATAAAATCATGAATGAAAGGGGAGAGATCACAACTAGCACCAAGGAAATAGAAACAATTATTAGAAATTATTACCAGCAACTGTATGCCACAAAATTTGGCAATCTAGAAGAAATGGGTGCATTCCTGGAAACTTATAAACTGCCAAGACTGAGGCAGGAAGAAACAGACAATCTGAACAAACCAATAACCAGTAACAAAATTGAAGCAGCAATTAAAAACCTCCCAAAAAATAAGAGTCCAGGACCTGATGGCTTCCTAGGGGAATCCTACTATACATTTAAAGAAGAAATAATACTTATTCTACTGAAGCTGTTTCAAAACATAGAAATAGAAGGAAAACTTCCAAACTTGTTCTATGAGGCCAGCATTACCCTGATTCCAAAACCAGGCAAAGATACTATCAAAAAAGAGAAGTACAGTCCAATATCCCTATTGAACATGGATGCCAAAATACTCAACAAGATTCTAGCCCATAGGATCCAACAGTAAATTAAAGGGATTATTCACCAGTAACAGGTGGGATTTATTCCCAGGATGCAATGGTGGTTCAACATTCAGAAATCAATTAATATGATAGAGCATATCAATAAAAGAAAAGATCAGAACCACATGATCCTCTCAATTGATGCAGAGAAAGCATTTGACAAAATACAGCATCCTTTCTTGATTTTATTTATTTCTTTCTTTGACAGAGAAAGAGAGAGAGAGAGAGAGAGTATGGCAGATGGCACAGGCAGGGGGAGTGGCAGGCAGACAGAGAAGCTGGTTCCCTGCCAAAGAAGAAGCCTGATGGGGTACTCAATCCCAGGACCCTAGGATTATGACCCAAACCAAAGGTAATCAACTGAGCCCCCCAGGCACCTATGAGTGATGGTTTGTGCAAATCCACATATATAAAAGTTCTAGTATAGGCAACTCCATACAGACAAAAAGTAGATTGGTGGTTTCCAGGTTCTGGGATGAGATGAGGGAAGGAATAGGAGGTGACTGCTAATTGGTATAGAGTTTCATTTGCAGTCATGAAAATGTTCTAAAATTAAGTGTGGTGATAGTCCCATAATTATGAATATATCATAAACCACTGATTCTTACACTTTTGGGGGGTGAATTATATGTATGTTAATTATGTTTCTACAAAGCTATTAGTTTTAAAGGTCTGGTGGCTAAAAATAATAACAGCAACCCCTCAAAAATTCTGATTTTTTAAAGTAAACTGCTAGTTCTGTGTTTTCTCTTTCATTCCTCTTGGCCTAGGTCCTGTAGAGGGACTTTTCAGCATCACTTGTCATTGCATTCAAAGAATAGTGAGAGCCAAATTATTTTCTGGCTATCTTTTTATCCCTTAAATTGTCAAGTTTATTCTTTAAGCTCCCCAGAAGTAGTGGTTCTGTAATAATCCTTAATAATCATTATTGTAACAGTAAAATATTTACTTTAAATCCTTCTGCTGTACATGCTGGAAATTTAGACCACTTATTGCAACTCTCTTTTTAAGGAAAAGCAGTGTCTGCTTATCAGACTCAGAAAGGGCTCAATAGAGTTGATCCTTGGACAATGTGGGGGTTACGAGCACCAATTCTCTGTGTAGTCAAAAATCCATGTATTACTTTTGACTTTCCCCAAAATGGACTACTAATAGCCTACTGTTGAAAGGCAGCCTTACCAATGACATAAACAGCTCATTAATATATTTTTTATGTTATATGTTTAATATACAATAAAGTAAGCTAGAAAAAATGTTATTAAGAAAATCATGAAGAAAAGAAAGTATATTTATTTTAAAAAAATTCATAAACAAGTGGACCCAGGTAGTTCTAACCCATGTTATTCAAGGATTATCTGTGTTTCAATAGTTTTCAGTACTATCAATAGATAGATGTTTTGGAGAAACTGGAAAGAACAATGGACTGAATAGCAGGAAATGTGCTTTCTAGGTCTGTCCCTCTTGCTAAGAGAGAGTGAAGCAATCACTTTATTTCATGTGCATTCTTCAAAATTAGGACTTTTTGATCATTTTAATTATGTAAGTTGTGAATATTATGATGAAAATATGTTGGAAGATGTATGTGAAAATAAGTGCCTGTTTATTTATACCAGATTGAAACATCATTGGTTGGGTTCAAAGAGTGGCATATTTTTATGTAGGGGTGACCACACCAGCCAATGGCACAGGCCCACCAATGATCTAGCTTCATTCTTTACCTCTACTCTTAGAGGCTAAATGCTCTTGCCAAGGCCATCCCAGAAGACAAGCAATAGATAGCACCTTTTGGGGGCCTCCCTCCCTGATATAAGGAAGCTGGTTATATTTCTGCTGCCAAATCTTTTTTTAAATTTTTATTTATTTTTTTAAATTTCTTTTCAGTGTTCCAGAATTCATTGTTTATGCACCACACCCAGTGCTCCATGCAATATGTGCCCTCCATAATACCCACCATCAGGCTCCCAACCACCCACCCCCAAAACCCTCAGACTCTTTTTCAGAGTCCACAGTCTCTCATGGTCCATCTCCCCCTCCAGTTTACCCAACTCCCTCTCTTCTCCATCTCTCCATATCTTCCGTGTTATTCCTTATGTTCCACAAATAAGCAAAACCTTACGATAATTGACTCTGTCTGCTTGACTTATTTCACTCAGCATAATCTCTTCCAGTCCCATCCATGTTGCTACAAAAGTTGGGTATTCATCCTTTCTGATGGAGGCATAGTTCTCTATAGTATATATGGACCACGTCTTCCTTATCCATTCGTCCATTGAAGGGCATCTTGGTTCTTTCCATAGTTTGGCGACTGTGGCCATTGCTGTTATGAACGTTGGGGTACAGATGGCCCTTCTTTTCACTACATCTGTATCTTTGGGGTAAATACCCAGTAGTGCAATTGCAGGGTCATAGGGAAGCTCTATTTTAATTTCTTAAGGAATCTCCACACTGTTTTCCAAAGTGGCTGCACCAACTTGCATTCTCACCAACAGTGGAAGAGGGTTCCCCTTTCTCCACATCCTCTCCAACACTTGTTGTTTATTGTTTTGTTAATTTTGGCCATTCTAACTGATGTAAGGTGGTATCTCAATGTGGTTTTGATTTGAATCTCCCTGATGGCTAGTGATGATGAACATTTTTTCATGTGTCTGTTAGCCATTTGTATGTCTTCATTGAAGAAGTGTCTGTTCATGTCTTCTGCCCATTTTTTTGACATGATTATCTGTTTAGTGTGTGTTGAGTTTGAGGAGTTCTTTATAGATCTTGATTGTCAGCCCTTTGTACTGTCATTTGTGAATATCTTCTCCCATTCTGTGGGTTGCCTCTTTGTTTGTTGACTACTTCTTTCGCTGTGCAGAAGGTTTTGATCTTGATGAAGCCCCAAAAGTTCATTTTCAATTTTGTTTCCTTTGTCTTTGGAGAGATATCTTGAAAGAAGTTGCTGTGGCCAATGCTGAAGAGGTTACTGCCTATGTTCTCCTCTAGGATTCTGTTGAATTCTTGCCTCACGTTGAGGTCTTTTATCCATTTCGAGTTTATCTTTGTGTATGGTGTAAGAGAATGGTCGACTTTCATTCTTCTATACATAGCTGTCCAATTGTCCCAGCACCATTAATTGAAGAGACAGTCTTTTTTTCCACTGTATATTTTTCCTGCTTTGTTGAAGATTTTTTGACAATAGAGTTGAGAGTCCATATCTTGGCTCTCTACTCTGTTCTACTGGTCTCTGTGTCTGTTTTTGTGCCAGTTCCATGCTGTCTTGGTGATCACAGCTTTGTAGTAAAGCTTGAAATCAAGCAATGCGATGCCCCCAGTTTTGTCTTTCTTTTTCAACATTTCTTTAGCAATTCATGTTCTCTTCAGATTCCATACAAATTCTAGGATTGTTTTCTCCAGATCTTTGAAAAATGCTGGTGGAATTCTGCTGCCAAATCTATGTGAGAATAGGAGTAGATCCCTCCTCCTCTGAGCTTAGATTTTTTCACCTAACAAATAAGAGGGTTGAAGGAGAGAATCTTTAAAACATTATTGAATACTAGTGTCCTATAATTCTAAAGCCTAAACATCTTTAATTGTTCCTCTTTTCTCATGAAGGCCCTGTCATGATCTTTCAGTCACTTGTTCATCTCTTTTGGACTTAATTCAAATACTTCACTCTAGGGATCTAGGACTCCAAAGGATTAAAAGGGCCCTTATGAAAAGACATATTTTCCTGTTAACATCTACCTGACTCTTCAAATAATAGGAATGTGAAATTTTTGTGGATATGTCAAAAGTAATTGATTCAGTCTTCCAAATGAGATTATGAAAATATTTACAATAGCCAATTTTCCTTTTCCAGATGAATGTCTAATTCCAATGCTAATATAGGAACATCCTTTTTAAAGTACAGGTCTATATTTATTATTTGAGAAATGTCATCATATTTATGATTTGAATTAGGTTGTGATGCAATGAGATTTAAAAATTTTTCTGCATTATAATTCTCTTCTGAGAAGCATGTTTTCTGGGAATCCCACTGAACACTCACTGTCAGCAACTGCTTAATTTCCTCCCCATATCTGACTTCCTCTATAATCCATTTCTACTGTATCCTAGTTCCTGAGATAAGTTTGAATCTTATCTCTGGAAAAGATCTCTGGAATGTGTCTATGCTTGTGCACTCAAACCATGCTCAAACAAGTGCTGGGAGAGGGATACATAGGAAACTTAAGTTTGTTGAGTGCCTATTAAATACAAGGTACTTTATGGGGCACCTGGGTGGCTCAGTTGGTTAAACTTCTGCCTGCAGATCAGGTCATGATCCCAGGGTTCTCAGAGCAAGCCTGCATTGAGCTCCTTGATCAGTGGGGAGTCTGTTTCTCCCTCTGACCCTCAGCCTGCTCTTGTGTTTTCTCTCTCTCTCTCAAATAAGCAAATAAAATCTTTAAATAAAAAAGAAGTACAAGGTATTTTACATACATTATATCATTATATATGCAACATTATATCATTTAATCTGCATAATGTCCCTATGGTTATCCATTTTACATCTACATTTTACAGATAAGGAAGCTGAGGCATAGTTAAAAAGTGTCCAAGATAACACTGCTAATAGATGGTGGAGCCAGTTTTAAACACAGGTCTGCCTGACTGCACTGTACCTTACCAATTATAAACATGTGTTAACTTTCCTGCCAAAAGTTTAATATGAGATCACTCTGTTATTGGTCAATGTGCAGCCAGAAAGGCAAAATTGCCCTAGGCATATCAAATAGAGGGAATAAAATCCAAAAGGGCCAAAGGGGACCCAGTGATGATACCCAAAGCTCACAAGAGCTCTACTGCTGACTCCCCTCTGTGGTTACTGCTACTGTTGAAACAATAGTGGCTATTACCTTCCTGGAAGCTGAGAATCTGCACTCTTACTAAGGGTTCAAGAACTTGGCATTCCATGTTCACACTGATGCTACTGGACTCACTGTTGAGACTTCTGGAGCTTATTGATTTTGGCCATTGATAGATCCTAAGGCAGAAAATATGGAAAGATGTGTCTTCTCCTCCTTCCTCTTTCCTTTTAGTCTTTCTCTCAGACCTTCCTTTGGAAGAACCAAACTGGAAACTACCTGGCAAGGAAACTTAGAAAATCTAGTTTGTAGATTCCAACACCCTGCAATATAGAAAATGCTGAAGGACAAAAATGAAACTAAAAATCAGTTTTCCCAAGGAGTACTATTACAGTATCAACTTCCCTCATCCCCTTAGTTTTAGAGGCCTCTTTTCTCATAAACTATGTTTTGATTCAGTGCCATGGCTGAGAAACTGAGTTTCTCTGACTTAATAAAAGGGATTTATTTGAAGGATATTAGAAAAGGGATTTATTTGAAGGATATTAGATGACTCACAGAATTTAAGGGAAACCTGTAGAATCCAGTTTAGCAAACAACAGGATCTGGGAACCAGGAACTAGTGTAGGTAGGGTGAATGTAGGGACCCTTCAAGGAACTCCTGCTTAAAAAGAATTCACTCTATTTTAAATTTTTAAATCTCCATGGAAGAAGCAAAGTTCAAGGGAAGGGAATCAAATTGGACAATCTTGGGCGCCTGGGTGGCTCAGTGGGTTAAGCCTCTGCCTTCAGCTCAGGTCATGATCTTGGAGTCCTGGGATAAAGTCCCGCATTGGGCTCTCTGCTCGGCGGGGAGTCTGCTTCCTCCTCTCTCTCTCTGCCTGCCTTGTGATCTCTGTCTGTCAAATAAATAAATAAAATCTTTAAAAAAATGGACAATCTTGGAAAGGATGGCAACTTCACTGGGAAAGGAAATTTTCCTAAAGTAAAATAGTGATCTGTCACTCAAAGATATAGAAATGATTTGGGGGCAGAAAACAAACCAAACATACAAACCAACAAACAAAACCAGGTATTATCTCTATATCCTCCTTCCACCCTGAGTCAATTCTGGATTTCTCTGGTATAATAGTATCTTCCTCCTCCCTGAAACTTGCAACCTTATCTCTAAATGGGATTTTTTTTTTTCCTTAAGAAGTTTTGTTTGAATGAAAAGAGAAGTTTTATTGACATTTTAACTCCCTTCTTTGACCTGATTAACACTTCTTGGCATTTTCTGCATCCAGGATAGCTCCTCAAGTGAACCTCATATGTTCATGGTCCTTTCCAATTTCTCTAAGAAGTGAATAAAAAGTCACAACATTGTCTTCCCACCCTGTCTGTTCTTTTCCTTTATTTTTTCCTCTCAGGGAATATTTTCTGGGTCCACTCCATTCTCCTGACTGGCCTAAGCTCCATAACAAATTTCATCATGTCTGTCATTCATTGAGCACATTACACATCATATGAGATAATATGGATAATTTGAAGCACCCATGGGGCTTTATACATATTACTTAATTTAATCCACACCAGTACTCCAGTGAAGTTCTCATTGTATACAAAAAATAGAAAAATTAAGGCTCAGAGAGTTAAGTAACTAATCCAATTTTGCATATCCAGTTAGTAACAAAGCTCCTATTTGAACCCATTACTGCTTGATTCCAAAATCTGTATTCGTTCCATAGAACTATGGGATATGTTCTGCCTCCCAAAATGGGGGGACAAGAGATGGGAGAGAGATCAGAGTCTAGTCAGGCTTCTTGACAATTCTTTATTTTGAAAGAACATTTTAGATAAAACAAAGGGATGTGACAACATAAATAAAACTAGAAAATCAGGAAATCCCCCATCTTTATCAGATTGTTTTAATCTCAATTTTTTAGGATGAGTCATATACAGTGACCCCCATATTTCTGGCTACTTGGGAATTTAGCTTTCTTCTTGGTTCAGTTTGACAATAGAAAATGTAAAAAGAAAATTTTAGTTTTAAGAAATTATTCTGCAATTTTACACAGAGACATGATGCCACTTCCTTGTAAAGCCCTACCAGGTTTGTTTTGGAGATAGTACCCTTTGCTGCTGAGAAGAGATAGTCTGTGAACAAAAAGAAATAATCCTTTATACAGTTGATATAAATGTACAAACATATTATTTCAATACTGCAATTATGAGGACAGACGGAGTTTGCAAGAGTGTTCACATATACTATCTACAATGTTCCAAGTTCTGTCATGGGTGCTTTAATTTATCTGCATTTTCTCATTTAATGCAGGATACTAATTATATTCTATTACTATCCCTGTTTTCCTTCTTTTTTTTTTACATTTTAAAAAATTTTATTTATTTTTTAAGTTTCTTTTCAGTATTCCAGAATTCATTGTTTATGCACCACACCCAGGGCTCCATGCAATACGTGCCCTCCACAATACCCACCACCAGGCTCACCCAGCCTCCCACCCTCTCCCCTCCAAAACCCTCAGTTAGTTCCTCAGAGTCCACAGTCTCTCATGGTTCATCTCCCACTCCAATTTCCCCCAACTCCCTTCTCCTCTCCATCTCCCCATGTCCTCCGTGTTATTCCTTAGCTCCACAAATAAGCGAAACCATATGATGATTAACTCTGTCTGCTTGACTTATTTCACTCAGCATAATCTCTTCCAGTCCCAAGCGTGGTGATACAAAATTTGGGTATTCATCCTTTCTGATGGAGGCATAGTACTCCATAGTATATATGGGCCAGAACTTCTTTATCCATTATCCCTCTTTTCAAATAAGGAAAAACTCAAAGAGTTGAACTCTAAATTTTGGCTGTTCCCTTGCTGTTTGGAGAAGCCCAAAAGGAAAGGAGGTTGGTATTACAACCAACCAAAGGAGGTTGTAATAGGTTGGTTTCCTCCTTGGTTTCCAAGGAGGTTGGAAAGGTAAGAGAAGAGATGACTTGATTAAGTCCACCATCCTCCAACTTGGCAGTGGTTGGGGAATGGGGAGAGGGTAATGTGGAGACCAAAAGAGAGTAGGATGATGGGAGTAACTCTAAATTTTGGTTCTCTGTTATAATCTGCAATCTCTCTATTTTATTCAGTAAGTTTAAGAAGGATTTCAATAGAGTCATAGAAAAATATATCATTAGAGAATTATCTAGAGACCTCAAGAGTTGACCTTTAAGAAGAGACCTTGGTGGGCCTTAATCCCAGGTTATCTTTTCTTCTCATGGTATATATTCATTCTCCCAGGGCCATTTTATCCATGTCTGTAATTACCTTTTATAAATCAATGACTCTCAAATCTATGCACAATCCAGACCTTTCTCCTAAATTCCCTTTCACATATCCTACTATCTTCTGAACATCTCACTTGGATGACCCAGATGGAAGTATTCCCTGTGACTCTGCTCCTACTCCTTGTTTCATGTTCCAGTGAATGGAAACACCATCCACTCAGTTGTCTAAATAAGAAACCTAGACAGCTTTCTTGTCTTCTTATTTTTTCTCACTGTTTTCCAACCCTCCTACCACAAATCTAATCAATAGTCAAACTTATCAACTTTATCTTCCAATTGTCTTTGGAATCCACATATTTCTCTCTGCCAGGAGTTCAAATGACCTGGAGAGCGCTAAGCTTTCAGGTGTTGGAGTAGCTAATTAAAAATAAGCCAAAATGACAGTAATAGTAACAGTCAAGTCTTTAACCACTTACTGCAATAGTACAAAAAAAAAGGCTAAATCCAGAAAAAGCGCTGACTCTCATCATTTCATTTTCTGCCATGGAGCAGTGTGCAGGTGGGATTAAGTCACTGTTGAGGGATCCCTGAACAAAAGGTTCTTACAGCTTTATGGACTGTGGGGCCAAAGAAGAGGAAGAGTGGGGTGAGGAGGGCTGGGACTGGAAAAATACTGAGTTCTCTGTCAGAGTGGGGAAAGTGTCTTCCAGATTCCCTGGTAAGGAGACTTCCAAATGAAGGTGTCTGGGTTAGGAATGCAGATTCATTTAAGTATGGCCTGTCAAGAGGGCCTGAACTCTTCATTACAATGCTCTGCTGAGACTGCAGTACACTGGCTGTGCACCAAGTTTGGTGTGATAGGACAGCTTTTCCCCATGAGGACTGCCTGGTAAAGCTCTTGTAATTGCCCATTGTGGGACCCAAAAAATTACATACAGGATTTTGGCTAGGACCTGGACTACTCACTCCCTACTTCTGCTACCTCACACCAAGCCACCATCCTCTCATATCTCCAGAACAGCCCCCTCACCGATCTCCTTGAAGCCAGCCTTTCCAGTCTCTAATCTGTTTCCCATAAAGCTGTCAAAGAGGATCTTTGTAAAACAGAAACATGATCTAATCATTCTCATATCAGTCAGGCTCCCAAAAGGAAATAGACTTTAAATGAGATGTTTCAAACGAAAAGCTTTGATTAAAAGCCTTTTAATTGAGGTATGGGCAAAAATAAGGATACTAGAAATAGGGAAAATCATATTTATCTTTAAGACCTGTTGTTGAGGACAAGAAACAGTTACTCAATGAAAGCCTGGAAGGACCTATGGTCTAGGAGAGAAATACCTACTGTCAGAAATGTAGCACTAAAGCATGGGGACACAGAGCATAGGTATCTCATTGGCTGACCCTAACTAGAATCCAGTAGGCTAGGGGGAGTGGGTGATGGACACAGTGGGGATCAGATTTTCAGGGTAGAGAAGAGCAGAGAATGGATCTGCAGGTAATGAAAACAGAAGAGCCAACACAACCCCCTTGCTTAAAACTCATTGATGTCATCACATGGCACATAAGATAAAATCCAAGATCTTTGATATGGCTTCCAGACCATTCCTGATCTAGGCTGGGATTTCCTTACCAGTTTTATCACATATTTTACCCTCTTCATGTTCTACACTTCAGCTATACTTAACTTACTTTGGTTCTTTCATATATGGGCCATTGTAAGGGCCATTCTCAGTCCCAGAAATATTTTCCCAATCACTCTCCCTTTAATCTGATACATCTCACTTTTCTGATCTTAGTTGAAATGTCACTCCCTGCATGAATTCCATTATGACGTGGCCCTGACTGGGCTTAGTGTTTTCTCATGGGTTCTCATATCCTACTTCTACATCAAGGACTTCAACAAATTGCCTGCCAATCTATCTGTTAGATTTAGGGAGCATAAATTATATCCATCATGTTCATTATTAGAATCTAAGAGCATATCTAGTACTGGTAAGTAATTAAATATTTATTGAATGAATAAGCAGTTATTATATTTCATGTAATTGTCATTCATTGCCTTTTTTCATTTTTCATTGATTTCATTTTATCTCTATTTTATGTAGAGATTTTATTAGGAGAGACTGCTGAATTTTATCAGCGCCTTTTCAACAAGTATTCATATGATCATGTGGTTTTTCTCTTTTAATTTTCTGTTGTAATGAGTGATGCTAAATGATTAATTTTGGACCTTACATTTGTATTCTTAAAATATACACCATTTAGTAATAATATATAATCACTTTATTATGTGCTAAGCTTTGTTAACTAATAATTTATTTAGAATTTTTATGTCTAGATTCATTAGTGAAACTGGTCTGAAAGTTGTATATTTTTATAGTCTTTTCCCAGTTTTGTTCATAGGATTATGCTGGCTTTATAAAGTATATAAAGGAGCTTACATTGCATCAGAATTATCTGTTATTTAAGAGTTAGAGCACAGTTATGAAACATCTGGTCTTGATGCTTTGCTTTATTGGTAGACCTATAATCACCAGCATTAGTTTCTTATAACTTCTGCAACAAATTACCAAATATTTAGTGTCTTAAAATGACACAAATTTATTTTTTTATAGGTCTGGAGATAGAAAGTGCAGAATCAGCTTTAAAATCACTTAAAATCAAGTGACAGCAAGGCTGCACTCCCTCTAAAGACTCTAGAGAAGTATTCATTTTCTTGCGTTTTCCAGCTTCTAGGGCCTGCCTGTAATCCTTGGCTTCTCGTCTTTTCCTCCATCTTCAAAGGCAGCAGTATAGCATCTTCGAATCTCTTTCTCCTTCCATGTTCACATTTTGTTTTTTCTACAATGACTCTCTACCTCCCTTTTACAAGGATATTTATGATTATATTTAGGACCCTTCTAGATAATACAGGTTAATCACTCCATCTCAAAATTTCTAAACTACAGTTGCAAAAATTGCTTTCCCACATAACACAAATTCTGAGAGGTATATTCTGGGACCATTATTTATCCTACCATATTTACTCATATACAGACCAGATTTCATCATTGGGGCCACCCAGATAATGCAGGATAGTATTTCAATCTCCAAAGGATAATCCATGAAATGCTTTTGCCATAAAAAAACAACATACTCACAGGTTCAGAGGATTAGGGCATGGACCTCTTTGGATGATCATTATTCAGCCTACCAGCTTACCTTTTTAATTTTTTTTCTACACAATTGATCTTTTTTATGTTTTCTACTTCTCAGGTCAATTGGAGTCATTTGTACCTTGCTAGGTTATCTCAACTTTTGCCTAGTATTAAAAATTATTGCTGTAGTTTTGTTTATTTCCAGTAATTTTTTATTTGTTTGATAACTATCATTTTTCATTCCTAATTTTATGTATTTTTTTGTATTTAAAAATTTTTTTTTTGTTATAAACAATTTTAATGAAGGTTGTTTTCATTGGTCTTTTCAAAGGAATAGCTTTTATTTATTTGTTTTTTCCTCTCTCTCCTTTTATTATTTTATTTTTTAAAAGTTTTTATTTATTTTTAAAATTTCTTTTCAGTGTTCCAGAATTCATTGTTTATGCACCACACCCAGTGCTCCATGCAATATGTGCCCTCCATAATACCCACCACCAGGCTCCCAACCACCCCCCAAAACCCTCAGACTGTTTTTCAGAGTCCACAGTCTCTCATGGTCCATCTCCTCCTCCAGTTTACCCAACTCCCTCTCTTCTCCATCTCTCCATATCTTCCGTGTTATTCCTTATGCTCCACAAATAAGCAAAACCTTACGATAATTGACTCTGTCTGCTTGACTTATTTCACTCAGCATAATCTCTTCCAGTCCTATCCATGTTGCTACAAAAGTTGGGTATTCATCCTTTCTGATGGAGGCATAGTTCTCCATAGTATATATGGACCACATCTTCCTTATCCATTCGTCCATTGAAGGGCATCTTGATTCTTTCCACAGTTTGGTGACTGTGGCCATTGCTGCTATGAATATTGGGGTACAGATGGCCCTTCTTTTCACTACATCTGTATCTTTGGGGTAAATACCCAGTAGTGCAATTGCAGGGTCATAGGGAAGCTCTATTTTAATTTCTTAAGGAATCTCCACACTGTTTTCCAAAGTGGCTGCACCAACTTGCATTCTCACCAACAGTGGAAGAGGGTTCCCTTTTCTCCACATCCTCCCCAACACTTGTTGTTTATTGTTTTGTTAATTTTGGCCATTCTAACTGGTGTAAGGTTGTATCTCAATGTGGTTTTGATTTGAATCTCCCTGATGGCTAGTGATGATGAACATTTTTTCATGTGTCTGATAGCCATTTGTATGTCTTCATTGAAGAAGTGTCTGTTCATGTCTTCTGCCCATTTTTTAAAAAAAGATTTTATTATTTATTTGACAGACAGTGATCACAAGGAGTCAGAGATGCAGGCAGAGAGAGAGAGGGGGAAGCAGACTCCCCACTGAGCAGGGAGCCCGATGCAGGGCTCGATCCCAGGACCCTGAGATCACGACCTGAGCAGAAGGCAAAGGTTTTAACCCACTGAGCCACCCAGGCGCTCCTTCTGCCCATTTTTTTGACATGATTATCTGTTTAGTGTGTGTTGAGTTTGAGGAGTTCTTTATAGATCTTGGATATAGTTATCTTTTTTCCCCTTGCTTCAGGAGACCTATGTAAAGGCCTATGTAAAAAAAATTATTGCTTGTGCTCTCTTCAAGGATTTTTGTGGTGTCAGATCTCACATTAGGTCTTTCATCCATTTTGAAGTTACCTTTGTGCATTGTGTAAGAAAGTGGTCCAGTTTCATTCCTTTGCATGTTGTCGTCCAGTTTTCCCAACATTTTTTTGTTGAAGAGACACTTTTTTTTTCCCATTGGATATTCTTTCCTGCTTATGGAAGATTAACTGACCATAGAGTTGTGGGTTCACTTCTGGGTTTTCTATTCTGTTACATTTATCTATGTGTCTATTTTTGTGCTAAAACCATACCGTTTTGATCAGGATAGCTCTGTAATACAACTTAAAGTCCAGAATTGCAATGCCTCCAGGTTTGCTTTTCTCTCTCTCTCTCTCTTTTTTTTTTATTATGTTATATTAGTCATCATACAGTTTGTCTTTGGTTCTTGATGTAGTGTTCCAAGATTCATTGTTTACATATAACACCCAGTGTTCCATGCAATACATGCCCTACTTGATATCCATCACTGGCAACCCATCACCCCACCCTACCCCCTCTAAAACCCTCAATTATTTCATGAAGTCCACAGTCTGTCATGGTTCATCTCCCCCTCCAATCCCCCCCTTCATTTTCTCCTTCCTTTTCCTAATGTCCTCCATGTTATTCCTTGTGTTCCACAAGTAACTGAAACCATATGATAGTTGACTTTTTCTACTTGACTTACTTCACTCAGCATAGTCTCCTCCAGTCCCATCCATGTTGATGCAAAAGTTGGGTATCCTTCTTTTATGATGGTAGAGTAATATTCCATTGTATATATGGACCACATCTTTTTATCCATTTGTCTGTTGAAGGGCATCTTGACTCTTTCCACAGTATGGCTACTCTGGACATTGATGCTACGAACATTGCGGTTCATATGGCCTTTCTTTTTACTACATCTTTATCTTTGGGGTAAATACCCAGTAGTGCAATTACAAAGTTGTGATCACCTAGACAGCATGTTATTGGCACAAAACAGCCAGAGACCAATGGAGTTTCCTTAACGATTTGGGGTCTTTTCTGGTTCCACACAAATTTTAAGATTGTTTGTTTCAGCACTTTGAAAAATTCCAATGTTTTTTTTTTTTTTTTTAAATCAGGGTGGCATTGCAAGTATAGACTGCTCTGGACAGCACTTCATTCTATTTTATTCATTTTAACAATGTTTATTCTTCTGATCTATGAGCATGAAATGCTTTGCCATCTTTTTGTGTCTTCAGTTTCTTTCATGAGTATTCTGTAGTTCCCTGAGTATACATCCTTTACCTCTTTGGTTAGGTTTATTCCAAAGTATCTCATAGTTTTTGGTGCTATTGTAAATGAAATTGATTCTCTAATTGCCCTTTCTACAGTTTTGTTGTTAGTTATAAGAAAGCAACTGATTTCTGTGCATTGATTTTATGTCCTGCCACATTACTGAATTGCTGTATGAAATCTAGTAATTTGCGATTGGAGTCTTTTGGGTTTTCCACATAAAGTATCATGTCATCTGCAAAGAGAGAGAGTTTGGGTTCTTCCTTGCCAATTTGAATACCTTTTATTTCTTTTTGTTTTCTGATTGCTGTTGCCAGGACTTCTAGTACTATCTAGTACTACTTGAACAATAGTGGTGAGGGTGGTCCTTCTTGTCATGTTCCTGATCTCAGTGGGAAGGCTGTCAGCTTTTCCCCGTTGAGAATGATATTCACAATGGGTTTTTCATAGATGCATTTTCTGAAGTTGAGAAATGTTCCCTCTATCCCTATACTCTGAAGAGTATTTTGTCAAATGCTTTTTCTTCATCAGTTGAGAGGACCATGTGGTTCTTCTCTCTTCTCTTATTAATTTGTTCTATCACATTGATTGATTTGCAAACATTGAACCACACTTGCATCCCAGGGATAAATCCCACCTGATCATGGTGGATAATCTTTTTAACGTACTGTTGGATCCTATTAGCTGGGGTCTTGCTGAGGATCTTGGCATCTATATTTATCAGAGATATTGGTCTGAAATTCTCCTTTTTGATGGGGTCTTTGCCTGGTTTGGGGATCAAGGTGATTCTGGTCTCATAGAAAGAGTCTGGAAGTCTTCATTCTGTTTCTATTTTTTGAAACAGCTTCAGGAAAATAGGTATTATTTCTTCTTTGAATATTTTATAGAATTCCCCAGGAAATCAGTCAGGTCTTAAACTTTTATTTTTTGGGAAGTTTTTGATCAATGCTTCAATCTCGTTACTAGTTATTGGTCTATTCATGTTGTCAGTTTCTTCCTGTTTCAGTCCTGGAAGTTTATAGGTTTCCAGTAATATATCCGTTTTTTTCCAGGTTGCTTGACTTATTGGAATATAGCCATTGATAATAATTTCTGATGATTCTTTCTATTTCCTTGGTGTTAGTCGTGATCTCTCCCCTTTCACTCATAATTTTATTGATTTGGGCCCTTTCTCTTTTCTTTTGGATTAGTCTGGCCAGTGGTTTATCAATCTTATTCTTTCAAAGAACCAGCTTCTAGTTTTGTTGATGTGTTCTGCTGTATCTTGGGTTTCTAACTCATTGATCTCTGCTGTAATCTTAATTGTTTCCCTTCTCACGCATGGATTAAGCTTTATATGTTGTTGATTCTCCAGTTCTTTAAGGTGTAAAGAAAGTTTATGTAGTCAGGATTTTTCTGTGGTTTTGAGTGAGGCTGGATGGCTATGTATTTCCGCCTTAAGACCGCCTTTGCTATATCCCACAGGTTTTGGACCCAGGTCTTCATTCACTTTGGTTTCCATGAATTGTTTAAGTTCTTCTTTGGTTTCCTGGTTGATCCGAAGGTTCCTGAGCAGGACAGTCTTTAGCTGCTTTTGTCTTTTCAAGATTGGTTGGCTTCAGGGATCTTTTGTGGTTGCACACAAATGTTAGGATTGTTTGTTCCAAGCTCTGTGAAAAATGCTGTTGGTATTTTGATAGAGATTGCATTAAATGGGTAGATTGATTTAGGTAGTATAGACATTTTAACAATATTTGATCTTCCAATCCTTGAGCATGGAGTACTCTATGCTCATCTTCAATTTCTTTCAGCAGTGTTTTCTAGTTTTCAAAGCACAGGTCTTTCTCCTCTTTGGTTAGGTTTGTTCCTAGGTATTTTACTTTTTTGGTGTGATTGTAAATGGGACTGATTGTTCAATTTTTCTTTCTGCTGATTCATTATAGGTGTATAGAAATGCAACAGATTTCTGTACATTGATTGTACCCCATGACTTTACCAAATTTTTGTATCAGTCCTAGCAATTTTTTGGTGGCATCTTTCTGGTTTTCTATATATAATATTATGTCATCTGCAAATAGTGAAAGTTGTTTGCAGATTTGGATGCTTTTTATTTCTTTTCTTTGTTTTCTGATTGTGGAGGCTAGGACTTCCAGTACTATGTTAAATAACAGTGATGGGGCACCTGGGTAGCTCAGTCAGTTAAGCAACTGTCTTCAGCTTGGATTATGATCCCAAGGTTCTGGAATCAAGCCCTGTGTCAGACTCTCCACTCAGCGGGGAGCCTACTTCTCCTTCTCCCTCTGCTCTCCCCACTCTTGTGCTCATATATGTGTTCTCGCTCTCTCTCTCATTTTCTGTCTCTCTCAAATAAATAAAGTCTAAAACAAAACAAAACAAAACAAAACAGTGGTGAGAGTGGACATCCCTGACTTGTTCCTGACCCTAGAGGAAAAGCTCTCAGTTTTTGCCCATTGAGGATTATACCAGCTGTCTTTTTTTTTTTTTTAATATGGCCTTTGTTCTGTTGAAGCACATTGTCTCTGCCTCTATCCCTACTTTGTTGATGGATTTTTTCATGAACGGATATTATATTTATCAAAAGTTTTTTTTTCTGCATCTAGTGAGAGAATCTTATGGTTCTTATCCTTTCTTTTATTAATGTGGTGTATCATATTAGGTTGATTTTCAAATATTGAATCACACTTGCCACCCAAGAATAAATCCCACTTTATCATGGTGAGTGATTCTTTTAATGTACTGTTGGGTGGGATTTGAGTATTTTGCTGAAATTTTTGCATTACTGTCCATCAGGGATATTGGCCTGTACTCTTTTTTAGTGGAATCTTGTCTGGTTCTGGAATCAGGGTAATGCTGGCCTCATAGAATGAATTTGGAAGTTTTCCATCCATTTCTATATTTTGAAACAGTTTGAGAAGAATAGGTATTAACTTCTTTAAATGTTTGGTAGAATTCCCTTGAGAACCCATCTGGCCCTGAACTTCTGTTTGTTGGGAGATTTTTGATTACTGGTTCAGTTTCTTTGCTGGTTATTGGTCTGTTCAAATTTTCTATTTCTTCCTGTTTCCATTTTGGTAGTTTATGTTTCTAGGAATTTATCCACTTCTTCTAAGTTTTCTAATTTGTTGGCATTTAATCTTTCATAATATTCTCTTATAGTGTATGTATTTCTGTGGTATTGGTTGTTATTTCTCCTCTCTCATTGGTGATTTTATTTAATTAGGTCCTTTCTCTTCTTTTTGATAAGTGTGACCAGGGAGTCATCAAATTTATTTATTTATTAATTATTAAGAACCAACTCCTGCTTTCATGGATATATTCTGCTGTTTTCTCAGTTTCTCTGCCATTTATTTCTGCTGTAATCTCTATTATTTCCCTTCTTCTACTGACTCTATACTTCATTTGTTGTTTTTTCCCTAGGTCCTTCTGGTGTAAGATTGGTTTGCTTATATGAGATTTTTCTTGCTCCTTGAGGTAGACCTGTATTGTTATATTCTTCCCTCTTATGATGCTTTTGTTGTAACGCATAGGTTTTGGATCCTCCTATTTTCATTTTCATTTGTTTTCACATATTTTTCAATTTTTTTTTTCTTTGAGTCCCTCATTGGCCCATTCATTTTTTTGTAGCATGTTGTTTAACCTCCATGTGTTCGTGGTCTTTCCAAATTTTTTCTTGTGGTTGACTTCAAGTTTCATAGCATTGTGGTCAGAAAATGTGCATGGTATTATCTCAATATTTTTGTAATTGTTGAGTCCTGTTTTGTGACCTACTAAATGATCTATTCTGGAGAATGCCCCATGTGCACTTGAAAAAAAAATACATATCTTGCTTTTAGGATGGAATATCTGTTAGGCACATCTCCTCCAGTGTGTCATTCAAAACCATTGTTTCCTTGTTGATTTTCTTCCTATATCATCTGTCCATTTATGTAAGGAGGGTGTTAAAGACCCTTACTACTATTTTATTATTATCAATGAGTTCCTTTAAGTTTGTTATTTTTTATATATTTGGATGCTCCCAAGCTGGGGGTAGAAATATTTAAAATTCTTAGGTCTTCTCATTGGACAATTCCCTTCTTAATCTCTTATTATAATTTGTTTTAAAATCTAGTTTTTCTGGGGGTGCCTGGATGGAACAGCCAGTTAGGTGTCCATCTCTTGGCTTTGGCTCAGGTCATGATCTCAGGGTCATGAGGTTGGTCCATTGTCAGGCTCTGTGTTCAGTAGGGAGTCTGCTTAAACCCCTCTGTCCCTCCCCCTTAAATAAATGGATAAGTCTTTTTAAAAAATCTAGTTTGTCTGATACAATTATTGCTACTGAATCTTTTTTTAACTTCCACTTGTATCATAAATTTTCTCCATTTCCTCACATTTATACTGCAGGTGTTTTTAGGTCCGAAATTAATCTTTTGTTGGCAGCATATGGATGAGTCTTTTTTTTTTTTTTTTAAATCCATTATGATACTCTATGTCTTTTGTTTGGAGTGTTTAGTATATTTACATTTAGGATAACTTTTGATAGATATGCATTTAGTGCCATTTTATTACTTGTTTTGTTGTTTCTGTATATTTTCTCTGTTCCTTTCTATCTTTGTTACTTTTGGTCTTTCCTTCCCACTTAAAGAGTTCCCTTTAACATTTCTTGCAGGGCTAGTTTAGTGGTCACAAATTCTTTTAGTTTTCCTCCCCTCTCTGGGAAACTCTATCTTTCTTTCTATTCTGAATGACAGCCTTGCTGGATAGAATATTCTTGGCTGTATATTTTTCCAATTCAGGTTGCCAAGTTTCTGTGGAGAGATATGCAGCTAGCATTATGGGTCTTCCCTTGTAAGTTAGGGACTTCTTTTGTCTTGCTACTTTTAGGATTTTTTTCTTTATCAACGTACTTTTCTAAAATAACTACAGTATGTCTTGATTTGGGCCTGCTTTTGTTGATTTTGATAAGAGTTCTCAGTGCCTCCTGGATTTAGATGTCAGTTTCATTTCCCAGATTAGGGAAGTTTTCTGCTATTATTTCCTGAAATGAACAAACCTATTGGCCCCCTTTTTTCTCTCTCAGAGAATTCTCCTGGAATTCTTTTGGGAGTCAGATATAAATGTTATATTTGATGCAGTCGCTGAGTTTCCTAAGTCTATTCTCATGATCCACAATTCTTTTTCATCTCTCTTTTGTTCAGCTTCATTATTTTCTATTATTCTATCCTCTATGTCACTTACTTGTGCATCTGCTTCTTCCATTCTTGAGGTCATTATATCTGGTGGGTTTTATATCGCAGTTAACGCATTTTTCTTTTCTGATTGTATTTTAACTCTTTTGTCTCTGTAGCAAGGGTCTCCCTGATGTTTTCCATGCCTTTCTCTAGCCTAGCTAGTATCCTTATGATTGTTGCTTTAAATTCTGGATCCAGCATATCACTTATATCTGTTTTGATTAGGTACCTGGCCATGACCTCTTCTTATTCTTTCTTTTGGAATGAATTCCTCCATCTTGGCATTTTGTTTAGGTCTCTGTCTCTCTCTTCTTCTGTGTATTTAAAAATCCTGTTGTGGGGCAACTGGGTGGCTCAGTGGGTTAAGCCTCTACCTTTGGCTCAGGTTATGATCTCAGGGTCCTGAGATTGAGTCCCACATCAGGCCCTCTGCTTAGCAGGGATCCTGCTTCCCCTCTCTCTCTGCCTGTCTCTCAGCCTACTTGTGATCTCTCTCATTCTGTCAAATAAATAAATAAAATCTTAAAAAAAATAAAAATAAAAATCCTGTTGTGTTTCCTGCTCCTGAGAGTAATGGCTTAATGAAGAGGAGGTCATATAGTGTCCAGGTCCTGGAGCTTTAGGGACTATTTCTTGTGTCTACTGCATGCATTCTGCTGCTGTGTTTTGGCTGCTCTATCCCTGGGGTCCATTCTCTGTAGAGTTTCTCCTTGCTTATAGTTGGCAGTGTTTGGAATTTAGACAGAGTGTGGTGAATTTTAACTAGATGTGCTCTGATCTGCTTGTTAAATGAGATATGTTGCCACTTCCACTAGAGCTGAAGCCTTGAAGAACTCTCTGATTAGTGAATGTGGTGTGTGTGGGCCTTCTACTGGTTTCCTGGGGAGGTGCCTATTGTGGTGGTCCTGTGGCACATTTGCCTGAGAAAATTAGTATCATCAGAGCACGGGGTGTGGGGGGGTGGGATTTGGTATGAGCAGGTTAGGCAGCTAGCAATGGCACTGTGCTATTTTCTGGTTAGTTTATGCTAAGGGATAGGGAAGGAAAATGGTACCAGTCAGCTACTTTGTCCCTCTCTGTGCTTGCTGATGTCAGGGAAGCACTCCCAGAAGACCAAATAATCTCCATCATGCAACCCAGGCATTTTTTAGATGTTTTTTTCATGCTTTCTCTGGGATTCTTGCCTGCTTGGAGCAGTGCAGTGCACTTTGTGCTCTATCCCAGCCAAGCTTGCTGACTTTTAAGACTTCAAACTTTAGGGACATGGTGTGTCAGGGACTTGCTCTGGTCCTCTGAGGAGGGTCTTTCCACGCTGGGATGGATGCAGGTTTGACTATGAAGGGCAGTTGCACCAGCATGTAGGTAGGGACATAGGATTTGGAGCAAAGGTAGCTAAAGAGCCAGCATTCTTGTTAACCACCCTCAGCAGTTGTCTCTGCACATATGCTGAAAGGTAGGGGAGGGAAATGGCATCTACTGGCTCTTTCATCCCTGGAGAGGCATCTCTGCAAACCCCACCTCTCACAGATGCACTCCAAGAAAAGCAAACAGTCTCTCCCTGTGCACCTTAGGTGATCCTCAGATTGTACCCTCTGCCCCCAGGTTGCTTGCATGCCTTGTCTCTAGAGTAGAGTAGCAACCTCAGGGTTCTAACCTAGTAAAGACTAGGACCTCTAAAACTCCAGTCTTTGAGCCCCACTGGTTACAAAAACTCACAGAAATCAACCCCTCTTGTTTTCCTAGACAGTGGCTTTGGGGAAGTGTTCTTGTGTGATCCCCTCTGCACTCCTCTCTCTCTCTGATTCTCTCATTCTCTCTCTCTCTCTCTTGCCTTTCTCTGTGATGAGGGTTCCCTCCCCTCTGCAGTACCCATGATTCATTTCTCCCCTGAAGTATCTCACACCACTTATTTTCCACAATATGGCCTTTTCTCTCCACCTAGTTGTGCAATTTGTTCAGTTGTTCTAAAAGGTCTATTTCTTGTGTATTCAGAATGATTTGATAGTTACCTAGCTGTGTTCATGAGGCAAGGCAAGCCTAGGATTCTCCTACTATGCCGCCATCTTAGCTCCAATTCACAATCTTATTAATAATGATTCTTCACTATAAAGTTGAGGGAAAAAAAGATGTAGGCTAATAAGTTGGATTATGAATGTTTCCTATTTACTCCTATTTACTTAAAGGCAAAATTAGAGCACTTAAAGGAGATGATCTCATAACAAAAGATATATTAGGAGAATGAATGACTGAATAAAAAAAATAAATATCTTCACTAGACAATTTCCTAATGGGAAATTGGGAGTGGTGATTTTTTTTAATTAAAAAAAAATTTAAATTTAATTTTATTTTTTCAGTGTTCCAAGATTCATTGTTTATGCACCACACCCAGAAAGTACAGTAAAATGGCACCCAGGCATTGCTGGGTGCGTGGTTGAGCCCACAACCACTCGGAGTCATAAAGACACAAAGTAGAGTGATGCTTGATGGCCCCGGGACTTCCTCTGGGATCATTGAAGTGAGCACAAACCGTAGGATTCTGTGAAGTGTGGCGCACACAGAGGCTGTGCCCATGACTGAGCAATAGCTGTCAGGGCAGCAGTGGCCCCAGAAAGGAGAGTAGGATAGCACCCAGCTGTTACCTGGGAGCAACGGACCAGAGTGGAAGCAGGAGCCCACAAACGCTTATAGTCACAAAGACACAAAACGAAGTTTTGCTTGTGGGCCTTGAGGACTCCCCCTGGGAGAACTGCTGTGGGGGTGAACTGCAGGAATCTGTGGAGTTTAGTGCACTGAGAAGTGGAGATGGTTTGACTGGAGGATTTAGTGAAGAAGGGGGACCGCAATCTTACAACTCTGAGCTAGAAATCCCAGCATGGCCATTTGTGCTCTGACTCTGAAGAGGCATGAAAAGTCTCCAAGGAACAAAAGGCACACAGAGGACCAGCTGGGTCCTCTGTGTGCCTTTTGTTCCTTGGAGACTTTTGTTTACTGAGGCAATGTCCCTCTCCTATGCAAGGAAAGGGACAACTCTGCCCAGGCAGAAACATGAGAAGTAGAACAGCAGTCCCCACCCCCAGAAGACAGACTGGAAGAATAGGTGAATGACAAGCTTAGAGAGCCCACAGGACTAAAAATTCCAGCTTCAGGGAAAAATAATATGTCAAGCTCTAGTTCTTTCCTCAAGACTTATTTATCCGTCACTCTAAAAATCTTCCATCTACTTTTATTTATTTGCTTTCCTTTTTTTTTTTACATTTCCCCCATTTCAAATAGATTCTTATTTTACCAACTTAAGTTTTAAAGTTGCTTTTCAATTTTTTTTTCTCACATCTACATTTTATAGATTTTTTGCCTCATTCAATTTTTTTTTCTGACTCTATTTAAATATTTAAGTTTTGCTTTCTTTGTGGTTTTGGGATGTAGTGTCTTCTAATACACAGCCAAAATTCAATCAGGAACAAAAAGATCGCCCTGCTTTGTCCACCTGGTGAGATCATAGTCTCTCTTCCTTACCTCCCCCACCTTTTTATGGTTTTGGTTCATCTTGGCTTTGTTTGCTTCTCTGTGGTGTCTTCTGACCACTTTGAATTTTTTCTAGGGTGCATGTTGCTTGGGTTGTGGTTGATATTTTGGACTCTGTTCATTCACTCACCCATCCTTCCCTGGAAAGAATGACTAGAAAGAGGAACTCACAACAAAGGAAAGAGTCAGAGGCAATAATTTTTGCCACAGAGATAATCGATGTGGATATAAGTAAGATGTCAGAGATGGAATTCAGGATAGCAATTATAAAGATAGTAGCTAGTCTTGAAAAAAGCATAAATAACAATGCAGAATCTCTAAGGGCAGAAATAAGATAGAATCAGGCTGAACTTAAAAATGCTATGAATGAGATGCAGTCTAAATTGGACTCTCTAACAGCTAGGGGCATGAGGCAGAAGAGAGAATAAGTGATCTAGAGGACAGGCTAATGGAAAGGACGGAAGTTGAGGAAAAGAGAGAAAGACAACTAAACACTTGTGAGGAAAAGCTTCAAGAATTTAATGATACTCTCAAAAGAACCAATGTCAGAACCTTCAGGATCCAGGAGGGGATGGAAAGCAAGAGAGAGCTAGAAGGTATTTGAGCAAATCATGGCTGCATGGGGTGGGGGGAGGGTACTTGCTCAGTGGGAGGCCTGCTTGCCCCTCTCCCTCTGGCCCTCTTCCAGGTTGTGCTCTCTCTAGCTAATCTGCCTCTCAAATTTTTTAAAAAATAAAACATAAGTACATTTTAAACTGAAATAATAAAGACTCATGAGAAAAACTCCTCAAATTCTATGTGCTGTTTTTCCCTAGCACACGAGTTTTTCAGTTTTGTGTGATCCATAAACTTGGTATCAGCCTGATGTTTCTGCCGGTCTTTTGTGGGAGGGTCTGCCGCACTGATTACTTCACTACCCTTGCCAGGGGGCTGGGCTCAGTGTAAGTAGCTCCGGGGTACTCTACGTGGCTTTTGTTTACTGGAGGCTTTCCTAGCCACTTTAGAGGATGCCGAAAACTGTAAAAATTGTGGTGCCCCATTCTCCAGCCCTGGAGCTGAACAATTGATCGCTGCCCCACTCTTCAGTGTACCCTCAGGGAAAAGCAGTCAATTCCTTTTGTGTGCACCAAACTTTGCAGATCCTGTGGTGCACACCAGCACCAGTGGTTCCAAGGGAGGGAGAGGGGGTCTCACCGAGACCTGCTGCTCTCTGGGCCCCTGCTTCAGGAGTGGTTGCCCAATTGTGCTTGTATCTGTGCTGCTTCTCCCAGGGGAAGGAGCAGGGTCTAGAAATGGTTGTAATTTTCTGGGCCCCTGCTCAGAGAATGATCACCCCATCTTCCCATGGTTCGGGGTTTATGGCAACCCCTAGCTGAGAGGCCATTCTGGGGCTCACTAACTATAGTCAGCTTCCCTGCACCAATGCCACACTCAGGCACCCCTGTTCCTTCTGTGACCCTGGATATCCTGAGACCACATGTAGGATTCTGCCCCACCTCACCACGTGAGCTACTTTCAGGCAGGGATGTCCTTCACAGGAGAAGACTTCTAAAAGTTTGCACTCTGCTGCTATATCAATTTCTGGTAGCTGGTTTATAGAGGCTCCTACCTACCCCCCATGGTTTATCTTCTACCTCGGGCTCACTTCTCTGTACCTCCTGCCTTGCAAAAGTGGTCACTTTTCTCTTTGTAGAATTGCAGTAATTCTTTTCTTAGATCTCAAGTTGAATTCACAGGAGCTCAGAATGATTTGTTAGATATCTAGCTGAATTCAAGGGACCAGATGAACTGTGGGTCCCCTACTCTTCTGTCATTTTCCCTCTTTTCTTCTCCCCCAGATTCTTTTGAAGCAAATTGTTTCATTGTTTTTGAAGCAAATTGTTTCGTGTATATGTTGGTTTTGTCAGCATAACCAGTTCTGTTTTATGTTTCTTCCTTAGGTTCTTCCTTCAATTTCAAGTATATAATTTTCAACTTTTTGTTTCATTTCGGGAGTTGTGTCTTCCACTTTGAACTTAACATGTGCATCTAATAAATGATTAAATCTAGCTGGAATTCAGAGAGGAGTCAAGATGGTGGAGAAGTAGCAGGCTGAGACTACTTCAGGTAGTGGGAGATCAGCTAGATAGCTTATCTAAAGATTGCAAACACCTACAAATCCAACAGGAGGTCAAAGAGAAGAAGAACAGCAATTCCAGAAACAGAAAAATCAACCACTTTCTGAAAGGTAGGACTGGCAGAGAAGTGAATCCAAAGCGACGGGAAGATAGACTGCGGGGGGAGGGGCCGTCTCCCGGCAAGCGGTGGAGCAACGGAGCACAAAATCAGGACTTTTAAAAGTCTGTTCCGCTGAGGGACATCGCTCCAGAGGCTTAACCGGGGTGAAGCCCACGTGGGGTCAGCGTGGCCTCAGGTCCCGCAGGGTCACAGAAGGATCGGGGGTGTCTGACTGTCGCAGAGCTTACAGGTATTAGAACGGGGAAGCCGGCTACAGAGACAGAGCCGAGGAGTGAGCTCTAAGCTCGGGGTTACCTTGAACCGGTCGCAGACTCGGTCAGCTCAGAGCGCGGCTGGAGGCAGGGTGACGGGAGTAATTGGGCGCTGTTCTCTGAGGGTGCACTGAAGAGTGGGGCCCCGGGCTCTCGGCTCCTCCGGGCCAGAGTCTGGGAGGCCGCCATCTTCATTCCCGTCCTCCGGAATGCTCCAGAAAGCGCTCAGGGAACAAAAGCTCCCAAAAGCAAACCCGAGGGGATTACACAGCCCGGCTCCTGGTAAGGGCGGTGCGACTCCGCCTGGGGCAAAGACACTTGAGAATCACTATAACAGGCCCCTCCCCCAGAAGATCAACAAGAAACCCAGCCAGGACCAAGTTCACCTACCAAGGAGTGCAGTTTCAATACCAAGGAGAGCAGCGGAATTCCAGAGGAGGAGAAAGCAAAGCACGGAACTCATGGCTTTCTCCCCATGATTCTTTAGCCTTGCAGTTAATTTAATTTTTTTTTCTTTTTCAATTTTTTTCTCTTCTTCTGCTAAATTTTTTTAACATTTACCCTTTTCTTTTTTAACGTTTTTTAACTAGTTTATCTAATATACATATATATTTTCCTTTTTATATTTTTTCTTTATTGGTTTTCTTTTTTTAATTGTTTCTTTTTTTTTTTTTCTTTCTGAACCTTTTTATCCCCTTTCTCCCCCCCTCACGATTTGGGATCTCTTCTGATTTGGCTAAAGCATATTTTCCTAGGGTTGTTGCCACCCTTTTAGTATTTTACTTGCTCCTTCATATACTCTTATCTGGACAAAATGACAAGGCACAAAAATTCACCACAAAAAAAAGAACAAGAGGCAGTACCAAAGGCTAGGGACCTAATCAATACAGACATTGGTAATATGTCAGATCTAGAGTTCAGAATGACGATTCTCAAGGTTCTAGCCAGGCTCGAAAAAGGCATGGAAGATATTAGAGAAAGCCTCTCCGGAGATATAAAAGCCCTTTCTGGAGAAATAAAAGAACTAAAATCTAACCAAGTTGAAATAAAAAAAGCTATTAATGAGGTGCAATAAAAAAATGGAGGCTCTCAGTGCTAGGATAAATGAGGCAGAAGAAAGAATTAGTGATATAGAAGACCAAATGACAGAGAATAAAGAAGCTGAGCAAAAGAGGGACAAACAGCTACTGGACCATGAGGGGAGAATTCGAGAGATAAGTGACACCAGAAGATGAAACAACATTAGAATAATTGGGATCCCAGAAGAAGAAGAAAGAGAAAGGGGAGCAGAAAGTATATTGGAGAGACTTATTGGAGAGAATTTCCCCAATATGGCAAAGGGAACAAGCATCAAAATCCAGGAGGTTCAGAGAACCCCCCTCAAAATCAATAAGAATAGGTCCACACCCCGTCACCTAATAGTCAAATTTACAAGTCTTAGTGACAAAGAGAAAATCCTGAAAGCAGCCCGGGAAAAGAAGTCTGTAACATACAATGGTAAAAATATTAGATTGGCAGCAGACTTATCCACAGAGAACTGGCAGGCCAGAAAGAGCTGGCATGATATATTCAGAGCACTAAACGAAAAAAACATGCAGCCAAGAATACTATATCCAGCTAGGCTATCATTGAAAATAGAAGGAGAGATTAAAAGCTTCCAGGACAAACAAAAACTGAAAGAATTTGCAAACACCAAACCAGCTCTACAGGAAATATTGAAAGGGGTCCTCTAAGCAAAGAGAGAGCCTAAAAGTAGTAGATCAGAAAGTCAGAAAGGAACAGAAACAATATACAATAACGGTCACCTTATAGGCAATACAATGGCACTAAATTCATATCTCTCAATAGTTACCCTGAATGTTAATGGGCTAAATGCCCCAATCAAAAGACACAGGGTATCAGAATGGATAAAAACACAAAACCCATCTATATGATGCCTACAAGAAATTCCTTTTAAACCTGAAGACACCTCCAGATTTAAAGTGAGGGGGTGGAAAAGAATTTACCATGCTAATGGACATCAGAAGAAAGCAGGGGTGGCAATCCTTATATTAGATCAATTAGATTTTAAGCCAAAGTCTATAATAAGTGATGAGGAAGGACATTATATCATACTCAAAGGATCTGTCCAACAAAAAGATCTAACAATTTTAAATATCTACACCCCTAACGTGGGAGTAGCCAACTATATAAACCAATTAATAACAAAATCAAAGAAACACATCAACAATAATACAATAATAGTAGGGGACTTTAACACTCCCCTCACTGAGATGGACAGATCATCCAAGCAAAAGATCAACAAGGAAATAAAAGCCTTAAATGACACACTGGACCAGATGGACATCACAGATATATTCAGAACATTTCATCCCAAAGCAACAGAATACACATTCTTCTCTAGTGCCCATGGAACATTCTCCAGAATAGATCACATCCTCGGACCTAAATCAGGTCTCAACCAGTATCAAAAGATTGGGATCATTCCCTGCATATTTTAGACCACAATGCTCTGAAGCTAGAACTCAATCACAAGAGGAAATTTAGAAAGAACCCAAATACATGGAGACTAAACAGCATCCTTCTGAAGAATGAATGGGTCAACCAGGAAATTAAAAAAGAATTGAAAAATTCATGGGAACAAATGATAATGAAAACACAATGGTTCAAAATCTGTGGGACACAACAAAGGCAGTCCTGAGAGGAAAATATATAGCGGTACAAGCCTTTCTCAAGAAACAAGAAAGGTCTCACGTACACAACCTAACCCTACACCTAAAAGAGCTGGAGAAAGAACAAGAAAGAAACCCTAAACCCAGCAGGAGAAGAGAAATCATAAAGATCAGAGCAGAAATCAATGAAATAGAAACAACAGCAACAACAAAAAAAAAACAATAGAACAAATCAACAAAACTAGGAGCTCATTCTTTGAAAGAATTAATAAGATCGATAACCCCCTGGCCAGACTTATCAAAAAGAAAAGAGAAAGGACCCAAATAAATAAAATCATGAATGAAAGAGGAGAGATCACAACTAACACCAAAGAAATACAGACAATTATAAGAACATACTATGAGCAACTCTACGCCAACAAATTTGACAATCTGGAAGAAATGGATGCATTCCTAGAGACATATAAACTACCACAACTGAACCAGGAAGAAATAGAAAGCCTGAACAGACCCATAACCAGTAAGGAGATTGAAACAGTCATCAAAAATCTCTAAACAAACAAAAGCCCAGGGCCAGACGGCTTCCCGGGGGAATTCTACCAAACATTTAAGGAAGAACAAATTCCTATTCTCCTGAAACTGTTCCAAAAAATAGAAATGGAAGGAAAACTTCCAAACTCATTTTATGAGGCCAGCATCACCTTGATCCCCAAACCAGACAAGGATCCCATCACAAAAGAGAACTACAGACCAATATCCTTGATGAACACAGATGCAAAAATTCTCACCAAAATACTAGCCAATAGGATTTAACAGTACATTAAAAGAATTATTCACCACGACCAAGTGGGATTTATTCCAGGGCTGCAAGGTTGGTTCAACATTGGCAAATCAATCAGTGTGATACAACACATTAATAAAAGAAAGAACAAGAACCATATGATACTCTCAATAGATGCTGAAAAAACATTTGACAAAGTACAGCATCCCTTCCTGATCAAAACTCTTCAAAGTGTAGGGATAGAGGGCACATACCTCAATATTATCAAAGCCATCTATGAAAAACCCACTGCAAATATCATTCTCAATGGAGAAAAACTGAAAGCTTTTCTGCTAAGTTCAGGAACACGGCAGGGATGTCCATTATCACCACTGCTATTCAACATAGTACTAGAAGTCCTAGTCTCAGCAATCAGACAACAAAAGGAAATTAAAGGCATCCAAATCGGCAAAGAAGTCAAACTGTCACTCTTCGCAGATGATATGATACTATATGTGGAAAACCCACAAGACTCCACTCCAAAACTACTAGAACTAGTACAGGAATTCAGTAAAATGTCAGGATATAAAATCAATGCGCAGAAATCAGTTGCATTTCTCTACACCAACAACAAGACAGAAGAAAGAGAAATTAAGGAGTCAATCCCATTTACAATTGCACCCAAAACTATAAGATACCTAGGAATAAACCTAACCAAAGAGACGAAGAATCTATACACAGAAAACTATAAAGTACTCGTGAAAGAAATTGAGGAAGACACGAAGAAATGGAAAAATGTTCCATGCTCCTGGATTGGAAGAATAAATATTGTGAAAATGTCTATGCTACCTAAAGCAATCTACACATTTAATGCAATTCCTATCAAAGTACCATCCATTTTTTTTCAAAGAAATGGAACAAATAATCCTAAAATTTATATGGAACCAGAAAAGACTGCGAATAGCCAAAGGAATATTTGAAAAAGAAAGCCAAAGTTGGTGGCATCACAATTCCGGACTTCAAGCTCTATTACAAAGCTGTCATCATCAAGACAGCATGGTACTGGCACAAAAACAGACACATAGATCAATGGAACAGAATAGAGAGCCCAGAAATAGACCCTCAACTCTATGGTCAACTAATCTTCGACAAAGCAGGAAAGAATGTCCAATGGAAAAAAGACAGCCTCTTCAATAAATGGTGTTGGAAAAATTGGACAGCCACATGCAGAAAAATGAAATTGGATCATTTCCTTACACCACACACGAAAATAGATTCAAAATGGATGAAGGACCTCAATGTGAGAAAGGAATCCATCCAAATCCTTGAGGAGAACACAGGCAGCAACCTCTTCGACCTCAGCCACAGCAACATCTTCCTAGGAACAACGCCAAAGGCAAGGGAAGCACGGGCAAAAATGAACTATTGGGATTTTATCAAGATCAAAAGCTTTTGCACAGCAAAAGAAACAGTTAACAAAACCAAAAGACAACTGACAGAATGGGAGAAGATATTTGCAAACGACCTATCAGATAAGGGGCTAGTGTCCAGAATCTATAACGAACTTAGCAAACTCAACACCCAAAGAACAAATAATCCAATCAAGAAATGGGCAGAAGACATGAACAGACATTTTTGCAAAGAAGATATCCTGATGGTCAACAAACACATGAAAAAGTGCTCCATATCACTTGGCATCAGGGAAATACAAATCAAAACCACAATGAGATATCACCTCACACCAGTCAGAATGGCTAACATTAACAAGTCCGGAAATGACAGATGCTGGTGAGGATGCGGAGAAAGGGGAACCCTCCTACACTGTTGGTGGGAATGCAAGCTGGAGCAACCACTCTGGAAAACAGCATGGAGGTTCCTCAAAATGTTGAAAATAGAACTACCCTATGACCCAACAATTGCACTGCTGGGTATTTACCCTAAAGATACAAATGTAGTGATCCGAAGGGGCACGTGCACCCGAATGTTTATAGCAGCAATGTCTACAATAGCCAAACTATGGAAAGAACCTAGATGTCCATCAACAGACAAATGGAAAAGAAGATGTGGTATATATACACAATGGAATACTATGCAGCCATCAAAAGAAATGACATCTTGCCATTCGTGACGATGTGGATGGAACTAGAGGGTATCATGCTTAGCGAAATAAGCCAATCGGAGAAAGACAACTATCATATGATCTCCCTGATATGAGGGAGAAGAGATGCAACATGGGGGGTTAAGGGGGTAGGAGAAGAGTAAATGAAACAAGATGGGATTGGGAGGGAGACAAATCATAAGTGACTCTTAATCTCACAAAACAAACTGGGGGTTGCTGGGGGGAGGGGTGTTGGGAGAGGGGGGTGGGGTTACGGACATTGGGGAGGGTATGTGCCATGGTGAGTGCTGTGAAGTGTGTAAACCTGGCGATTCACAGACCTGTACCCCTGGGGATAAAAATATATGTTTATAATAAAAATCTAGCTGGAATTCATTGCATTTAAATATGATGTCTACATACAAAATCCAGAAGGGAGCTAATGGGAGAAACAAAACCCTGAAAACATGGCAAGAGAAATGATACAACAACACAGAGTCATCTGTGTGTTGAAGAAAATCTATAATATTGTATAGAATAAATCTTGAGGGAAAAGGTTGGCTAACAGGTCCTCAAAACCTTGCATTTCTGTGTTATTTATTTAAAGTAGTAAAACCAATTACCAAACACATTTTATATACTAGGTCATAATGTGTTAGTTAATGGATTTGCATTTCATCTGCTAGGAATTTGAAACTCTTAAGACTAAGACTGTTGTAACTGTGACCACATGATCCCTCGTTCCTCTGAGGTAATCTGTATAGTCTCTCAATTTTGCCTTAGTCTTCCTTATAGAAAGCAATAGCACCACCCAGTGGTAAGATTAACATGTTTCCTCACACTAGCCTAGAACTTCTTAACAGCTGTTCTTAAAACAGGCCAAGCACTATTGCATGGAGCACTGGGTTTGGTGCATAAACAATGAATCTTTGAACACTGTAAAAATAAAATAAAATTAAACAACAACAACAACAACAAGCCAGGCCAAGCAAGCCCATAAACCCTCAGTTTGTTTCCTATGATTAAGCGTCTCTTATGGTTTGTCTCCCTCTCTGATTTCATCTTATGTTATTTTTTCCTCACTTCCCCTGTGGTCCTCTGTTTTGTTTCTTACATTCCACATATCAGTAAGATCATATGATAATTGTATTTCTCTGATGTTTTATTTTGCTTAGCATAATACTCTCTAGTTTTATCTATATCATTGTAAATGGCAAAATTTCATTTTTTCGATGAATGAGTAGTATCCCGTTGTATATACACCACATCTTCTTTATCCATTCATCTGTCAATGGACATCTGGGCTCTTTCCATAGTTTGGCTATTGTAGACATTGCTGCTGTAACAAAATGGGTGATGGACACTAAAGGTGGCATGTGATGTAATGAGTACAGGGTATTATGTAAGACTGATGAATCACTGACCTCTACCTCTAAAACTAATAACACATTATATGTTAATCAATTGAAATTAAATTTTAAAAACTAGGCCAAAGGGGGGCCTGTGTGGCTCAGTGGGTTAAGCCTCTGCCTTTGGCTCAGGTTATGGTCTCAGGGTCCTGGGATCAAGCCCCGCATGGGCTCTCTGCTCAGCAGGGAGCCTGCTTCCCCCTTTCTCTCTGCCTGCTTCTGCCTACTTGTGATCTCTCTCTGTCAAATAAATAAATAAAATCTTTTTAAAAAATAAAAATAAAAAATAAATTTAAAAAAATAGGCCAAGTAACTTAAGCAGTCTGGTAAAATTTTGAATGCCTTCTCAGATGAATGATTTTAAATGTATAAAATACAACACATAAAACTACAAAGGAAACTAATTATATGAAATTCTGTTGTAGTCATGTGTCCATGGACTCCAGATAGGAGACACGATTGGAGACTAGAACATGAATTATATGGTTCCTTCAGAAACAACTCCTCTCTATTATTTGTAATTAAGGATCATTATTCTAGTTGGATTTGCAGATAGGTCTTCAGGAAGTGCATAATGATTTTGGCTTAACCTTTATGAATATTTATATACATAATATAAGAAGGAAGAGGGTATTGAAGCCAGAGGGGAGTTTCCGTGCAATAAAAACACTCTGAATGGTGAAAAAATGTTGAGTTTTGTATTTAGGTCCTATAAATACTTGAAACTTAGATATTCTTTATGAGAAGAAAGGAAGAATTTCGCAGAGTATTTCTGAAAGTGTAGTCTTGGAGCATAAGGCTTTATCTGGAGTGCTTTTATGAGACCTACAAAAGGGGGCAAGCTGGACAATTAATGCTATTACAATTAATGCTATTATTAGCTCCACTAGCTAACTTCCTTGCAGGAGGGCTCAATATTAACTTCCCTCCAAGGGCTAATGAAGTAACTTTAGGTACTGGTAGAAGGCACTGTGTGGATTCTGTTGCCATTGATGTGAGGGTTGACTATTGTACTGTAGCCTCCTGAAATGAAGGCTCAAGAAAGAGGCTGGGAGTGCAGAAAGGAAGACAATTAACATCCAAGATCTTAAGTTATAATTGCAATAATAAAGACTTACCAAATATTTCAGGCTCTCATATCTCCTGGGCATATGGTAGGATTTCACTTTCTGGCCCCTTTGTAGTAACTGAGGCCATACAATGAGTTGTCAGTGAGAGTGGTAAGTATCTCTTCTGGGTTCAGCATTTAACTGTTAGTGTGAGACCCTCTAGAATTTTCTTTCTCTTTGACATAGGTAGGGAAGGGTGATTTTTAAGATGGTAGCTACTGTGCCTGCCAGGTTCCCTCTCTGAGTAACTATAATGGAAAGAGTTCTGCTGACTCACAGTGGACATGTAGGATGGTTGAGAAATAAGGCTCATTTTAAACCACAGATATTGGGGGATTATTTATTCATGTAGCATAACATAATCTATCTCAAATATCACAGTCAGATATTCAACTAAGTGTTTTAAGTATTTTCATATTTAAGCCTTTCAATTGATTTATTTCTCCTTTTTCCATTTTTCAGATGAAGAAACTGATGCTTAAAGAGTTTAAGGACTTAACAATGTCATGAAGCAGGGTGAGTCCTTTGACCCTATATTGTCTCTTTAATTACTATATTATTCTACCTCCCAAGATTTGTTAGAACCTGCATTACATGGTCCCAGTAGAGAATGGAGAAATTTATGGAACCAGGAAAGAAAGAGAGAGGAGTGCTAAAGCTAGTTTCCAGCCTATAGATCCCAAATCATCCTCACAATTTAGCAGATAAAAGTTCTAACAACCTCTCATTGTTTTGAGCTGGATTCCTCATCTCTTTTCTCACAAACCCTCCCCAGGATTTGTAAATTTCCTACCTGGATTCCTTGCCTCAAGCCTTTGCCTCACTCTCACTCTGTCATCTCACTTTTTATGCTACCTCCCAAATCATCTTTTCAGTTAGTGGACTTTAACTCTAGGCAGCCACCAAGAACACTGGTGCAACCTTGCAAATACATACGCATAGGCCAATAGAAGCCTGGGCAAGAGTTTTTGTTTTGTTTTGTTTTGTTTTTTGGCTACAGCTAAGGACCCTTATATTTCCATACTATCAGGTCCCACTTAAGCTTTTCTAATTTATTGTCCACATAATCCTCCCCCTTGCTTCAGTTGCAATAGAGAAATTGTTATCCCTTTAAAAACACATTGAGATTATTTTTCTGTCTCCAGGCCTCTCCTCCACTTGTTCCCTTTATCTGGAAATTCTTCCTCTACCCCATAGGTAAATATTCTACCATCCTTCAAGTGCTACCTTCTCCACTTAGTGTCCCCATGTTGCCTCATGTCAGAATATCTGTTTGATTCCTTGGGTCCCTCCTGTCTTTATATTTGTTTATACAGGTCTGTCTTCCCTACTATTCTGTAAACTCCTGAAGGGAGGGGCCAGTGTTTAGTTTTTTTTCTTTTTTGCCCAGTGTTATTTTATCTTAGTATTCCACAAAGCACCTCTCACCATGCTTGATATTTAGCAAGTGCTTAATCGTCTTCAAAATGCAATTTAGATAGATAAATTAAATATTTATTAACTTATTCAATAGATACTTATTGAGTGCCTTATGAGACAGACATTACAGATACACAAAAATCCCTGACTTTGTGAAATTTATATTGTAGGGTGCGATAAACAACAAATATGAGAAATAAGCTATGTATGTAGTAAATTAGAAGATGATAATTGCTGAGGAGAAATACAAAACAGATGGTATATGAGTGTCTCTTCAAGTTATTTGTATACAGATTAAAGTTTGAAGAGCTGTGTTATAAATGAAGCATTATTCCTTATAGGGATTCTCTTCAGAACAATAAATGGAGGTATACATCAGACCCCAGGCCAGTTATTTTGGGGAAGCAGAGAGATCCCAGGTCAGTTTCTTGGATTTTCAGAGACAAATGTTAGCATCACACAGATACAGACTCACAATGGAATCAAAGCACTTATTAAAAAGATTTCCTATTATTTTTAGACAAGGGTGTGTTTTTATGTGTTATGTGTGTGTTTGCTTATGTGTAATGAGGTGTGATTAGAGAAAGGAAACTAATCATGTTTTTTTGGTTTGGTTGCTTTTAGCATCTGTTTATGTTACTTATTGTGCTACTTGGCAGAGTTAAACCTTAGACCACAAATAAGGAGATACCAAAAAGATTACTTTAGTATTTAATCAAATTAAATGGGTTTCTACTCTAAAAAAATATGTTTTTTGGGTACGGAGTTTGGATACCAGCCCCTTATCTGAAATGTCATTTTCAAATATCCCATTCCCTGGATTGCCTTTTAGTTTTGGTGACTGTTTCCTTTGCTGTGCAAAAGTTTTTTTTTTTCCTTAAATTTCTTTTTATTTTATCTATATAATTTTTATTTATTTATTTAATTTCTTTTCAGTGTTCCAGAATTCATTGTTTATGCACCACACCCAGTGCTCCAAGCAATATGTGCCCCCACAATACCCACCACCAGGCTCACCCAAACCCCCATCCCCCTCCCCTCCAAAACTCTCAGTTCCTCAGAGTCCACAGTCTCTCATGGTTCATCTCCCCCTCCAATTTCCCCCAACTCCCTTCTCCTCTCCATCTCTCCATGTCCTCCATGTTATTCCTTATGCTCCACAAATAAGTGAAACCATATGATAATTGACTGTCTCTGCTTGACTTAGTTCGCTCAGCATAATAATGAAGTCCCAAAAGTTCATTTTCACTTTTTTTTCCCTTTCCTCTAGAGACGTGTCTTGAAAGAAGTTGTTCTGGCCGATGTCAAAGAGGTTACTGCCTATGCTCTCCTCAAGGCTTTTGATGGATTCCTGTCTCACATGGAGGTCCTTCATCCATTTTGAGTTTATCATTGTGTATGGTATAAGAAAATAGTCTAGTTTCATTGTTCTGCACGTGGTTGTCCAGTTTTCCCAGAATCATTTATTGAAGAGACTTTTTTTTTTTTTCCCATTGGATGTTCTTTCCTGTTTTGTCAAAGATTAGTTGACCATAGAGTTGAGGGTCCATTTCTGGGGACTCTAATCTGTTCCACTGATCTATGTGTCCATTTTTGTGCCACTACCATACTGTCTTGATCACTATGGCTTTGTAATATATCTTGAAGTCAGGCATTGTGATGCTCCCAGCTTTGTTTTTCTTTTTCAACATTCCCCTGGCAATTTGGGGTCCTTTCTGGTTCCATACAAATTTTAAGACTGTTTATTCCAACTCTGTGAAAAATGTCAAAGTTATTTTGATAGGAATTGCATTGAAAGTGTAGATTGCTCTGGGCAACATAGACATTTTAATGATGTTTATTCTTCCAAACCATTGAGCATGGACTGTTTGTCCATTTTCTTGTGTCTTCCTCAATTTTTTTGTAAGTGATCTGTAATTTCTAGAATGTAGATCATTTACCTCTTTGGTTAGGTTTATTCCTAGGTATCTTACAGTTATTGGAGTTGTTTTAAGTAGAATTGGTTCCTTCATTTCTCTTTCTTCAGTCACATTGTTAGTGTATAGAAATGCAACTGATTTCTGTGCATTGATTTTGTATCCTGTCACATTACTAAATTGCTGTGTATGTTCTAGTAACTTGGGGTGAAGTCTTTTAGGTTTTCCACAATAAAGTATCATGTCACCTGTGAAGAGAGAGTTTGATTTCTTCTTTGCCAATTTGGATGCCTTTTATTTCTTTTTGTTGTCTAATTGTTGAGCCTAGGACTTCTAGCACTATTTTGAATAATAATCATGAGAATGGGCATCCTTATTGTGTTCCTGACCTTAAAGGAAAAACTTTCTGTTTTTTCCCACTGAGGATGATATTTGCCGTGGACCTTTCATAGATGGCCTTTATGATATTGAGGTATGTTCCTTCTATCCCTATTCTTTGAAGAGTTTTCGTCAAGAAAGAATGCTGCATTTTGTCATTTTTTTTTTTTGCATCAGTTGAGAGGGTCATAAGACTCTTGACTTTTCTTTCATTAATGTGTTCTACCACATTGTTTGATTTGTGAATGTTGAACCACATTTGCGTCCTAGGAATAAATCCCATTTAGTCATGGTGAATAATGTTCTTAATGTATTGTTGGATTCTACTGGCTAGAATCTTTTTTAATATTTTGGTATCCATGTTCATCAGGAATATTGGTCTATAATTCTTCTTGCTGAGGTTTTTGGTTTTGAGATCAGTGTAATGCTGGCTTCATAGAACAAGTTTGGAAGTTTTTTTGTTTGTTTGTTTGTTTGTTTGTTTGTTTTAACAGCTTCAGTAGAATAGGTATTATTTCTTCTTTAAATATTTGGTAGAATTCCCTGGGAAGCTACCTGGTCCAGGTCTCTTGTTTCTTGGGAGAATTTTGATTACTGTTTCAATTTCCTTGCTGGTTATTGGTCTGTTCAGATTGTCTATTTCTTGCTGTTTCAGTCTTTGTAATTTATAAGTTTCTAGGGATGCATCCATTTCTTCCAGATTGCCGAGTTTGTTGGCATATAGCTTCTGGTAGGAGAAGGGGAAAATGAAGGGGGAGAAATAGGAGTAGGAGACAAACCAGGAGAGGCCATGGACTCTGGAAAACAAATGGAGAGTTTTAGAAGGGAGGGGGTGAGGGAATGGTTGAGGCTGGTGATAGGTATTATGGGTGGCACAGATTGCATAGAGCACTGGGTGTTATATGCAAACAATGAATTATGGAACACTAAAGCAAAAACTAATGATGTACTGTATGGTGACTAACAACACAATAAAAAAAATAGAGGGAACTATTTTCTCTTCCTAGGGAAAATAAAATAAAATAAAACAAAATAAACCAAAATGGAGTGCCTGGGTGGCTCAGTTGGTTAAGCGACTGCCTTTGGCTCAGGTCATGATCCTGGAGTCCCGGGATCGAGTCCTGCATCAGGCTCCCAACTCCACGGAGAGTCTGTTTCTCCCTCTGACCTTCTCCTCTCTTATGCTCTCTCTCACTCTTTCTCAAATAAATAAAATCTTTTAAAAAATATATCAGTTAAAAAAAACAAAATAAAATAAAATAAAATTTGATCCAACTAGAAAAAAAATTTCTAATATTGTTTCTATTTCCTTGGTGTTAATGGTGATCTCTCCCCTTTCATTCATTATTTTATTAATTTGGGTCCTTTCCCTTTTCTTTTGGATAAGGGGATATTCTGGGATATTCTTAGGATAAGGATAAGTCTGGCCAGTGGTTTATCAATTTAATAAATTCTTTCAAAGAACCAGCTTCTAGTTTCATTGATCTGTTCAACTCTTCTTCTGGTTTCTACTTCATTGACTTCTGCCTCTAATCTCTATTATTTCTCTTCTCCTGTTTGGTTTAGGCCTTATTTGCTGTTCTTTCTCCAGGTCCTTTAGGTATAAGGTTAGCTTGTGCATTTTTGATTTTTCTAATTTTTTGAGACAGGCTTGGATGGCTATGTATTTCCCTCTTAGGATGGCCCTTGCAGTATCCCATAGATTTTGGACTGATGTGTTTTCATTCTCATTAGTTCCCATGAATTGTTTATGTTCTTCTTTAATTTCCTAGTTGACCCAATCATTCTTTAACAAGATGCTCTTTAACTTTGAAGTGTTTGAGTTCCCTCCACATTTCTTCTTCTTGAGTTCTAGTTTCACAGCATTGTGGTCTGAAAATATTCAGGGCGTACTCAGTCTTTTGGTATCAACTAAGACCTGATTTGTGACCCAGTATGTGATCTATTCTGGAGAAAGTTCCATGTGTTCTAGGAAAGAGCAGCTATCAGCTCAGCCAGTTCATGGTTTCTGGTGATCCTAGTTGCAAGTTCCTTCCTGCTCTCACTGACCACAACCTGCTTCCTAGCTCCAACGCTGGGCCCTCCACTGTTGCAGGAATTTCCTTTTGCTTTGTGGTCCCTGTATCCTGAGACCACAATACCTACCTAGAATTCTGCCTTTTCATTTCCAAAGCCCCCCTCAGGGAGGGGTGTCTCTTATTAGAGCAGATTTCCAAGGGCTCTGATTTTGTGCTCCTGTGTTATATCACTTTCCAGGTGCCAGCTTCATTTTTATCTTCTTTTGTACCATCTACTTAGGATCTGTTGTTCAAAGTGGAATTACTCCATCAAAGAATTATGTAACTACCATTCTAGGTCCTCAGCTAAGACATCAGGGGCCACCAGCAATACATTCATTTTCTAACAGTCTACCAATGCTGTGTTGCTGGTGTGATTTATCTTGGATAGTTATGAAGAGATGTAGTTGTGCCTTTAATTTGCTTTGCTTTTTTAAAGAAGATTTTATTTATTTATTTGAAAGAGAGTACACACAAGTAGGGGAAGCAGCAGCCAGAGGGAGAGGGAGAAGCAGGCTCCCCCCTAAGCAGGAAGCCTGATGGGGGACTGGATCCCAGGACCCTGGAATCATGACCCGAGCTGAAGGCAGCCACTTAACCAACTGAGCCACCTGGGTGCCCCAATTTGCTTTGCTTTTACTTCTACCAAAATTGGGCATTTTTTCATGTCAGGACTTATAGTCTATATTTCTTTGTTGGTGAATCATCTGCTCCTGCCGTTTACCAAATAGAATATAAATCTTTTGTACTTTTGACTCTTTGATTTTTCAAGTAATTTCATTGCTACTTCATTGTCATATTCTGTAAATTATCCTAAAAAGGGTTTTATTGGTTTTGATCTTATATAGTTATACAAATATATTTGCATACATTAACATACTGATGATAATAATATTTTCCTATTTTAAAATCTCTTTTTTGGCTAAACTACTTCCTAATCCTTGGTTTCATTAATTTCTATTTTTTCTCTTCAAAATTAGTGGAATCTATGAGTTCATGTTACTATCTTGGCAAAATGCAGAAAGCATATTTAGGAAGTATAACTAAAGAGACTGTACTAAAATAATTATTTTAAAGGAATATTTATTTATTTATTTATTTATTATTTTAAAGTTTTAATTTAAATTTCAGTTAGTTAATATACAGTATAATATTAGTTTTAGGAGTGTTTTTTAAAATTTTTTAATATTAAGTTTGGGTTTTTAAAAATTTTATTTATGTGCGTGAGAGGGAGCATGATGGGGGAGGGGCAGAAGGAGAGGGAAAAGCAGAATCCCTGCTGAGCAGGAAGCCTGATGCTTGCTCTCAGGAGCCTGGGATCATGACCTGAGCCAAAGGCAGACACTTACCAGACTGAGCCAGCCAGGTGCCCCTGAAAGAACTATTTACAAAGATCCAGACAAGGTTAAGAGAACATGACAAAGGTCAGGTAGTAAGCAATTACACACTTTTACCAAATTTAAGACAGGGGTATGAGAGAGAATGAGGCTAGAGAGAATCTGTAACATGGGAGAAAGACCCTCTTATAAGAATTGTGACTGTAGAAGGCAGCTAGTACAAGAACTGCAAAAACGTGGAGAGGGAACAGGGTGGAGAGAAAGGACTAAGTACTTAGTCCCTCTTCCCAATCTCTTGCTGATGCCCTTCACTGGCCAATCCAATCAGAAGCCAGAGAGCAAGGGAGGCTGGGTGAGGCAGTCTGTAGATGTCAACCTCCTGTCTGCAGAAAAAGGCAGGGGATATTTAAGGAAGGAAGGGGAAAAGGAGAACAACCAGTGCATACTGATATTCACGGTGTCACATTTCTCATATCTTGTATGAGATGTACCTTATTGAACATGTTTAGGTAGCAAATAGCCTTGGAAGATAGAGATAATATCTTCCTCTGGGGAAAAGTCCATTCTAAAAAGATAATGTCTCACTCTGGAGAAAAAGCAGTCAGTTTTACTGCTTGCTATAAAAGGTTTAAGTGTCTAAACTCAGTGTTTCTCTCCTATAACACAATCCACAGTGTGTGCAGCTGTCACCTATTACTTTTGCATAATGGTGTAGGAATTGGGAGTTGGGAACTGGTGGAAAATGCCAATACTTTACTGCTACTACTGTGAATAATAAACTATTTTTGTCTCTCATGCTGGAGTCTCATATATTTTACTGTCATCCATGAAATTATGGCAGGTTAACTTGTTAGCTTTGAAGTAGGATAAAATCATACCCTTCACAGCTCTTGACAACTCAAAAAAGAAAAGGCCAGACTCTCTCTCTCTCTCTCTCTCTCTCTATATATATATATATATATATATATATATACATTTGTTACCAGTGAAAGTGGCAATTACACAACTCTTTACTCTGAAAATTGATAATTAAAGAGAAAGAATTAATCACTCCTTCATGGTGGCTGAGTAGACTCAGATAATTAGGAAGTGTTCTTCATTACAGAGAAATTATTCATTATAGCTTATAAACACAGAAAAAATTATGAAGTTAGAAAATTAATCACCTTTTCCCCACTCCTAGAAGAAATAACTAATTCAGGCAAGGAAAATTTGCAGATTGTAAAGTATCACCCCAAAGATAATTTATTGGTCTCAAGGGAAAATAAAAATGGAGATCAGGCAGTCATGACTTAGAGTTTAGTAAAAATAATCACAGGACAACCTAACATTATGCACATCTTGATGTGATGTATATGAAGTATATAGCATCATTTATAAAGGATTCTTATAAAAAATGTTTAACTTGCATCTAATTTAAACTTTATAGTTAACAACTCTTAACAAACCATGTTTTTCCAGTATTTAAAAGTTGATTACAAGTTAGGATAATGAACTCCCCCTCTTTGCCTGGGACTGTCCTAGAACCGAAAGTCCGGCATTCCAAGAAACCCCAGTTCTGAGAAAACTAAGGCATTTGGTCACCATATTTTATGTTTAACCAATTGCACTCTTCTTAATTCTGATATATTAGATCCTCATACATCTTTTAAAAGTAGACACACAAATATAAATTAGACACATAAGCATAGAAGGGCTGTAAAACAGATCAGTACACTACTGTAATAAGAACTCCAATATAACAGATAAATAATTTATTCATTATCTCATTATTATTATTTCAACCTAAATGTACAATTTCCTCAATTTATGTATAAAGTCAAGGTTATTTCTCACGTGAGCTGAAAATGCAAATAAAAACATTTTGGCATCTTTCAGAACAATGTTACCAAATACATTATAACTTATATAACTTATATTTTGTCTATTACACAAGAAACTGTTCCAAACATTGTCTCTAATTAATCATATATAAATTTGTTTTTATAATCCCAGTAGTAGGGGCACCTGGTGGGGGGCTCAGTGGGTTAAACCTCCACTCTAGTGATCTAGAGGACAGGCTAATGGAAAGGAGGGAAGTCGAGGAAAAGAGAGAAAGACAATTAATTGCTCATGAAGAGAAGCTTCAAGAATTTAATGATAAATTGAAAGAACCAATGTCAGAATTCTCAGGATCCAGGAGGGGGTAGAAAGTGAGAGAGGGCTAAGATGTATATCTGAGCAAATCATTGCTGAGAACTTCCTTAATCTGGTAAAGGAAACAAGCATTCATGTCCAAAGAGGTGGAGAGGACCCCACACAAAACCCACAAACATTGATCAATACCCTAACATATAATAGTGAAGCTTACAAATCTTAAAGCCAAGTAAACTATCCTGAGAGCAACTTCCTAGTTGTCAGAGATTCCTTATTTATGGAGGCAGGAAGCTTAGACTAACACCAGACCTATCCACAGAAACCTGGCAGGCCAGAAAGGTCTGGCAAGATATATTCAGGGTATTACTTCTGGCTGGAAGTATTCAGTCAAGGATATTTTATCCAGCAAGGCTGTTGTTCAGAATGGAAGGAGAGATAAAGATCTTCCAGGACATTCAGAACCTGAAAGAATATGTGACTAACTTGCCAGGCCTACAAGAAATATTAAGGGGGATTTTGTAAGGGAAGAGACACTCAAGAGTCACATAGACTGGAAGGAAATAGAGAAAATCTATAGAAACAGGGATTTTATAGGCAATACAATGTCACTAAATTCATATCTTTCAATAGTTACTCTGAATGTAAATGGTCTGAATGCTCCAACCAAAAGACACAGGGTATCAAATTGGATAAAAAAGCAAGAGCCATCCATATGCTTTCTATAGGAGACTCATTTTAGACCTGAAAAAACCTCCAGATTGAAAATGAGGGGTGGGAAGAACTATACCTCTCTAATGGACCTCAAAAGAAAGCTGGGGTAACAATCCTCATATCAGACAAATTAGATTTTAAACCAAAAGCTGTAGTAAGAGATGTAGAGGGACACTAACAACAAACAAGAATCCAGGACCAGATGGCTTCCCAGTGGAATTCTGCCAAACATTTAAAGAAGTAATACTTATTCTACAGTAGCTGTTTTAAAAAAGAGTAATTGAAGGAAAACTTACAATCTTGTTCTATGAGGCGAGCATTACCCTGATCTCAAAACCAAAGACCTTAGTGAAAAGAAGAATTACAGACCAACATTCCTGATGAACACGGATACCAAAATACTCAACAAGATTCTAGCCAGTAGGCTATAATACATGAATATTATATACAACAATACATTAAAAGGATTATTCACCACGACCATGTGGGATTTATTCCTGGGATGCAAGTGTGGTTCAACATTCACAAATCAAACAGTGTAATAGAGCACATTAATAAAAGAGAAGTCAAGAGCCATATGACGCTTCTCATTTGATGCAGAAAAAGCATCTGGCAAAATACAGCACTCTTTCTTGATTAAAACTCTTCAAAGTATAGGGATAGAGGGAACATATCTTAATATCATAGAAGCCATCTATGAAAAGCCCACAACAAATATCATTCTCAATGGGGAAAAACAGAGAACTTTTCCCCTAAGGTGAGGAAAACAACAGGAATGCCCACTTTCATCACTTTCGTTCAACATAGTACTAGAAGTTCTCACCTTAGCAGACAACAAAATGAAATAAAAGGCATCTAAACTGGCAAAGAAGAGGTCAGTCTCTCTATTCACAGATGACATGATTCTTTATGTAGAATACCCAAAAAACTCCATCCTCAAATTACTAGAACTCATAAAGGAATTCAACAACATGGCAGGATACAACAGCGCACAGAAATAAGTTGCATTTCTATATACTGACAATGTGACAGATGAAAGAGAAATTAAAGAATCAATCCCATTTGCAATTGCACCAAAACCATAAGACTTCTATGAATAAACCTAACCAAAGAGTAAGGGATCTATACTCTAGAAACTACAGAACACTTTTGAAAGAAATTGAGGAAGTCACAAAGAGATGGAAATTCCATGCTCATGGATTGGAAGAATAAACATTGTCAAAATGTTTATGCTAGGGGCACCTGGGTGGCTCAGTGGGTTAAGTCTCTGCCTTCTGCTTGGGTCATGGTCTCAGGTCCTGGGATCGAGCCCCGCATCAAGCTCTCTGCTCAGTGGGGAGTCGGCTTCCCCCCTCTCTCTCTGCCTGACTCTCTGCCTACTTGTAATATCTCTCTCTCTCTGTCAAATAAATAAATTTTTTAAATGTCTATGCTATCCAGAGAAATCTACACATTCAATGCAGTCCCTATCAAAATACCACTGACACTTTTGCAGAGTTAGAACAAACAATCCTAAAATTTGTATGGAACCAGAAAATACCCTAAATAGCTAGGGGATTGTTGGAAAAGAAAACCAAAGCTGGGGGCACTACAATACCTGACTTCAAGCTATATTACAAGACTGTGGTCATCAAGGCAGCATAGTATTGGCAGAAAAACAGACACATAGATCAGTGGAACAGAACAGAGAATCCAGAAATGGACCCTCAACTCTATGGTCAGTTAATTTTCAACAAAGCAAGAAAGAACATTCAATGGAAAAAAGATAGTTTCTTCAATAAATAGTGTTAGGAAAATTGGACAACCACATGCAGAAGAATAAAATTGGTCCATTCTCTTACACCACATATAAAGACAAACTCAGAATGGATGAAAGTCCTCAATGTGGGACAGGAATCCATCAAAATCCTAGAGGAGAACACAAGCAATAAACTCCTTGACCTTGGCCACAGATATTTCTTCCAAGACATGTCTCTAAAGGCAAAGGAAGCAAAAACAAAACTGAACTATTGGGATTTCATCAAGATAAAAAGCTTCTGCACAGCAAAGGAAATAGTCAACAAAACCAAAAGGCAACCTATGAAATAGGAGAAGATATTTGCAAAGGACATTACAGATAAAGAGCTGGTATCAAAGGTCTATAAAGAACTTTATAAAGTTCTTTATGAAACTTTATGAACTTTATAAAGAAAGATTAACATCCAAAGATCAATCCTGTCAAGAAATGGGCAGAAAACATGAACAGACATTTCTCCAAAGAAGACATACAAATTGACAATAGACACATGAAAAAATGCTCAACATCACTTGCCATCAGGTTAAAACAAATCAAAACCACAACGATAAATCACCTTATATCAGTAAGAATGGCCAAAAATAACAAGACAGGGAACAAATATATTCACAAGGATGCAGAGAAAGGGGAACACTCTTACACAGGTGGGCCTGCAACCTCATATAGCCTCTCTGGAAAACAATATGGATGTTCCTCAAGATGTTAAAAATCAAGCCACCCTACTATTGAGCAATTGCACTACTGGGCATTTACCCCAAAGATACAGATGTGGTGAAAAAAGGGGCACAATAGCCAAACTGTGGAAAGAGCAAAGATGTCCTTCAATAGTTGAGTGGATGAAGAAGAAATTACTCAGACATCAGAAAGGATGAATACCTATCATTTGTATGGACATGGATTGAACTTGAGAGAATTATGCTAAGTGAAATAGGTCTAGCAAAGAAAGACAATTATTGTATGGTTTCACTCATATGTGGAACATAAGGAATAATGTGGAGGACCACAGGAGAAGGGAGGGAAAATTAAATGGGAAAAAATTGGAAAGGGAGACAAACCATGAAAGACTTTGGTCTCTAGGAAACAGCTGAGGGTTACAGAAGGGAGGGGGGATGAGGGGATGGGGTAACCAGGTAATGGGTATTAATGAAGGCACATGTGGTTATGAGCACTGAGTGTTATATATGACTAAGGAATTGTTGAACACTACATCAAAAACTAATGATGTACTCTATGTTGGTTATTTGAAAATAATAATAAGAATAAATAAAAGACTGACAATCCCAAGTGCTGACAATGATGTCAGTAACTGGCATTTCACACATTGCTCTTCAAATACAAAATAGTATAACTACTTTGAAGAGCAGTTGGCAGTTTTTTATAAACCTACACTTATCATTAAACCAAGCTGTTCTACTCCTGTATTTGTCAAGAGAAATGAAAACATATTTTCAAAAAAAAAAACACCTTGCTCTCATATGCTTATAGGAGCTTTATTCATAATAGCCTAAAGTTTGGAATAATTCATATGTCTCTCAGTTAATGAATGAGCAAATTGTACTAGATTCGTATGATGGAATAAGGAAGGAAGGAGCAAATATGTAACAGAACGGATGAATGTCAGAAGCATTGTGCTAAGAGAAAGCTAGCAGTGAGACACAAAAAAGCCATATACTAAATTGTTCCATTTATCTGAAATTCTGGAACAGACAAAGCCATAGCAACAGAAATCAGATCAGTAGTGACTTGGAGCCAGGAGCGGGGAAAGATTTTCTACTGAGGGACCCAAGGGAAATTTTTGAGGTAACAAAAATGTTCTCTATATAACTGTGGTCATGGTTACTGGACTGTAATCTAATTATACAATTATAATTGGTGAATTTCATTGTATGTAAGTTGTATCTCAATAACATGGTTTAAAATAAAAATGCTTCATACGTGCAGTATACTTCCTATTGCATCCCTTAATGCCTGGTATCTGAGTCAAGGTCCAGTTGGGAAAACAAATCACATTGAGTACTTCAAGAGGAAATTTTATTTAAAGGATTGGTTATGCAGGTATGGGAGATTCAAAAGAGTAAATAAATAGCACTGACATAATCAAAAGATGATAGCTGAAGGAACTATTAAAATCCCTATAGCTGAGGGAACAAAATGGAACTGGTATCTTTAAGCTCAGAGGATGGACCTCCCAGAGCTGTAGGTGAAACCTCTAAGAAAGGGGTACCCCCAGACTACTGGTAGTATTTCTGCAGAGATGAGAGAGATTAGATTTTTTTGAGGGTTGCACAAGGGAGGAAACTGTTCCCACCAGGAGAAAGGGCCATTCTGGGACAATACAGACAAGAAAAGGAAAAACAAGAAGGATTAATCCCTTTTCTATACTTTTAAAAATCCTCCATATCTCTAATGGCTCCTTTTGGTGAAATCGTCAGGGTCTCAGCTATGGAAAGAGAATATTTTTTTCCAAAGCCTAACCTCAGGATCAGAGAACAAATTATAGGAAGTATGGATGTGGAGCTGAAAGACAACAAGTAAATGATATCTCTGGTTTATTACACTTTTAATAAGATTCATCAGTAATTTCAGGTGGTTTCAGCTTAATCCCTTTATTACTGAATTCCCAATCCATGTTTCATTTAATGGTTTTAACATCCATTACTCATTATTACCTAGATTCATGATTTCATTTTGGATTACAACACAGAAATTCTCTGATTTCAGCATTCTTTGTGCACTCATTAGCTGGAATTTTATAAGGAAGAAAGTACTCTCATGAACTATTTGGTTATCGTAAAATACAGTTTGTACAGGAAAGACAGGAAAAATCTTGATTATATCTCTATAAATTTCATAGTTGGTGACCTAGCAACCTCCAAAAATGATCAATGAGTTAGTGGCTTTTGTTAGAATTAGAAACACATCACTTTTGTTTATATACTTGATGTTTTTAAGTCCATTGTAGACATTATTCTTTTTGACATTCCAATTGTCCCATTTTTAGGCCAGTGGGAGACTTTCTGGTATTTTTTGTTTGTTTGTTTCTTGTATTTTTTATTCTGGATTATTCTTTTAAAAATGCCAAATATGTCCAATTTAATTCTGTCCCCCTCATTTGACTCTAAATCTCTCAGATCTTGGAAGAAATTTCCAACTTATTTTGCACTTTCCCCACTTAGTAAGCTGCTAATAAATAGTTGAATTGTGTGGTATTGAGCTACCTTATGGAAACATTCTTAAATGGCCTTTTAACAGTGAAAATAATTTTAAAAGCCAATTTTAATAATAAAATTTAATAAAGCTTTTCAACTCTAATCAAATCTGCAAGTCTAGTCTTGAAATCTTGGATATTACGTGCATTACTGGGATGGGGGTAAGGGAAGAAATAACAGTGCAAAAAGTCAATAGAATAGAGTTGTACAATATCGAGTGGAAGTACTTTAAAATTTTAAGTAAGTATGTATTTTTCTAAAATAGAAGATCATAAATAATTTTCCTAAAGCAGATTCAGTTTAGCTCCTACTGTTAAAATGATGACTGTCACTATAGCATGTTGGAGCAACTAGAAGAACTAAGTATAGATTCTGGGACGCACCTTTTTAGGAAAGACTCTTTCCCTCTACAAAGAGCAGTCTTTTGGTCCACATTAACACTGCTATTTATGCATATATAGGTAAATAAATAGGTAAATTGCAGTATTCCAATCAGATGCCAAGACTAATACTTGGGGCAATTTCCTAAGATCCTCCTCCTCTGAGCTCCACTGACACTTTTCCTTAAAACCTCTTGAATCCTTGTCCTCTTTTTTCCACTTCCATTGTTCTTATACTTTAAACTTTCAGCTTAACTGATTTGCCTCCAATCTTCTTACTATTAGCAAAGTAACCTTTTTGTAAATTGATTATATAACAGTCCTTGATTAAAATCCTTAAACAGGAGTGCCTGGGTGGCTCAGTGTGTTAAGCCTCTCTGCTTTTGGCTCAGGTCATGGTTTCATGGTCCTGGAATGGAGCCCCAGATAGGGCTCTCTGTTCTGCAGGGAGCCTGTTTTCCTCTTTCCCCCTGCCTCACTGCCTACTTGTGATCTCTTTCTCTCTCTGTCAAATAAATTTTTAAAAAATCTTAAAAAAAATAAAATCCTTAAAGAGCTCATTGCCTTTAGGAAAAAAAAAATACACATTTTCAACATGGAATATAAGACCCTTCATGATCTAGCCTTTATTTAACTTTTTGTCTTCCTCCTGTCTGCCTCCTGTAGCATCTCAGGCCCCTCAAGTCCTGTCCCCAATGCTCCAGCAATCTGAAATACTGGCAGAACTCTTACCACCCTAGGCTCTATTGCCTCTTTACCCTTGAATGAAGCTGTTCCCTCTATTTAGAACAAACTTCTCCTTTTTTTCAAATAGTGAATGAAGATTCATCCTTCAAAAGTCAGTCCTGGGGTGCCTAGGTGGCTCAGTCAGTTAAATGTTTACCTTTGGCTCAGGTCATGATCCCAGAGTCCTGGGACCAAGTCCCACATCTAGCTCTCTGCTCAGCGGGGAGCCTGCTTCTCCCTCTCCCTCTGCCTTCCTTTACCCCGGCTTGTACTTTCTCTCTCTATGCCAAATAAGTAAATAAAAATCTTAAAAAAAAAAAAAAGGTCAGCCCTGATATCACCTTCTCTGGGAAGACTTACCTTATCTCCCTCACACCCAGAGTAGATTAGTTGCCTCCACAACCCCCTTTGGTTCCATGGCAGACTTACCATCACCACAGTGATAACTATGGTAGGTGACATTTATTGTCTCTCATAAGCATCCTCATGTATTTAATCTTTATCCCCAGCACGCAGCACCATGCTTGAGTATACCCTCAATGAATGTTTGCTGAGAAAATGAATGGTTGTGTAATTTTAACCCAGAATTTTCCAAATATTTTTTAACCCAGAATTTTCCAAATATTTTATTTTTTCCAAATAATCTTAATCCAAATATTTTTTCAAAGTGGTTGTACTTATACAACTACAAAAATATAACAATTCCCTCTTGCTCCATATCCTCACCCACCATTGTTATTGTCAAACTTTTAAATTTAAAACATTGTGGTAGGTCTGTGGTGGTAACTTATTGAAGTTTTTTTTTTTTTTAAAGATTTTATTTATTTATTTGACAGAGAGATCACAAGTAGTCAGGCAGGCAGACAGAGGAGACAGTCTCCCTGTGGAGCAGAGAGCCCGATGCGGGGCTCGATCCCAGGACCCTGAGATCATGACCTGAGCCGAAGGCAGAGGCTTTAATCCACTGAGCCACCCAGGCACCCCACTTATTGAAATTTTTAATAAGTCTCTAATATACTAATAGATACAGTGTTAGGAGAAGCCTCCTCCCCTCCCCTGACCCTCATATAATTATCAACATTTCCTGAAATATCAAAAGCAAGGCCCTGCTGTTAAACTCATTTAAGAAACAGTAGGAAAACCAGTGATCTGGATCAATATGCAAAACTGTAGTCAAGTTTTTGGAATCAGAACCTAAAACCTGATCTAATCAGTGTTTTCATATTTTTGTATTTATATTAAAACCCAGTGTATTTGTTAAAATGGGACATTCTCAGGTTGCATTTCCTAGAAATTCTGATTCAGTAGTTTAGACCTTGGCTCCTAATACCTATATTTAAAATAAGTATCCTAATACCTATATTTAAAATCAGTATTTTAAGTGATGCAGTTCATTCTAAGTCCTCTGAATGAGAAACTGTTTAGAGAGTAATGCTTCTTCCTAAATGTGTATAGTATAGCACATTACAATGTAATTTATAAGACTGTTTTGTCTATTATCTGGTTAATCCTAAAGCTGGACTATCTTTGTGAGCATATGCAGTAACATTTTTGAAAAATTAAAATTTAAGCCCACTTGGAGAAGTTTAAGACAGACTTTTCAAGAAGTCAAGACCTCTGATCAAGTTACAAATCCAAGAGTAATTATGGGGAAGCGGTATGGTGAAAGATCATTGGTGTTGCTTTCAGAAGGGGTGGATTTGAGACTCAGCTGTGTCATCTTAGGCAGATCACTTAACCTCTTTGAGTTTCTCTTACCTAAAATTAGTATTACACCAGCCCACCAATTTTGCAAACCTGATTAAGATTCAAAATGACAGAGTGGCAAAGTGTTAACACAAATGTAAGATTTAATCACTGTTAGAGGGATGATCATTGTTTTTGACTGACACACCTGCTTGATTTTAAAGAAATAATATTTAGCTTCAGGGGCATTTGTTTCTTGGAATAATCTCAACATCTTCCTACTAAAAGGAAAACTGTAAAAGCTCTTTACAGTTTAGGCAACATGCAAAGAAAACCTTGAGTGACATGATCAAGGATACAAAATTGATTTACAGATAAGACTAGGATTCAAGTCTTCTTATTACTAGCCCAGGTCACTTTCCACTATGCTTTATTCAGTTGTCTTTTTCATTCTTTATTATAGTCCCCAGACAAGGTGATTCTGGCACACCAGAGTTTGAGCACTACTGTTTTTACTCCATTAGATATGGTAGTGGGATGGTAATCAGGGTCTCCACCTTTTATTGCACTTATTTAATAAACAGATTTTTAAAAAGTTTTTTAATTAACATATAATGTATTATTAGCCCCAGGGGTACAGGTCTGTGAATCGCCAGGTTTACACACTTCACAGCACTCACCATAGCACACACCTCCCCAATGTCCATAATCCAACCACCCTTGATAAACAGATTTATTGAGGTATTATTTTTACATACCATACAATTGACCAATCTTAATTGTACAATGCAGTGGTTTTTAGTATAATCAGAGTTATGCAACCACAATTAATTTTATAATATTTCATCACCCCAAGAGAAACCCACTATCTGACAGCAATCATTCTACATTCTCTCCTTCCCACTGCCTCTGGCAACCACTAATCTACTCTCTATATAGATTTGTCTTTTCAAGACCTTAACTATAAATCTTGGCATTTGTAATGATTTGGCTAGAACTAGATGGTATAATGCTAAGCAAACTCAGTCAAAGGAATATACCATATGATTTCGCTTATTTGTGGAATTTAAGAAACAAAACAGATGAAGTTGGGGGGCAAAAAGAGAGAGAGAGGTAAACCATAAAAAAGACTCTTTAGGATACAGAACAAAAGGAGGGTTAATGTAGGCAGGTGGACAGGGGATGACCTAGATGGGTGATTGGTATTTAAGGAGGGCACTTTTGATGAATACTGAGTGCTGTACCTAATGATGAATCACTAAATTCTACTCCTGAAACTAATATTACACTATCTGTTAACTAACTAGAATTTAAATAAACACTTGAAAAAAATTAATAAAATGAAATTACTCTGGAGGGGGGGGCGGGGGAAGACATTTACTATAAACGCAATTATACAATACGTGGTCTTCTGTGGCTGGCTTCTTTCACCTGGAGGGTTTTCAAGATGTAATCATTTTTAAAATTATCGGGGTAACAATAGTTTAGAAATAAAGGGTAAAAAATCATCCATACATTCAATAACATAAATTTCTTTATTTCTCCCTTCCTTCTTTTTCTCTCTTCCTTCCTTCCCTCCCTCCCTTTCTTTCCTTCTTTTCTTTCTTTCTTTCCTTTCTCCGTAGGTATTTTTTCTTATTGGAAAACAGATGGAGGGTCACTCATCCCCACTCTAACCTACCCATCCCCAGACACCTAGTTGCCTACGACCTGGAAGACAAGCAAACCAACGGCAGAGCAGAGGAAGAGTGACCCCGCCCATCCCCTCTGGCGCCTTGCTTGCGTCACTCTTTCTGGCCGCAGACCCCCTCCCTTCTTCCCGGTCGCGATTTCTTTGACAGAGCGCGATGGCGGCGGCCGGGGCTGCAGGGTTGCCGGCCACTGTGTCGGGAAAGCAAGAGTTTTACCAGCTTCTGAAGAATCTGATCAATCCAAGCTGTATGGTGCGGAGACAGGCAGAGGAAGTCTATGAAAATATCCCAGGTCTGTGTAAGACTACATTCCTCTTAGATGCTGTCAGAAATAGAAGAGCAGGTTATGAGGTGAGACAAATGGCTGCCGCACTGCTACGACGGCTTTTGTCCTCGGGGTTTGAGGAAGTCTATCCAAATCTGCCTTCTGATGTTCAGAGGGACGTCAAGATTGAACTGATACTGGCTGTTAAGTTAGAAACACATGCTAGCATGAGGAAAAAACTTTGTGATATTTTTGCCGTGCTGGCCAGGAATTTGATAGATGAGGATGGCACTAACCACTGGCCCGAAGGTCTGAAGTTCCTTATTGATTCAATCTACTCTAAAAATGTAGTTCTATGGGAAGTTGCACTTCATGTTTTCTGGCACTTTCCTGGGATTTTTGGGAATCAAGAGCGGCATGATTTGGATATCATCAAACGGTTGTTGGACCAGTGCATTCAAGATCAAGAACATCCCGCAATCAGGACATTGTCTGCTAGAGCTGCAGCTGCATTTGTACTTGCTAATGAGAATAATATTGCTCTTTTCAAAGACTTTGCAGATTTGCTTCCTGGAATCTTACAGGCTGTAAATGACTCGTGCTATCAGGATGATGATTCAGTGCTAGAATCCCTTGTTGAGATTGCAGATACTGTACCTAAATATCTGGGTCCTTATTTAGAAGATACTCTGCAGTTGAGTCTGAAGTTATGTGGAGACTCTAGACTTAGTAATCTGCAACGCCAGCTGGCCCTTGAAATAATAGTGACCTTGTCTGAAACTGCAACCCCAATGTTGAAAAAACATACAAATATAATTGCACAGGCAGTTCCTCATATATTAGCAATGATGGTTGATCTACAAGATGATGAGGACTGGGTAAATGCTGATGAAATGGAAGAAGATGATTTTGACAGCAATGCAGTTGCTGCTGAGAGTGCCCTAGACAGACTGGCTTGTGGGCTTGGTGGAAAACTTGTTTTACCAATGACTAAGGAGCACATCATGCAGATGCTTCAGAGCCCTGACTGGAAATACCGACATGCTGGATTAATGGCCTTATCTGCCATTGGAGAAGGATGCCATCAGCAAATGGAATCAATTCTAGACGAAACAGTTAACTCTGTTTTGCTTTTTCTTCAGGATCCTCACCCAAGAGTGAGGGCTGCAGCCTGTACTACGCTTGGACAGATGGCTACAGATTTTGCACCTAACTTCCAAAAGAAATTCCATGAAACAGTGATTGCAGCTCTGTTGCGTACCATGGAAAATCAAGGTAATCAGCGTGTGCAATCACATGCGGCTTCTGCACTTATTATTTTTATTGAAGACTGCCCCAAAGCATTGCTTGTTCTATATTTGGATAGTATGGTGAGAAATCTACATTCTATCTTGGTGATTAAACTTCAAGAGTTGATTCGGAATGGAACTAAACTGGCCTTGGAACAGCTTGTGACGACCATTGCCTCAGTTGCAGATACAATAGAAGAAAAATTTGTTCCATATTATGATATATTTATGCCATCACTAAAGCACATTGTTGAGCTTGCTGTTCAAAAGGAACTTAAGCTTCTGAAAGGAAAAACTATTGAATGCATTAGCCATGTTGGTCTTGCTGTTGGGAAGGAAAAATTTATGCAAGATGCATCAAATGTGATGCAGCTATTATTAAAGACACAATCTGACTTAAGTAATATGGAAGATGATGACCCTCAGACATCTTACATGGTTTCAGCATGGGCTAGAATGTGTAAAATTCTTGGAAATGATTTTCAACAGTACCTTCCACTAGTTATTGAACCTCTTATTAAGACTGCTTCAGCTAAACCTGATGTTGCTCTCTTAGACACACAAGATGTGGAAAATATGAGTGATGATGATGGATGGCAATTTGTAAATCTTGGAGACCAACAAAGTTTTGGAATTAAAACTTCAGGACTCGAAGCAAAAGCAACTGCTTGCCAGATGTTGGTTTACTATGCTAAGGAGTTAAGGGAAGGATTTGTGGAATATACAGAACAAGTTGTAAAGCTTATGGTTCCTTTATTGAAATTTTATTTCCATGACAATGTTCGAGTGGCAGCAGCAGAGTCTATGCCTTTTCTCCTGGAATGTGCAAGAATTCATGGCCCAGAGTATCTTGCCCAGATATGGCAATTCATATGTGATCCCTTAATTAAGGCTATTGGGACTGAACCTGATACAGATGTACTCTCAGAAATAATGAATTCTTTTGCAAAGTCCATTGAAGTAATGGGAGATGGGTGCCTTAACGATGAACACTTGGAAGAACTAGGGGAAATACTCAAAACAAAACTTGAAGGGCACTTTAAAAACCAAGAATTGAGACAGGTTAAAAGACAGGAAGAAAACTATGACCAACAGGTTGAAATGTCTCTGCAAGATGAGGATGAATGTGATGTTTATATTCTGACCAAAGTATCAGATATTTTGCACTCATTATTTAGTACTTATAAGGAAAAGATTTTACCGTGGTTTGAACAGCTGCTTCCATTAATTGTAAATCTAATTTGTTCGAGTAGGCCATGGCCAGACAGGCAGTGGGGATTGTGCATTTTTGATGATATTATAGAGCACTGTAGTCCAACCTCATTTAAATATGTAGAATATTTTAGGTGGCCAATGCTACTAAATATGCGAGATAATAACCCTGAAGTCAGGCAAGCTGCTGCTTATGGCCTGGGTGTTATGGCACAGTTTGGTGGAGATGATTATCGTTCTTTATGTTCAGAAGCTGTTCCGCTGCTGGTAAAAGTTATTAAGTGTGCAAATTCCAAAACCAAAAAAAATGTCATTGCTACAGAGAACTGTATCTCAGCAGTAGGGAAGATTTTGAGGTTTAAGCCTAACTGTGTAAATGTAGATGAAGTTCTTCCACACTGGTTATCATGGCTTCCACTGCATGAGGATAAAGAGGAAGCTATTCAGACTTTGAGTTTTCTCTGTGACTTAATTGAAAGTAATCATCCAGTTGTACTTGGTCCAAATAATTCCAATCTTCCCAAAATAATCAGTATAATTGCAGAAGGAAAAATCAGTGAGACTATTAACTATGAAGATCCCTGTGCCAAACGCCTAGCTAATGTTGTGCGTCAGGTACAGACTTCTGAAGAATTATGGTTGGAATGCATATCCCAACTTGATGATGTGCAGCAGGAAGCTTTACAGGAGTTGCTAAATTTTGCTTGATGCACTTTAATGTCACTTGAATATTTTTACCATGAAAGTAATTCCAAATAATTATTGTGAGCGTATTCCATTTTAATTGAGAGAACTGTTCTCCCTGCTGAACAGTTAATATTCCTTCCCTTTATGTTTTTCCAGGATTAGTCAGTGTTCTAGCCTTATGTTAACCTTGCATGTTTTATCTCTTAAACACAGAACTTGGTGATAACTGTGCTTCTGTTGTCTTAGAATGTTTGTCACCTTTTCCCTAGTTGATGTGAAGTATATAAAGTGTTGTTACTTGTCTGAATTATTGATGGTGAGCAAACAATATACTTGTGTCAAGATGTCATGTTGCCTATCACAAGATACTGAGAGCTAACAAAGATGGAACTTCCAGGACAAATATTTTTGGAATTATAGATGAAAAATAGTGGCAAGCTTAATTCTTCCTTGATAATACTGCCGGTTTCCATGGTAATGGGAGGATGCTGAAATTGGGAGTTTTGAGATAATTGCCATGGATGTGAGGAGTTTTCTCTATCTAGCCTATGAACTTTTTTATAATGTCCTCCTGGGAACAGGGTGAGGCATATTCATATTCTAGTCCCTAAGGAGAACTTGAAAATCTTAGCCTGATTGAACTCTATTTTTCAAGTTAATCAGGACTCTCTAAGAAGTATGGTTACTGAATAGGCTGTCCTGGTACATGTAACATTGGTAGCTTGTAACACCATTATTCAGTGTTTGACAAACAGTATTTGTGGGAGTCTATTAATATTATGTGTTTGAAGAGAATATTGCATTGTGTATGTATGCCATTTCTTCCCTGCAAAGCAGCCCAATAAGAAGAGAAGCCCTGGTTCAAAATGGGTCTTAAGTAGATTTCTATTTCGAAGAAGTTCTTAATAGATTCTATAGTAGCACTGAAGAGTATTCTCTTATGAAAATGAAAGGGAAGCAAAATTAATTATATCTTTAAATATGAAAAATAAAACAGCTTTGAGACCAATCATTTAGCAGTAGATATGCATTTTAAGAAAACAGTTCTATAAATCTAGAGTTAATTTTATTAATTGGAATGTTGATCTTTAATGTCAAGCTTTTTGTAGGGTAGAAAAAAGTTTTCTAGTAAGCAAATCATTGATCCAAAATTTAAGAACAAATATATCTGTCATCATTTCCTGGGGTTATTGTGAGTACTATGTATGTAAAGTATTTAGCAAATATTTAACACCAAGTAAATGCTTAATAAATGGTACCCTATTAGTGCTGTTGTTTGTACCTATATCTTGTTTTCTTATGGTTTAGAATTGCTTTTACATTAGAATTTCCCTGATTCACTCCTTGCCAGTTCAGAAGAACAGGCCATCTAGGCTGTTGTGGACAGAGATAGGAAGTTGAGATTTTAGATGTGGAATTCCTGTCCATTACCGACAATGATTTATTATTAATAAGGGAAAAAAGGAAAGGACATTAATTATGGTATAGTCACAATTTTATTTAAGATAAATAAAAATACACATAAATAAATAGAAAAATCCTACCATAAAATATTAATAGAAATTTTCTCTGGGTGGTGGGATTAAATGGCAATTTTTCTTGTCACTAATCTATATTTTCTAATTTACCTGCAACCAACGTATTTTTTGTATAATAGTTTGTTTTTGTTTCTGTTTTTGAGTTTAAGGACCCAATCCTACTTTCATTATAGCTAAGAACACAATCATCTTGGCCTCTACATGATCTATAGCTGATGTTCCTTCAACTCATACCTGTTTATCTTAATATCCCTTCAGAAGTCCTTGGTCAAATTTCTAGCAATTCCTTACACCTTGCATTAGGAACTGGATATTCTGCCGGATGACTTGGAATTAGGCACCATGGAGAATTTTATGATAGAGAAGATATGATCGATAGAGATATATGATATGATAGAGAAGGTATATGACAGACCTAGATTTGAATTTTGGCAAACTACTTTCTTAACCTAAGCATCAGTTGCTGCATCTGTAAAATAGACATAATACCTAGGATTGTTGCGAGAATTAAAGGAGATAATATAAAGTGCTTGGTGGCACAGGGTTCAATAAATGCAATCTATATTATTAGAGAATCATGAAATAGGGTTGGTAGCTAAAGATGAAGATATTTGCTAGGGGGTGGTGGGTCCAGATTCTTGGGCTTTGTCAAAGGAAATGATGGATGTCCAGTCAGACACATTTTTCCTTGCCAGTTGCTGAAATTAGACTGGTTCCTGGCTTTGTTCCTGTGAGGTACATCTAAGGGCTCTAAGGAAAGAGAGAATGCTGTAAGGGCCCAATAAGTTACAAATGTCTGATGAGAGGAGACCTTGAAAACTGGATAATAGGAACAATCCAGTGTTCCCATTTAACTATTTTACCGAATATTGCTATTTAACTTACTGTCCCCCAAGCTTTGAAGTTTTGACTTTTATCAGTGCTTTAAAGGTTCACAATAATCAAGAATTAAATATACCGACCATTTGGTTCGATGGCTTCTACTTTTAAAATGCCTGATTTCTAGGATGGCAATTGCACGTATCAAGCTAGAACATTATGCGTTAAGTAGAAAGATGTGTGTATCTTTCTTATAGAAGATGAGAAAATAATACCTGCTTTATGGAACTATTAGCTCCTTTCTCCCTACTTTAAGCAATACCTAAATTAAAGTGAACGAGTCCACTTTTTAGACAGTCTCTAAACAGTAATTTTTAAATGTGTAGTGACATTGTAAGGCTAATGACTATTTAATGCTGTACGCCTTAGACTTGAATTATTTGAAGATTGTTTTTAACCGCAAGGATTTTTATTAAGGTTCCATTTCCTTTATTTATTCTTAGCAGATCTCGAGAACCGAGATGAAAATGTTAGTTTTAACACATTAGATTACTTAAAATAGGAATTGATCTAAAGAACTGGGGACCGGAGTTTTAGAAATTTGAGTTCTACGAATTATCTCTTTTTCTTTTGCATGTGAACGTATGTTTCAGTTGGTTGAGTCCTTGAAACTCCTTTCTAAACTTTCCAAGTTCTAGTTTTTTATTAAAAATCTGTTGGTCACAAAGAGGAAGGTGGGGGCAGAGAACATAAAATTTTTAACAGGATCTACATTTTGTGCCTTCTCACTACTCATTTGCCATTAAAGAGTGTTATCTAGCAAGCTCCTTCAGAATTATTCTTAGTTTTCAGGGCTAATCAGGATCTCGCAAAATAAAGAACCTCTTGCTATACACGCTTCTAAAAGCTCTTCGACCTTTCTGGCACCGACGAGTACAGCTGCGCAGGCGCCTTGCTTCCCTCTCCAGTCCGCCTCTAACAGCCGTCTACAAGCTGATGACATCATTGAGCTGCGCAACCTACCAGGCCTCGGGGTCCGAAGTCTGTGCTTTCGCGTAGCTGGGCCGGACGCATAGGGGGTGGGGGGGGGGGGGGGGGGCGGCGTCGGGGGGGGGGGGGGGGGGGGGGGGGGGGCTGTCCTACTACGCATGCGCACCGTGGATGGCGACGGTGTCTTTCTTTGCCTTTTTCCACAGCTAGCCCCAGAGCTTGCGGGTAGCTTGAGTGCCCTCCCCCTTCTCTCCTTGCCCCTCCCCTTCCTTTCCCCGCCCCCGGCCCAGCGGGACTTCTAACTGACAGTTGTCGCCGGGCCTCGTCCGCGCGCCGCCTCCTCCTCCCCGGGTACCCCGCAGGTAGAGAGGGGCGGGAGTGGGTGTGAGGGAGAGGAGGAGCCCCAGACGCTGCAGCCCAGTGCTGCGGCCCCCTCTGGGGCGACAAGAGAAGAGTCCCCACTTCCTCTTCGCCGCTTCCTAGCACCCCGACAGCTGGTCCGGAGGGGGTGGGGCGCCAAGGCCGCGGCAACTAGGCGCGGCCTGGCCGGTGAAGAGCGGGCGGGCGGGGCGCGGAGGGGTGAGGCTAAGGAGGGCCTGGCGCGCGCCGCCGCCGGGGGGAGGGGAGAGGAGGGCACCTAGGCTCTCCTCTTCTCTCCCCCCTCCCTCTCGCGCCATGTAACCCCGCCCCGCCGGCTGCGAGCTCGAGACCCCCGTGAGTAGTGAGCGGAGCTGGCGGCTGAGAGTGGAGCCCGATGGGGCTGGTGCTGCGAGGCTCGGCCGAGCCCTGAGGAAGCAGCCCGCGCTTACGCGTCCCCCGGCGCCTCGAGCGGCCGCTCCACACGGCCCAGCCTGATCCTGCCGGGGCCATGAGCGTGCCCGAGACGCCGGGGGAGATGGAGCCGGCCGGGGAGGAGGAGTGGCAGCCACCGGCGCCCGAGGAAGAGGACGTTGAGGCGGAGATGGCAGCGGCGGTCCCGGCCTCAGGGCCGGCCCAAGGGAGGAGTTCCTTCTCGCGGGAGGATGAGGACGACCAGAAGAAGGAGGAGGAGGAGGAGGAAGAGGAGATGGTAGTCGGGGGCGGTGGCTGCAAGGAGCAGGAGCTGACCTATGAGCTGCAGCAGGGTTACCGCATCCTGGGCGAGTTCATGCAGGAGAAGCACCGGGGCCTCACCACCCCCTTCTTGCAGCCCTTGGGGGGCGTTGCCACTGGGGAGGATGAGGTGGCCGAGGGGCCGCGCGGCGGGGTCCGGGGCGGTCGCGCCCTCCCGCAACAGTTCGGGCAGGGCATGTGTCTGCTGAAGATGGAGGAGAAGTTCGCCAGCGGCCAGTATGGGAGCATTACCGAGTTCGTGGCGGACTTCAGGTTAATGCTGGAGACGTGCTACCGCCTGCGTGGGGTGGACCATTGGATCTCCAAACAGGGCCAGAAGCTGGAGATGATGCTGGAGCAAAAGTTGGCGCTTCTCTCTCGGTAAGTGAACCCCATCCTGGATGGGACTGATGGAGTGACACAAACAGCCTCTCACGTGTCTGAAGATGGATTGGGCCGGGCGGGGGGGCGGGTGTCATAGCAGATAGGTGCAGAGTTGGTGTTGAGAACCCAGGGAAAAGGAGCAGCCTTGATTGGGGGCCGGCAAAGGTGTGATGGATGTGGGCACCTAGATGAAAAGCCGAAAGGGAGCCGAGCCCTGAGCCGTGAAGAACAGGTAAAGTTTGTAGGTATAAAATAAAATGATGCCGATGGGAAGAATTACGAGGATAGGGTAGAGGAAGAATTTTAGTGTGATAAAATTTGGACCACAACTTTTAGACAGTTTTAACATGACATTAAAAAAAGTTTTTAAGATGAAATGTCGTTAGAAAAATGTGTTTGGCTCATGTAAAAAGACGGTCGTTTCAAACCAAGAAATTTATCGTTTCATTACATGTCGGCCATCGTAAATTTATGGAGTGGTTTTTTTTTTTAATTTTTATTAACATACAATGTATTATTTGCTCCAGGGGTACAGGTCTGTGAATCGTCAGGCTTACACATTTCCCAGCACTCACCGTATCACATACCCTCCCCAAAGAACATAACCCAGCCACCCTATCCATAGCCCCCTATGGAGTGTTTTTAAATGATTGATAATTACTGTGGCGTGTTCCTGATCTTTTCTCTCAGGTTTATATGAACAGACTGAATTTTTGCGGTAATAGTGGATGCATCAAAACAAAAATTTTGAAATTTTAAAATGTTTAGACATCTGTTTATTCTACTAGAAATCATAGTCAATTCAGGTGGCACTGTGTTCTTGGTATACTATACCCATATATTCAGAGTCAGTTATTTTTCTTTAGTGAGAGAAAGTAATGTAACACAAAAGGTATTAAAATAAATGTATTTGTAATCATTTATTTGATGTGAGCCAAATTAATTTCTCAAGTGAATAGAAATTTAGGAATAGAAAAATAATTGAAAGTTGGAAATGGTAGTTCAAGTGGAATACTATTTTGATTTTTTTAAGAGCTGACTGAACTTGCATAAGTCACTTTACCTTTTTGGCTTTAGTTTCTTCATCTGTAATATGGGGATAATAAGAGTACCTCATGGTGTTACCCTAGGATTAAATGAGTTAATAAATGTAAAGTTAGCAGTGTCGGTTCCACAGTTAGTCTGATATAAATTACAACCATTATAGTATTAGTAATAGTAGTTGAATAGAATGAATATTTTCCTCATATCTGAAACTGGGCATTATATTAGTGCTTTTATAACTAGCTCCTGAGAAGTTGTAGGTTTTTGCTCCTTGATTTTATAATGGTAATTTAAAAATAATCTAATGTGTCCACTGGCTTCCCATATGTTTTCAAGACTATCAGTGACTTCTTTCACTGAAAATGATAGTTAACATAGTGCTTAACTCATTAGGGGGGGCTCTATTTAAGGAATCCCTTCTTGAGACCTTTCATAAAGTAGAATTATTTCATAATAATTATTCACAGGTTTACTTTTAATACTTTAGTGATATCTTGTGTAGTGTGTTTATTACTCTTGTCTCCACAGAGTCGTTACAGAGTCATTATAGTTATGACTCATAAAAAACAATCCATTCACGTCATTATTTTTAAGTGGTAAAATATACTCCAAATTGGTATCACAAGAGTTTAGATCTGGAAGGCACCATAGAATTTATTTAGTCCAAGCATTCAGTTTTATAGATGTGGAAACAGGGATTTAGAATGAGATGAGAGAATGGTTGCACGGAAGTGCTAAGGAGTATAGCGTATTGGTTTGAATGAATTATAGGTGTTTTCAGAAGCATTGTGTGTATAAGAAAAACTTCTTGAGTTCTACAAAAGAGCAGGAAGATTACTTCCGTTCTTCATAAAGTTAATTTCTCAGTGCTTAGAATGATACCTGATGGCTAATGCTCAGAATACTATATTCCCATATGATGTAATAACATCCATACTTAGAAAACATTCTGTTGTTTATAAACATAATAATGTATTTCTGATATTCTTAGTTCAAGAAAGACAAAATTCTTGCATTTTAGTAGCAAAAAATAATATGATGGCCTCAGATAAAGTTTTGAGTCCCTTGCTTTTATTGTATTTGATGTATGTAAACATTTTATAAATAATAGGTTTGCCAGACCACACTTGTAGGTACTAGGAATTCATTTCTTTTTCTGTAATAGCCTAAAATCTGAGTTATCACTAAATAAATACTTTGGGCATAACTTTGAGAAAAGTATTGGTTATAACTGTTTGGTATACAATTAAGATACACAGAGATACATGTTCCAGAACAACATTCCATAGACTGTCTACATGAGTATGATTTTCCACAGTTGACTCAAATACCTTATTTGTAAATACCTGGTACATGGTGTTTTAGTAATAAAAGAAATTACCTAGATATAATTTAAGTTTTATATATGTAAAATATTGAATTAATTCTTAGTTTTAGAGTATTGTAAAGAGAACTTTACATCTGCTCCAATACTGCTAAGCTTTTATAAGTATTTTATGAACAAGAAATGAGATACATTAGAGAAGATGCGGCATTATCATAGAGCAGCCAATGACATTAGTACCCTGGACTGTGGACACAGTGTTTAATTTGAATCTCAGTCCAGTCATTTGTATTATGAGAGTGTTATACTAGGTTATTGATTGTACAAATATGTGAGTATCTGCCAAAGCTAGACATTCAGGTCTCTGAGATCAAACGATAAGTCCCGTGCCCCTAAGTGGTTTATAGTTGAATACGGAAACAGAAACCTAAAAGGATGATGTTCTGTAGTGGACATATAAACAGGTACAAGGGAGACTTAAGAGGAAAACCTAAGTCCGGGGGGGGGATCATACATGAGAGGAGGAAATGAGAAGGGCTAAAGAGATTAGGTAAAAGTTATCATAAAGAAGTTTATACTTGAAGTAAAGGAGTTGAAGATTGCTGCTGGATGTTTTTTGGAGGGTTTGAGGGGGATAATCTAGAATGCTCAACTGCAATGAATACAAGGTATGAAACAGCATGCTGTTTCTGAGAACTACAGGTACTTCTGTGTGGCTACAGTGTGGTCTCCAGAGTAGTATTTGCACCACAGCAGGTATACAGGATGATTGATTGGGGTGAGGGAAGAAAATATTACAACTTCAGTATGCTCTGTTTGTTGTTTTTTTAAAATTCCTTTTAAATCTCTATTTTTGGTTTGCTTTTTGTGGTATATATAGTAGCACTACATGTGTAAAGTCTATGAATTTATAAACATAATTGTATGTAAATATATAATAGCAATAAATAGCAATGCGTTTTGTATGTATAATATTTGTGATAGAACTAGGACTAAGACTTAACATATCTATTCTCAAAGTTATATTTTAGAAGGGATCTCATTCATTTATTTGAAGCAACTGAGAAATAGCAATTAGCATTAGAAATATGGAGAAGATCATCTAAGTGAAGAGAAATAAAAAATACTTAATAGGAATTCAGGTGCAGAGCTGTAGAAACTGTCAAATATGAGTTAAGAATTTTTGATTCCTCCACATTTTAAATAATGTTGTATTTGAAAACTTTTAAATTTTAAAATATTGTTGAAAGGTTTAAGAATATTGCTATAAAGCCAGAAGGTGGCTTTTCATAGTTTTAAAAGATTGTAGAAGTCAAAGAGTTATCACCTGTGACCCCAACAGAGCTGAACTTAAATTTTTAATCTTAGCCATTTAAAATAATGTTTTGGGGGCGCCTGGGTGGCTCAGTGGGTTAAAGCCTCTGCCTTCAGCTCGGGTCGTGATCCCAGGGTCCTGGGATCGAGTCTTGCATCGGGCTTTCTGCTCGTCAGGGAGCCTGCGTCCTCCTCTCTCTCTGCCTGCCTCTCTGCCTGCTTGTGATCTCTCTGTCAAATAAATAAATAAAATCTTTAAAAATAAAATAATGTTTTGGCAAAACAAACAAGGGAAAGAAGGAAAAAGAGACAAACCAAGAAACAGAGTGTTAACTATATAGAATAAACTGATGGTTACTAGAGGAGGGGAAGGTGAGGGGGAAATGGGTTAAATAGGTGATGGGGATTAAAAAGTATACTTATGATTAGTACTAAGCAATGTAGAATTGTTGAATCATTATATTGTACACCTGATCCTAATAGAATACTGTATGTTAACTATATTGGAATTAAAATTTAAAAACTTAGTAAAAAGTAATGTTTTGGTGAAAATCATCTATGACTTTTCCTTGTTAAAATTATTTTTGATTTCAGAACTAATGTGCTGTTAAATGATACATGTAATAGGCTTAAAAAATACTTTTTTAAAATATAACTGAAGGTTATTTAGTTTTGTGATTACTTTTTGCAGATATTTTTCTTCGGGTTGAAAGTACAACAGCATCATCATTAAGCCTCAAAAATGTGAAAACACTGGTGGCTTCCAACTACAAGTGCTTATTCTCAGTTAAGATCAAAATCCAGAAATTAATTGGGAATTTAGACATGATGCTTCTTTCTCCCTAGTAGTCTAACTTCCCCCACCTCTACTGGATTCTATCTTTTTAATGTAAATCTTTAAAAATTGGGGACCTTGGTAATAGAATTTAGATTTACCTCTTGTTTGGAACTATAGAATGTTAAACCTTGATACTCCATATAGTTTATTTATTACAGTTGCCACTCTAAAAAAATAGTTGTGGTAGAGAAGAGTCAGAAAATGTTTAGGTGCACTGATGAAAGGATGAAGGATTTCAATTAATAAGACATTTATTGAGTGCCTCCTTTGTGTTAGGATTTATTTATAATAAAAGGTTAAATGTGTTAAAACTGTGATTCTCTAACTTTTGCCGTTGTCAGACATCTGGAGGTCAGATACTATTTGCAGAACATTGAGAAATATTGATAAATTCGATTTAATTGTATCATATGATTTTTGTTAGGGGGTCCAAAAGGCTTACAAAAAATTGTGGAAGGAAACTCTTAATTGAAGAGATTCTATCTAGTACATTAGGTTTTTTCCCCCCTACAAATGGGGAGAACATAATCACTTTTGGATTTTTGATGGTACATCTTGGTTCACTCATGAAATAACTGTTTCAAAGGTGTATAATTTGAAGACTACTGTGATGAGCTTTATTATAGAGTGTTAGAGGAGTATGCCGGAGGGATAACTACTGGGAAAGTAGGAAACTGTGATTGAAAAATACTAGATTTTATTTTAGGAGTCATAGTTTTGGAGGGTGGGTAGCTTATTGATATGTGGATTGAGTTCATTAAACAATTATTTACCTATTCTATGATAGTAAGTGATAGGTAAAGACCTGTAGATATTAGTGATAAACATGACATCATCCCTTACTTCAAGGTAGTAGGTAAATTGAAATGAACAATTCAAGGTATGGAGGTAGTAGAGTACAGAATATTCCAGAGGAATAGTTTATACCCAGTGGATGAAGTGTAGGATGATGAGGGCTTGTAGTGTCGGATAAGTCTAGAAAAGTAGGCTGGGGCTAATTAAGGAGGACCTAGAATGCTTGCTAAGGAATTTAGAATGTAAGCAGTGTAGATCCATTACAGGCTTTAGCCAAGGGAGTGACATGATTTTACTAGTATTTTGAGGGTTGAAGGCTAAAATGGAAAGAGATGAAGAAAGGAAACTAGATAAAAGGTTATTGAGTTAATCCATCATGAGATAATAAGTAATAGGAATGAAAAAATGGATGAGGATATAAAAGAGGTAAGTACAGGAAGTGAAAGTAGTCAGATGGCAAGCTGTTGGATGTGGGGTGTGAAGGAGAGGATGATGTACAAAATGATGTACACCTTAAGCCCAGGTGATGGTGATGCTGAGAGAACATGAGGCATTCATTTGAAGATATGCAACTGAGAATTATTAGAAGGCTGCCGATAGAGCTCAGCAGTGCAATTAGAGTTAGGTTAGAGATGTTTAATTAGGAATTAATCTGTAGAAGGATGGTGGCTGAAGAAATGGGAGTGAATGAGATTGCTGAGGACAGAGTCTAGTGAAAATACAAGAGGACCAAAGGCAGAACTTTGTGTGAGGATTGACTGTCTTCAAACTGGAAAGACTAAACATTAGAAGATGATTAAAATCCGCATAATATATGATAAAAGCTGAAATAATTAAGGAGAGTCAATTAATAAAACTGAAAAGAGTTCATTCTGGCATAAGTAAAAGATATTATATGGAATATAGTAAATTTATAGACTTTATTATTTTAGGAGATTTTGTTTCACTTGTTAATTTGAGAATGATTTAGACTTAATACAGTAAAAGTGTCCTAATGGATTCAAATGTTTTGCCTTACAGCCTGTTTCTCATTGTATTTATTTGTGCCCTTGTATTTATTTTTATTTCTAAGGAAAAAAACTAGAGCAGCAGGGGTATGTTCCAGAGTGATTGGGTCCCTTCCATAGTTGTGTTTTAACTTTCAAGTCATGTCTAGGCCATCTTAATAAAATTGGAGATGCTCATAATGAATAATAGCCATTTGCATTTCCAAAGAACTTGCATAGTAGTATGAATCTTTAAAATACTCATTAAGTACTTGAGGCTCTTCTTTTTTTAATTGGGAAAAACTAATAAACCCAGTGGTAGTATTATCTATCACCATGCCCTTTATTTTATCATTTTCCACTTGGGACCTGTGAGTGTTCAGAATTAATTGTGCTAAAAAGTTAGTATATTAAGTATGTTCCCTTTGAAAAAAGACTTTGGAACACCAACAAAATGTTAGTAGTGGTTATTGCTAAGTAGCAAGATTCTGGGTATTTTTTCATTTTCTTTTAACTTTTCTATAGGTCCTAGATTATTACTTTCCAGTTAAAAAAGATTTTATTTAAAGGAAATTAGTATTTTTGTCTTTGGTAGGAAATTGTATTAAAAATTTGTATCACCAAAGTTGTTAAATAGTATATTCAGATAAATTGTCATAATCGAGTAGTGGAACTGTGGGTGTTAATTTTTCCTTCCACTCCTAATTTCTTTTGTTTACAACGACCATATATTACTGTTGTTATTTTTGTAATACCATTCAAAATATAAAATATATAAATTTTGTAGGTGCACTTTTAAGGACTTGGAATAGTTAATGGTAAGAACTCATCCCAAAATTTTATATTTAAAGCTTGGTGTACAGCCATCTATCTGAAAATAACTTCACAAAAATAACTCTTCTGATAGCTCTTTTATATTTATATTTATATTTTAGTATGTATGGAAAGTCTCACTTTTTCATTTCTGTGTAGGCATCCTATTATAAGATAAAAACACAAGAATACAATTGAGATAAACCAGTTTATGGTAAATCTGCTTGATTATAAACCTCTTGCTACAAGTTTGTAAAGTACTTTACTAATACTGCTCTTCTGTGAGTACTTTACTGATACTGATTTTATGTTTTTAAACTGCTTTTCAATTTCAATGGTAGATTTTTAACAAGTATACTAAGGAACACTAAAATTTTGCTAACTATATAGTTCCCAGTGAATTTGGACTGTTTCTCTTGTTTGTACTAAAAATAAGAACAGAGTCCACTTCATTTGCATTGAAGGATAGAAACAGATCATCTGAAAAGCTTACTACATAGAAATGTTATCCCATAGAAATAGTTATAGATTGTTTTCATGTTAGCCTATAAGCTTAATTTTTTATTTTTATTTTTTAAAGATTTTATTTGTGTATTTATTTGAGAAAGAGAAAAAGGGAAAGCACAGGCAGGAGGAGTAGCAGAGAGAGAGAGAGAGAGAACCAGGCTCCCTGCTGAGCAGGGAGCCTGATGCGGGGGTCATTCTCAGGACCCTGTTATCATGACCTGAGCTGAAGGCAGTCACTTATCTGACTGAGGCATCCAGGCCCCCCTCAGCTTAATTTTTAAAAATCTGAATTACTATAATTGGAGAATAAAAATATTAGAATATAATCAGTAAACAAAACTGAAGATATATTTTATATTTGTCTTGAATACTTGTGCTTGAGGAAAAGTAGGTTTAAATTTGGCTCTTCTAACAGATAAATTCATTTCCCAACTTGCTCACTTGCTTCTCTGATGGTACCTTATTTGCAAGTCTTTCCTAAGCATCATATCTAAAGTAATATTCCTCTCCCTGGTTATTGTCTATCTCCCTTAACCTCCTTGTTTTTCTTCATAGTATTTATTGCAACCTAACATATATGATCTAATTACATAGACCTTTTTCAGTTTTTTTAAATTTAAATACAGTTTAGTTAACATTATAGGCTATTACTAGTTTCAGGGGTAATTACATATATCTTGTTCTCCTCTCTTACTAGAATGTAAAATCTATGAAGGCAGGGACTTTTTCTGCTTGGTTTGTTGCCATTTGACTTGCATTTTAGCAGTACATGGGTTATAAATTCTAAAGGTTGTTTTCAAAGGTTTTAGGGGCATCTCTCTCAAAGGGTGTTTCCTAGGTCCCCGACATTAGAATGGTGTTAAAAAGCAGATTCCCTAGCTCCAGAATAACATATTTAAATCTGTTAACTTATAATCTCAGAGTGGAGATAAGGAAATCTACTTTTTTAGTAAGCTCCCTAAATGATTTTTATGCATGATAAAGATTGAGGACTGTTTCAGGATATAGTCACTGTGTCGTGTTTGATTTCTCTTCAGAATTTAGAGTTTGCATTGAAATATTTAGCACTGCTTTTACACTTGTCAACCCTTATTTGCATTGCAGTTTGGGTTATAGTTGAAATGAAGGGAAGGCAGGAGAGAAGTGAGAGGAGAGTCCTGTACTCATGTTTTCATGTGGAATACAGTTTCAGACATAATTGGTAATAAGTGAGTGTGTCGGGGATGGGGGGAGGAGAGGATACTAGATGTATTATTCCTTTGAAAAAGAACAGACCTTGAAAGTCATGAGTTTGTCACAGAATATTACACAAAGCAATTTCTATTTTTAGATAATTTTTTTACATTGTTTAAACCTTTAATTTCTAATATCCATCAAAGCAAAACAGTAGGGGCACTTGGGTGGCTCAGTGGGTTAAAGCCTCTGCCTTCAGCTCAGGTCATGATCTCAGGGTCCTGGGATTGAGCCCCGCATGGGGCTCTCTGCTCAGCAGGGAGCCTGCTTCCTCCTTTCTCTGCCTGCCTCTCTGCCTATTTGTGATCTGTCAAATAAATAAATAAAATCTTTTAAAAAAAAAAAAGCAAAACAGTATTTGAATCCTAACATGCTTATTACTCATTCCCCTATAAAATTTATTCACAACTGATTCTTCCCCGTTCATACCTTCCATATACCTCCCTTCTGTAGTATTTTGAAGTCATTGACAACAGATTATTCTGTAAATGCTTCAATTTGTAATGCTCAGAGATGAGAACTGCTTCATTTAAAATGCAACTACAGTACCATAAGAAGACAAAAAACTTCGGGGCGCCTGGGTGGAACAGTGGGTTAAGCATCTGCCTTCAGCTCAGGTCACAATCCCAATGTCCTGGGATAGAGCCCCATGTCAAGGCCCCCCCCCCTCAGCAGGAAGCCTGCTTCTCCCTCTCCCACTCCCCTTGTTTGTGTTCCTTCTCCCTCTGTGTCTTTCTCTGTCAAATAAACAAAATAAAATCTTTTAAAAAATTTAATAGTAAAAATCCAATGTTCACACTAGTTGTTTCAAAAATTATAATTTCTAAATTTTTATTGTTGTTTGAACATGATCCAGATAAGTCCACACATTGTGATTGGTTCATATGTCTCTTTAATTTATAGATTGCTCTTTCTTCCTTCTCTTTCTCCTTATCCCTGACTCTTCCCCTTCATTCTTGCATTGATTTTGTTGAAGAAACTAGGTTATTTGGGGTCTTCTAGTCTTGGATTTTGCTGATAGCATTCTGTTCTTTTGTCCTATTTCCTATAAATTGGTAGTTTTGGAAGCTCCATCAAATTTAGAATAATATTTTTTTGGAGGCGAGGGTCAAGACTACTTCCTGAGGTAATGATGAATTTATCAGTTTCTAGTTTTCTTTTAAATCAATTATGGATTATTAGATTTGGCATGATGGCATAATGTAATTTTGCTGAATTTGTTAAAGTAGTAATGAGTAATATAAGGTTTTGGGTTTTTTTTTCCTTTAGAGTTAAAATTCATCTATTAAAATTTATATGACAAGTTATCTTTTCTCAATTTCTTCCTGTAGTGGAGTTTGGAACATGGAAGTAATATCCAGGGCAAGCTACTTTATATATAATCTGAGAGAATTGATTTTAACTTAGAATCATATTCAAGTGTTAATTCTAGAAGTACTTTTACTCCATTGGGCTAATACTGTGATGTTATGTTGATATAAAATAACATCAATATTTTTAAAAGTCTGAAGTTAAAGACACTGGGTTTTATTCTCATCTGTTTGCATCGTGTAAACCTGTTTGTGTGATCTTACATATCAGCTTTGGATATGAATACTATTCTTTGTGTTTCTCATTTGATCTTCGGGAGCAATGAAAAGAGATCCATTGTAAACTAATCATAGTGTTGCTCTGCACTATATCAGATAAAGTATTATGTTAGTTGACCTCATACCCTTTTGGTTGATATTTAAATTTTGTGTTTCTCTTTCTGTAATTTAGTATGACTTCCAACCCTTCATAAAGTTTGAAGTTTTTAACTGGAATTCTACACAACTCCCTCCCTCCATACAGTATGCAAAAGTGTGTGTGTTTGTGTGTGTATTTTAGTTTTTCTAGGGAGGTGTCTATTTTAGTTTTTCTGAAGCCTGATACAGAATTAATTGCTCTTTCCTCAGTACTTTGTGATTCTTAGTTTTTTATCTGTTTATAGCATGTAAGAAAATTGTTAGGGATATATCTGGTTCTATCTTTTTTTTTTTTTTTAAAGATTTTATTTATTTATTTGACAGAGAACACAAGTAGGCAGAGAAGCAGGCAGAGAGAGAGAGAGAAGCAGGCTCTGCACTGAGCAGAGAGCCCGATGCGGGGCTCGATCCCAGGACTCTGGGATCATGACCTGAGACGAAGGCAGAGGCTTTAACCACTGAGCCACCCAGGCGCCCCTATCTGGTTCTGTCTTATTGTGCTTTCCAAGAGGGCAGAGAATATGTTTTATCCATCATTGCATCTTCAGGGTTTAGGGTGTACATAATAGTTGTTTGGTAATTCCTGAATTAATGAAATAGATGAGCATATAAAAAAAGATCAAAGAAATGTTCCATTATATCAAGTCAAATTCCTCCTTGTTTTTAAAGACACAACACAGTTGTCATCTCAAGAAAACTTCTTTGCCCATCTCTTCCTTCCTCTTCTTTTCATCATGGGGTAGGTGTACTCCTCTGTTCTTAAAGGATACACCTCTCGGAGTCATATGGTTTGTATTAAAGTTTTTGAATACCATGATATTGAAGTTGTCTGTTTCCATATATATTTGAGTCATTAAATTTTAAGACTGTCTTATGCATTTTTGTATATCTAGAAGTTGGCTGTTCATGTGCAGAGAAGCTCAATAGGTAATGGTTAAGTTTAATGCAGATAATCATATCTTCCCTTAAAGGATGGATACTATATTTAAAAGCATAATAGAAAGTAGTGTGTGGTTAATATAGTAAGACAGATAATTATATTCAGCATGTATTTTCCTTGCTTATTATTTGATAGGGCACTGTAGAGGGATTCAAAGATGAATATGGAAAGATAGGAGTTGATAAACTACGTTGATATAAAGATCATTCAGTTAACAAGAGAAGAATATTCACAAGTGCAAAGGCAAAAAAAGCTACTGTATATAGCTGGGGAATACTTTGGCTAGAGTGTAGTTATGTATAGAAAAGTAGTGACAGGTGTTAGGGGGAGAGGAACAGATTATGGAGCCAGATCACATAGGGCCTAATATGCTACACTAATAAAGAGTTTGATATTCCAGATTCATGAGTTATTAAAAGCTTGTAAGCTAGAGAATTAGAAAAGAAAATTAATGTCAGTTTGATCTTTTTCTATATCTTAATTTTCGGCTTCTTTTAGTTTTAATTTTGCATTTGACTTTATTCCTCTTAAGTTGCAGTTTTGGCGGAGGATTATATAGAAATATAACTGGAAAAAGTTGGTTTACATTAAGCAGAAATCCAAGAGTAATGCTAGAAAGAAGAGAAAGACAGCACTTTCTTTTTGCCAAATAATTTAGATAAGATGCTATAGTTAAATACCTAAATAATATTAGGTTGCACATGGGTGGTTTCTTTAATTTTAAAAATTTCAGTCTTCTCCCAGTTCACAGAGGAAAAAAATTTGCATACAATACAGAATTCTACCTATTTATTTATTTAAAAAATTCTATTTATTTATTTGACAGAGAGAGATCACAAGTAGGCAGAGAGGGAGAGGGGGAAGCAGGGTCCCTGCTGAGCAGAGAGCCTGATTCGAGCCTCGTCCCAGGCCCCTGAGACCAGGACCTGAGCTGAAAGCAGAGGCTTAACCCACTGCGATACCCAGGCACCCCAGAATTTTCTACCAATTTAAGTTACTCTATCTGGCAAGATATTTTCAACAGTTTTGTTTGCCAGTAAACAAAGAAAAAAAAAAAAACATGGCAAATATAATTAATAGGCTGCAAACACATATTGACATAACTGGCATTGGTTAATTCGACAGTTTAGTTTTTATACCAAATCTGTATGTATAATATAATTATAAGAACGTAATCTCAAACAAATAACATGTTGAATAAAAGGTTTTGAGAAACAAATTATGATCCACAGAGTACTGAACAAGTGTGAGAAACCATTTATATCCTCCAGTTTATCTGAATCCCTGATTATGGTGCAATTGCCAGTACTTTAGTAATTTCTTCTAATTACTAATTCTGGTAGGGAATTTGTTTGGTAGTGAGATTTAAGTCAAAGGTTATTAGTTATATTTAAGTCTTATTTTGAAGCAGGTATCATGGCTGGTGCCTGGGTGGCTCAGTCGGTGAAGCGTCTGCCTTCTATTCAGATCATGATCCCAGGGTCCTGGAATGGAGCCCCACATCAGGCTCCCTGCTCAGCAAGGAGCCTTCTTCTCCCTTTCCCTCTGCCTGCTACTCCCCCTGCTTGTGTGCTCGCTCTCTCTATCTATCTATATTAAAAAAAATTATCATGGCAAGAGTGTATAGAATAGAATAACTGAGATCTATTTTAATTTTTTTTTAAAGATTTTATTTATTTATTTGACAGACAGAGATCACAAGTAGGCAGACAGACAGGCAGAGAGAAAGGAGGAAGCAGCCTCCCCGCTGAGCAGAGAGCCGGATGCGGGGCTCGATCCCAGGACCCTGGGATCATGACCTGAGCTGAAGGCAGAGGCTTTAACCCACTGAGCCACCCAGGCGCCCCCTATTTTAATTTTTTAATAGCAGCTAAAATTTTTTCTAATAGTTAAAATTTATTAACTTCTTTCCATATGCTATAAATACTCGGCCAAGCATGCTCTTTGAAGAAGATTTAGATAAAATAGAAAATTGTAAAAAAATTGAAATAATAAATCTCACATCCCATCAGACAGAGATACTCACTTGGTAGCCTTCTTATCTATATCATATATATTATTTACTCACATAAAATTGCAATACAAAATTTGGATTTGCCATATCTACAGTTTTATATCCCTCTTATCACCTATTAGATTTGATTTTACTTGTTAATCAAATGTAACATATGACTGTTGTTACATATGAAACTGTATACTAACAGGATAACAACACTAAGATTTTGTAATGTGGTTTTAGTTTTGGTTTGGTTTGGTTTTTGACTCCGTAGTTTTTTCTTTTAAAACATTTATTTTTTGCCATATAGATTTGCTGTCTTTTGCTTTGTTTGGCTACCAACGGAAAATGACACCACCTTCAGTAAAAATGAGCCTGACTCATTAACAAGTAGGTTGAAGCCGTCAGTCATGCCATGATGAGTTTGTGAGATTTATAGTAAGAATATATCTTAAAAATATATTTTAGTGCTTCTAATCACAGAGCTTAGCTTGCTTTCTCATATCCTCATCCCTCTACCATATTTTGTACTTATCCTTTTCAACAGTACTTGTTGTGATTAATTTGCCAATCTAGAGCAAATAGTAGGAATAGAACCTGTCTTGACTGCCTTTAATACACAAAAACCCAGTAGAACTTTTGAAATTACACTTTATCACAATTTTAGTTACTAGTTAACATATACTAAGTGTCACTCTCTGTCACTCTTTTTAAAGGGCTTTATCAATATTAAAGTATCTAATCCATACAACTCTTGAGGTAACTGGTGATTTATATAACATATTTTACAAATGAGAAAAAGGGACATAAAAAAACAGTTCACCCAAAGTAGTTAGTGGCAGCACCTGGATTGGAATCCAGCCTCTTTGGCTCCAGAACCCAGGTACTTAATCACTGTGCTGTGTTGCTGAAGAACAAGAGCTATAGGGATTGAGAGAAAGGAGCCCTTATACCTGAGAGAGAGGCTGGAGAGAAAGGAATCATAAAGAATTTCAAGGAGGAAGGAACATTTAGAAACCTGTGGTGGGAGGATTGATAGTATTTGCAATAAAATTATTCAAAATAATTATATGTGTGAAATCTGTGAAAATCTGAAGGAAATAGTTGAAGTATAACTAGACTGTACATGGACTTTGTTGAGCTAAACAGTGATTAGTATATGTTTTAATAGCTTATTAACAAAAGTACATCTGGTGGCAAAAATTTTATTGTACGTAGGTAATACATACACTTGCTCCTCTACTATTAAGAAACTATTACTATTACTAGCTTCTTTTCTTCAATTTCGTGTCTAATAGCCATCTCAAATTTTAACATGTGCAAAACTGAACTTGTGGTTTGTTTTGTTTTGCTTTTCTAAGTCTACTCTTACCTTCTGAATAAATTACTCCACTATCAAGTTGCTTTGGCCAGAAAAACTCGCTTTTTTCATTGATTCTTCGTTTTCATTTACTTCTCATATTAAGCATATCAACCAGCTGTGAGCCGCCTTTTGTGAATAACTCTTTGCTATCCCTCTCCTCTGTTTCTCACCACTTTACAAGTCATTATCCTCTCTTGCCTGGAATACTGTTGTTGTAGTTTTCTGACTTTTGTTTTCTTTATTCTGCTTTTTCCTTCTAGAGTACCATTTTCTACTTAGCAGCTGGAGTGAACTTTTAAAAATGTACATACATTAAAAGAAGTTACTATCCTCCTAAAGTGCTTCATGGGCATTTAAGCTATAGTAAGGAGTTTGGCTTACCATTTTATGTACCAGTAAAGCCATTTCTCACCTTAGAGCCTTGATACTTGTTTGTTCTTTTATCTAGAATACTCTGTCCCCAAGATTTTTTTTGGTTTTTGGATTTGTTTCTGTCATGGCTGGCTCCTCCTGTCAGTTCCTCAGAGAAATTTTTCTTGAGTTTCTGTCCCAGAGTTTATAGTATGTGACTTGTAGTTAGAACTGATGTTTGTATGTATGTATTTGTTTTCTTACTTTTTGTATCTTACTCATTTTGTGTATTTTCAGTGAGGATAGGAATCTTGCCTGTGTTAATCTTGTTATAATTATTGCCAACTCATTGCCCACTACCTATAAGTAATTAATATTGAATGAAGGAATAAATGAATGAGTGAACAAATGAATGTGGAGCTGTCTGGAATTTGTTTTGATCAAGGAGTAAGGTTGAAATCAACCTTTATTTTTGCTCATATTCAGCCAGTTGCAGCATTATTTTTTTCCATTGTTTTGTTATACCATCTTTATAATACATTAAATTCTTCATGTGCTTGGATTTTTTTTGAAGTTTTTATTTAAATTCTGGTTAATTAACATACAGTGTAATATTAGTGACAAGTGTACAATATAGAGATTCAGCATTTCCATACATCACCTGGTACTCATTACAAGTGTACTCCTTAATCCCTATCACCTGTTTAATCTATCCCCCGTCTATCCCCATTTTGGTACCATCAGTTCTCCAGTGAAGAGTCTGTTTGTTGGTTTGCCTCTTTCTTTTTTTTCTCTTTGCTCACTTGTATTGTTTCTTAAATTCTACATATGAGTGAAATCATATGGTATTTGTCTTTTTTTGACTTAGTTCGCTTAGCATAATACTCTATAGCTCCATATATATTTTTTGCAAATGGCAAGATTTCATTCTTTTTTTATGTCTGAGTAATATTCCCTTGTGTATATACCTCACATCTTTTTTTTTTTTAAGAATTTTATTTATTTGCCAGAGAGAGAAAGCACAAGCAGAGGGAACAGCAGGCAGAGGGAGAAGCAGACTCCCTGCTGAGCAAGGAGCCGGATGTGGGACTCAATCCCAGGACCCTGGGATCATGACCCGAGCTGAAGGCAGATGCTTAACCAACTGAGCCACCCAGGTGTCTCACCCCACGTCTTTATCCACTCATCAGTCAATGGATACTTGGACTATTTCCATAATTTGGTTATTGTAGATGATGCTGGGTGCATGTATCCCTTCGAATTAGTATTTTTATATTCTTTGGGTAAATGCATAATAGTATAATTGCTGGGTTGTAGGATCATCTTTTTGAGGATCATCCATACTGTTTTCCAGAGTAGGTGCACCAGTTTGCATTTCAACCAGCAGTGCAAGAGGGTTCCGCTTTCTCTGCATCCTTGCCAACACCCATTGTTTCTTGTGTTGTTGATTTTCCCCATTCTGATAGGTGTGAGGTGATGTTTCATTGTAGTTTATGATTTGTATTTCCCTGATGATCAGTGACACTGAGCTTATAAAACTCAACACCCATAAAGTAAATAATCCAATTAAAAATAGGCAGATGACATGAATAAACATTTTCCAAAGAGAGCTGTTTGCTGACTCTCAGGACTTCTATTCAGCATAGTCCTGGAAGTCCTAGCCACAGCAAACAGACAACAGAAAGAAATTAAAGGAATTCAGATCAGCAAGGAATAAGTCAAACTTTTACTATTTACAGTTAAGATGATACTATATGTAGAAAACCCAAAAGACTCACTGGTAAACTACTAGAACTGATAGACCAATTCAGTGAAGTCACAGGACACAAAATCAACATACAGAAATCTGTTGTATTTCTATAGGCCAATAATGAAGCAGCAGAAAGAGAAATTAAGGAATCCGTTCCATTTTCAACTGCACCAAAAACCGTAAGACACCTAGGAATAAACCTAACCAAAGAGGTAAAAGACCTATACTCTGAAAACTATAAAACAGTGGCGAGAGAAAGTGGAGATGACACAAAGAAATGGAGAGACATTCCATGCTCATGGAATGGAAGAACAAATATTGTTAAAATGTCTGTACTACCCAAAACTATCTATAGGCTCAATGCAATCCCTATGAAAATAACACTGGCATTTTTCACAGAACTGGAACAAGGAGCCCTAAGATTTGTATGGAATGAAAAGACCTTGAATAGCCAAAGCAACCTTGAAAAAGAAAAGGAATGCTGGAGGGAAAACTAGACTGCTTTCTTACACCATATGCAAAACTAAATCTAAATTCAAAAGACTTAAGTGTAAGACCTGAAACCATAAAAACTCTAGAAGAGAACATAGGCAGTAACTTCTTTGACATCAGCTGTAGCAACTTTTTCCTTGATATGTCTCTTTAGGCAAAGGAAACAAAAGCAAAAATACACCTTTGGGACTGTATCAAAATAAAAATCTTCTGTACGACAAAGGAAACTTCCATCAATAAAACTAAAAGGAAACCTACAGAATGGGAGAAGATATTTGGAAATGACATACCTGATAAAAGGTTTGTATTATAAATATATAAAAAGTTTATGAAACTCAACACCAAAAAAATAAATAATCCAGTTAAAAACTGGGGAAGACATGAGCAGACATTTCTTCAAAGAAGATATCCAGGTGGCCAACAGATACATGAAAAGATGCTCAACATTACTGATTATCAGGGAAATGTGAATCAGAACTACAATGAGATATCATCTCACAACTGTCAGAATGGCTAAAATCAACAACACAAGAAATATGTGTTGGTAAGGATGTGGAAAAAGGAATACTTGTACACGTTGGTGGGAATGCAAACTGGTGCAGGCACTGTGGAAAACAATATGGAATTTCCTCAAAAAGTTAAAAATAAAATGACTGTGATCCAGTAATTGCACTACTGGGTATTTATCCAAAGAATACCCAAAGAATACCCAAGAACAGTAATTCAAAGGGATACCTGCATCCTGATGTTTATATCAGCATTATCTACAATAGCTAAATTATGGAAGAAGCCCAAGTATCCATCAGCCGAAGAATGATTAAAGAAATAGTAGCATAGCTCTACAATGGAGTATTGTTCAACCATAAAAACAAATGAAATCTTGTCATTTGCAATCATGTGGATGAAGCTAGAGAGTATAATGGTAAGTGAAATAAGTCAGAAGAAGACATATACTGTGTGATTTCATTCATATGTGGAATTTAAGAAACAAAACAAGCCAAAGGAGAAAAAAAGGAGACAAACCAAGAAACAGATCTTAACTATAGAGAAGAAACTGATGGTTATCATGAGGAAGGTGGGTGGGGGAATGGATGAAATATGGGATGGGGATTACAGAGTACACTTATGATAATGAGTACTGAGTAATATATGGAATTGTTGAATCACTATTTTGTACACCCGAAACTAATATACTAATGTATGTTAACTATAGTGGAATTCAAATAAAAAACTTAAATATTATTTGAAGTTTAAAATAGGAGATCATTTGGAAAGAGTGATTTTAGTAGTTTAAGTGCAGGCAAATGCCAGATTGGGGTGTGAATGAAACATGAAAAGGACCAGGAATTTAGATGTCACTCTTTATAAGGGGAAAGTTTTTTTTTTTTTAATAATTTATTTAAAAATTTTATTTATTTTACAGAGAGAGCATGTGCAAGCAAGGTGAGGGGCAGTGGGAGAGAGGGAATCTCAGTCTCGGGGCTTCATCTCATACCCTGAGATCATGACCTAAGCTAAAACCAAGAGTCTGATGCTTAACTGACTGAGCCACCTATGGCTATGGTTTTTTTTTTTTTTTTTTAAAGATTTTATTTATTTATTTGGCAGACAGATCACAAGTAGGCAGAGAGGCAGGCAGAGAGAGAGGAGGAAGCAGGCTCCCCGCTGAGCAGAGAGCCCGACGTGGGGCTCGATCTCAAGACCCTGAGATCATGACCTGAGCCGAAGGCAGAGGCTTTAACCCACTGAGCCACCCAGGCGCCCCTATGGTTTGTTTTTAAGATAAACTTTGACATTACATATATGTATGCTAAAGACAATTAGCATGTAGAGGTTGAAATTGCAGAAGATAATAAATGAAATGCAAATTTAGAAAACCAGTGGTGGGATTAGCTTTGGTAAGAGAATGAGAAGCACATTTTTTCAGTGCAGTTTAAAGTAGTATTTAGATAATTTTGTTCTATGAGAAACAGGAAATGGGAGCTCTTCCATAAAACTACCAGTTTTTTAGGCCATCTGGGTGGCTCAGTTGTTTGTGTCTGACTCTTAATATCAGCTGAGGTCTTGATCTCAGGGTTGTGAGTTCAAGCCCTGTGTTATGCTCCATGCTGAGTGTGGAGCCTAATTAAAGAAAAAAAAAAATACAAACACAAGTGGTGGGGAATGTCAGCTACTAATTTATGATGGAGTGAAGCGTTTGAATAATCTTTATGTTTTGAAATTGCTGTTACGGAGTACCATTGAGGGAATTGACCTCCTTTAAAAAGTTCTCTTAGGTGGGGTTGAATTCAGTTTAGGTTACACAGGCAACAGTACAAGGTGGTGATTTTTCCTGCAGTACTAGTGGTGGAGGTATTAGGAGTAGGAGTTTTTGGCTGAGATGCAAGAAAGAAGTGGAATGCCTGAGACAGATAATTGGTCAAGAGAGAAGAGCTTTGTCATGTATGATAGGTCCCAACTACTTGTCTATGTGAATAGCTAAAAGAAACTTAAATTTTATTAGAGCAAATGAAGCAGTCAAATAAGGGATTGGAGGTCTGGATGATGCAAAGAGTTAAAAATGTGGGGGTGGGAGTGCTGCTTGGGTGGAGTAGTTGGTTAAGTGTGGGACTCTTGGTTTTGGTGAGGTTGTGATTTCGTGGTTGTGAGACCTCATGTGGGTCTGCACTTGGTGCGGAGTCTGCTTGAGGCTCCCTCTGCACCCTCACCCAATGCTTATTCTCTTTCTCTAAAAAGAGTAAATAAATCTTTCTTTAAAAATGCGGGGGAGGGGCGCCTGGGTGGCTCAGTGGGTTAAGGCCTCTGCCTTCGGCTCAGGTCATGGTCCCAGTGTCCTGGGATCGAGCCCCTCATCGGGCTCTCTGCTCAGCAGGGAACTTGCCTCCTCCTCTCTCTCTCTGCCTGCCTCTCTGCCTACTTGTGATTTCTATCTGTCAAATAAATAAATAAAATCTTTTAAAAAAATGCGGGGGAATAAGTAACAACTGGGAGAATAGAATGTAAAGAATATCAAGTGAGAAATTATATAGTCTAATAAATGTAAAAATACTTTTTATAGGTATGAAGGCTTCTTTTTTCTGAAAATTCTTATGGGTATTTGATACTGCTGAATCTGAGCAATGGTTTCCAAACTTTTGTGATCTGTTTTCCCAAGATCAGAAAATATTTTGAATATGTGCCCTCAATGTATCTGTATTTATCAATCATTCTGTACTATTATGTTTTATTGAAACATTTGTTAAAATGTTACAATCTAGATATACTTAAAACATGAGAGGTTACACATTTTAAAGATAAGTTTTAACATTAATGTTATAAAACATTAGTGTGGGCAAAGACATTGTGACATTTCACTAGTTTTGAAAATTTTGGTTATAGAGCTTTATGTTAAGTTTATTTTGGTACTTGGGTTTAATGACTATTATAGTTCAAAGCTCATAAAAATGGATAAATCCAGATGGAAGGGCATTATAAGTTGGGCTGACCATCATGGTGCTTATCAAACAGACCAAAAAAATTTTCTTTTTAAGATTTACTTACTTATTTATTTGAGAGAGAGAGCGCGAGTGAGAGTGTATGAACAGGGAGGAGGATCAGCAGACTCCCCACTGAGCAGGGAGCTGGACGTGGGGCTCGATCCCAGGACCCCGAGATCATGACCTGAGGCAGATGCTTAACTGACTGAGCCACCTAGGCACCACTCAAACAGGCAAAAGTTTTTGTTGAAATTCACTGTTAGAGTTGTCTTCCCTAATTTCAATTAGTTGCTCTTGAAGACTGATATCAAGGTTTATTTTACTGGATAGTTTTCATTTATCCCTCCAAATCTGTCTCTGTCTTTGTGCAGTGTGCTCTGTGCCCTATGAGGCTGATTTTTAAGTAAGCATTAGCTGGTCTGCCTTGTGGTCTGGCTTGTGATTGGATTCAGTCGGTGGAAGGCACTGACAGGAGGACAGAGAGGGTTGGAATATTCTAACAACTTTCTCTTTTCCTGGGCTACAGATTGTCAGTAACTGTGCTCCATAATTCTGTGGCCCTCTGCTATAATTATAGCTTTCTTTGTTCCAGTAATTAACCCTTCTCTTTCCTCTTTTGGGCATAGAGTGATGATAGTTCACTTGCTAACCCAAGAGTGCTTCACTGTCCCTTTCTAGTTTTCCTTAGTCTCTTCATTAAACACCTCCTTTTTAGTTTATCTTCCCAGGATCCTGAGGGCTGTAGTTAGATTTAAAATTTTTTTAAGTAAATAGGTTAAAAAAATGCCTGAAACTCTTTATTTAGAATATTTTTAAGCAGATTGGATAATTGTTTCCAAGTTTTAATTGTACAGATACAATTTTTATAGGTAAGAATTTATATTGTTTTGATAACAAAAACAAAATCATATAATAATGGTTTTAGTGGGGGAGGGTGGTGTTAGTACATATATTAACCATAAGTAAAGCTTAATGTCAGTTGACTTCTTTACTACTTACTTTAATAATTTGAAACAGAATTAAGCCTCTGAATTCTGAAATTTGGAATGTATTAACACAGAAAAGACCTTTCACGCTTTACTCAAGGAGTCAACTATAATAATTGCTTAGCTTTTGCTTACAGTTAGCAATCTGTTATTTTCAAACTATTGTCAGACTGATTTTATAAAATAATTTTCAGAGTAGGCACAGGAAAAGCTTGAATTTTAGAAAGAGAGTTATTTTAGTGTATTATTTTAATTGTTTATTGATTGTCTGACAATTCTTATTTGGAGGTAAGACTTATTTATTTTTGTTATTGCATTTTATTTTCTGATAAATGAAGCCCAAATAGTAACAAATGCTTAATAGGAATTTTTCAACTTAAATTTTAAGTATGTAAATTTAAAATGAAAAATAAACAGCTTGGTGTGTATCCTTACAAATATCACACTCGTGCATGCACATCCATGTGTTTGATGCTCTGAAGCTACATCTATTAACAAAACAAAATCCTTGTCTTCCTGGAGCTTTCATTCTGGTGAGATGGAAAGTTACCAAATAAACAGATAATTATACAATATAATTTAATGACAAACAGGAAGAAAAAGAAATGGATAAGGGAACAAAGAGTGACAGGGCACCCTTTACTAGTTATGATGGTCAGGGAAGTCCTCTTAGGTATGCTGACACTTGAACAGATTTGGATCGAGTGATAATGCCTAGCTATGCAGATATTGGGGGGAAGAGTTCCTTATATGAGGACAAGGATGATCAAGGGCAAAGCTGATATTGCTGTGAGTGAGAATAATTCAGAGACTTTTGTGGCCAGAACACAAAGACCTATGATGAGCAGAGTGCTAGAAAATGAGGTCTAGAGAGGTAGATGTGGGTCATATTACACTAGATCTTTTAGGCCTTCAAATTTTTTTATTTTAAGTGTAACTGAAAGGCTTTGGACAAGACAGAGCAGAGGAATGACATGATCCAATTACCTGTTAAAAGAATGACCTCGGTTGTTGCAAGGAGATAAGAATAGAAGCCAGGGAGATGAACCGTGAGAGACTGTGGACTCTGAGAAACAAACCTGAGGGTTTTGGAGGGGTGGGGTGAGTCTGGTGGTGGGTATTAAGGAAGGCACGTATTGCATGGAGCACTGTGTGTGATGCATAAACAATGAATCTTGGAACACTGAAAAAATAAAATAAAGTTAAAAAAAAAGAAACAGAAGCCAGGTAGCCCCAGTCATGAAGAGGTTGCAGTAGTCTAGGTGAGAGTTTGAACTTGTACACAAACATACATACTACTTGGTGCCATGTGTGTGTTTACACATACATATACTTATATGTAATTACTTTTGGGTTAGAAGTTATATTCAGAAACTTTACATTCAGGAGTGTAATATGGACATCTTTTATAGTGAGTACATATAGACTTCCTAATTCCTTTTAATGGATGGATGTTATTCCGTGTTGTGGTATACATTGTTTAATCTGTGTATAAAAGGACATTTATGTTTACAGGTTGTTCTTTTTCAATAACAATGTGTGTGTGTGTGTGTGTGTGTGAGAGAGAGAGAGAGAGAGAGATTGCTCACAGTTGTGGAGATATGTCTGTAGGGTAAATTCCCAGGACCATGATGGGTCAAAGGATTTGAGTACATTACATCTTAATGGTTATTACCAAATTGACTTCCAAAAATGTTGCAATTTTATATATCCAATAATGTTCTGTGAACATTTTTCTTTTCTAGATTCTCCTCAACACTGAGTAATCTTTACACTTTTTTAATTTTTACACCTTTATATGAAAGAGACTGCATAGTTTTCCTTCTTGTATTTTAATTATGAATGATAAATATCAAACTATAGACATTTTTTCTGATGAGTAATAAAGGATATTAATTTCTCTTTGGTCTTTGTTCTGAAAAAATACTGTTTAAAAATAGTTTATATAATTTCATCTTCTCTACTTGTAAGAGTGAAATTAAAGGATACAATTTAGTTTCTGGCTTGTTTACATAATAATTTAGCCATGTGACTTCCTGTTTCCTTCAACTTTTATCCCCAATGCTCTGCATATACTGTAACCTTTGAGATGTCATCATGTTTCAATGCAATATTGTTCATTAATGTTCTCTTCCATCAGTATTAATGAGGAAGTAATTAAAATTACAGAACTAGTTCACCAGTAAAATGAACCCAAATATACCCATTCAGTATCTGTTATTGCTAATCATCTTCATATCTTTTGACCCATATTGCTTCTGGCCGGCATTCCTTTTGGCCCAATTAGCCATTAGACAGATCTATGCTATTGTGCATAAAATAATCACAACCTGAAACAGTATGGCGAGATTAGCCCAAATTCTTCAGGATTACTTGAACACTTAAAGTTCATGCCCTACTTGAAGCTGAATCAGTTACAACCTTATTTCCTTACAACAAAGAAGACATAAAATAGTGCCGTAGTTCAGTAGAACCTTGCTCCAGATGGCCTTGAGACTAAGATTGTTACAAAAGTTCTTCTTACAGTAATAAACTATTGTGAACAAAGTCCAGGATTTGATTGTATTTGATTGTATTTCATGCCATAAAGGTTTGTTTCATTGAACCTTGCCTGCTTTGTATTAAAGAAAGCCTTTAGGAAAGCAGGATGTAGAATTCATCCAGCGTATTGAATGCTTGCTTGGGGTATTGACTTGATTTTGCCGTTATAGAAATAACAGCATGTTCAAAACCTTCAGAGACTCTGACATATTTCACAGAGGTAGAAAAGGAGATATTTTCCCTGATGCTTTTTATAATTAGCCTTTTTTTTTTTTTTTTAAAGATTTTATTTATTTATTTGACAGACAGAGATCACAAGTAGGCAGAGAGGCAGGCAGAGAGAGAGGAAGGGAAGCAGGCTCCCTGCTGAGCAGAGAGCCCGATGCGGGACTGGATCCCAGGACCCCGAGATCATGACCTGAGCCGAAGGCAGCGGCTTAACCCACTGAGCCACCCAGGCGCCCATAATTAGCCGTTTTTATAGATAAAAGTTCAGAAGTCATGTTTTAATTTTGACTTAAAAACTTGATAAGATAAATGTTTCTTTTTCCAGTGTGAATAGTTTTAATCAATTATTTCAAATTCATTAAGGGGATTTATAGATAATTAAAATGCTGAGAAACTTTTTTATCAGTGTTTTCAAGTATTAGAGTAGTATATTCGTGCATTAATAGAATATTACAGGTTAGGAAAGCATTTGTGTGACACTGAAAATGGAATTTTGATTCCTAGATTCTTTTTATAGGTTAGTCAGGTTTCCAAATTTGTACTTATATATCATAGTATTTAATACATTGTAATGTTTCATTTGTTTATAATTTCTTCAAAGCATTTATGTACCATGAATTTTCTCTCCCAAAATGTTTTTGTAGTATTGTGCATTTTCCTATACCAATGACAGGTAATACGAAAAAGATAAGCTGCATTTAATTTTGCAAACAGTAAACTTTTTTGTCCATTAAAGCGATAGTGTTTTAATCCTTAATTTTAATGTGAAAGATTCATGTATTTCTTTTTTCTTTAATTTATTTGAGTGAAAAAAAGAGGGAGCATGAGCAGGGGGAGGGACAAAGGTAGAGGTAGAGGGAAGAGCAGACTCCCTGCTGAGCAGGGAGCCTGACCTGGGACTTGATCCTGGGACCCCAATATCATGACTTGAGCTGAAGTCAGATGCCCAACCAACTGAGCCACCCAGGAACTCCAAGATTTACGTATTTCTTAAATGTAGCGAAGGGTCTGTCATTCAGACTAATTTTATAGTGGGTAAGGAAAATTAGAAATTAATGAAGGGCAGATTAAAATTTGGAGCATAGCTAAGTAAGGTTTAACTATATACTTTCTATATAGTTAGCAAAAGAGATTATTCTTAAGATGCTGGTTTAAGAGCTCTTATTGCTTACCCAGAAGATTTGACCTTGTGAATTGACTTATTCTTCTCCAAGGCACTTGAGAGAAAAGACAACGATAGCAGTTACATCTAGAGGCTATTATGGATTGGAGGATGAGAAGGGAACTGCATGTACCTCTACAAGGCGTCGGTCAACACCACGAAGTTTGGCAGGCTTGACAAGTGGAGTTTTTGAATCTATAATGGTTCAAGTTTTGAGACAGGAAGAACAGCTGAGAGCAAAAGAAGAAAAAAGGTAAATGTTACCAAAAAAAAAAAAAAAAAGTCATTTTCAAATTTCTAGGAAGTACTTTTCAAAGAGTAGCTGTGTAACTTTTGTGTGCCCGTATCAAATTTTGGGCCCAAAATGCATTGTCACTCAAGTATGAAATCATAATGAAATACCACAGTGAAATTTGTTTGAAAATAGTTTTAAATTTCAAACCAAATTACTTTGAAGCTAAACACAAATTTTTATGAAAGATTTCAGAATGCTTTCTAGATTTCTAGAAGTATATCAAATGAATTATAAATGAAAATAGAAGTATTATCAAATTTTAAATTAGAAGAGTTTTATATAGATTTGTATAGCATTAGAGTAGATTCACAGACCTTTAAAATTAGGAGAAACTCCAAAGATTATGTAGTTCAAAATGACACATAGGTTCACCTCTGCTAGTTTATCCATTGCTATTAATTTTCTGGATAACTCAGCCTAGCTTGGGCTCATCAGGAAAGAATGTTATGCTTAGTGTTGCCTTTTAGGGTCTGGGAGCATAGATTAATGACTTTTGTATAACATTTTATTTATAACAAAAGAGACTAGGGCCCAAAGAGGTGATTACTTAAAAAAGACTGGTGATTTTCATAATAAATCAAATCTCAAACTCAAACTATATTAGGAGTGATTGCTGTTGTAATAGGGAACTGCTAATGCTACTCAAAGGTAATTTATAATGTCATTGTTACTTTCATAGTAATAAACTTAGCTTGCTTTCATATTTGTATCATTAAAAATCAACCTTAAGACTTTCTTCTGCCATAGTTTTTATTCTAGTGATTAATTCATAACCCACTGTGAAATACTTTTTTTTTCCTTCTATAAAACCTCATAGAGCTTCTCCTGCTGAAGGAAAGTGGATTTTATGAAAAGGGATAAAAGATTAATCTGAAGTAGCATATAATAGCTTGGAATGGAGAGGAAATGAAGAAAAGGAAGGCTTATAGGAAGAAGGCTGTAGTAGTCTAGCTCTTTGCTACTGATGACCAGAAATAGGGAGAGAGAGGTCAGATTGTTCTGGGAATGAGTAACAAGACTACCTTCCTTGATACTAAGGGATAACAAAGGAAGAGGCAAAGATAAGTTAGAACATAGTTGTAATAATAGTTATAGCAGCAATAAGAATATAAAAAAGAATGGTTAACATTTATTAAACATGATTATTTGCCAGGTTTGGCTCTAAGTACCTTATATGTATTTAACATTTATCCTGAAGCACAGAGAGATTAATTAACTTGCCCAAGATCAGGCAATTTTTGAGTGGTAGTCAAGATTTGAAGCCAAGCATTTTGGCTCTAGAACTTGTGCTCCTAACTAATATGCTCTCCTTTTGACTTGTAATATGATAAAACTAATAAAACAGAAGAACCTGAATCCATCATATGAGGAAAGATCAGTGAATTCTTTTTAGTAAGTTGTTTGAAGTGATGGAGAAACATTTAAGCATCTAAGTAGGAATGGATAGCAGGAAACTAGAAATCTAACTGATTCTTTTTCTTTTCTTCAGTTTTACATGTTTGTGTGTCCTTGTGCTTAATGTCAAATAAACATAGGTGAATAAGATATGGGCAAAAATCCACCATTAAGTGTTTTAGTGACTACGATAATTTCATGGAGTACTATGAATTAAACTTTCTCTTTGGGTTTAGTGTTAACTTTAAATTTTTAAATTATAAGTATTTTAAACATGAAACAAAGAATAAAATTATAATAGAAGTCCACGTACCCACTACTCAGCAATTTTTAAAGAAATTAATATAGTTAAAACAGGATTCCCTAGATTTCTCCTTTGTCCCCAGAAGAAACCACTATCCTCACTTTGTCATTCCTGCACATTTTATTATTGAATTTTAAGAATTCTTTTGTACATTATGGATCCAGTAAATATATATACATTGCAGATATTTTCTGCTGGTCTTTTGCTTGACTTTTCATTCTCAGTGTTTTTTAAGAAATAGAACATTTTAACTTGAGGTTTATTCTTTTGTTTTAATGTTTTGTGCTTTTTATGACCTAAGAAATCTTAGCTTACCCAAGATTATGAATTTTCCCCCTTTTTCCCGCCAAAATTTCTTTTTTTTTTTTTTTAAAGATTTTATTTATTTATTTGACAGACAAAGATCACAAGTAGGCAAAGAGGCAGACAGAGAGAGAGGAGAAAGCAGGCTACCCGCTGAGCAGAGAGCCCAATGCAGGGCTCTATTCCAGCACCCCGAGATCATGACCTGAGCTGAAGGCAGAGGCTTTAACCCACTGAGCCACCCAGGCACCTCCCCCCTGAAATTTCTAAATTTTGTTTTATTTATTAATTTAGACAGGGAGAGAGAGAGTGGGGACAAAGGGAGAAGAGAGAACCTTAAGTAGGCTGTGTGCCCAACACAGAGCCCATGTGGGCTTGATCTCACAATCTTGAGATCGTCAACTGAGCCAAAAATCAAGCGTTGGATACTTAAGCGACTGAGCTACCCAGACACCCCTCTAAATTTTATTTTTCATGGTTAGGTCTGTGATTCATTTGAAGTTAATTTTTGTGTGTGGTTTAAAGTAAAGGTAAAAGTTTATTTTTTTTTCCCATATAGTCCATTGCCCCAGTATCATTTGTTGAAAGAAACTATTCTTTCCTTACTAAGTTAGATTTGCATCTTTATTGAAAATCAGTTGAACTCGGGCACCTGGGTGACTCAGTTGGTTACGCAACTGCCTGCGGCTCAGGTCATGATTCCGGAGTCCGGGGATCAAGTCTTGCGTGGGGCTCCCAGCTCTGTGGGGAGTCTGGTTCTCCCTCTCACCTTGTCCCCTCTCATGTTCTCTCTCACTTTCTCTCTCTCTCTCTCAAATAGATAAATAAATAAATAAATCTTTTTTTTAAAAAGGCTATATGATTTCTAAAAAAAAATATCAGTTGAACATATATTTATGAGTCTTTCTGGACTTCTTATTCTGTTTCATTTATCTATAGGTCTGTCCTTAGGCCAATAATACAGTGACTTGATTAATACAGCTTTATATTAAGCTTTGGAATTTTGTAATATGAGTCTTCCAACTTTGTATTTTGTATTTTGTTTTCAAAATTGTTAGGCTACACTAGCATCTTCGCATTTCTGTATGATTTAGATCATCTTGTAAATACCTACAAAAAAAAATGCCTGAAGAAATTTTGATTGAAATTGAATGGAATTTATCAGTCAGTTTCTGGATAATTGTAAATTTCTTTCAGTGCCATTTTTTAGTTTTCAGTGATTACATTTTCCACATATTTGGTTATGTGTATATTTGGTACCTGTACATATTTTCATGTTTTTGATGCAACTGTAAGTCATTTTTAAAATTCAATTTACAGTTTTTTCTTGCTAATATATAGAAATACAATTGATTTTAGCATAGGGACCTTTGTCTCTTTGTACTCTGAGTTCTGAAAGAGGCTTTCAGTAGTTTGAAAGTCTGCTATTGCATGCATATGTGTATTTATGATGCTTATGGTTTTTTGATGGATTGACATCCTCCTTATGAGTGTCTCTTTTTATCCCTGATAATATTTCTGACATTGTTTAATATTGCCTTTTATCTCAACTGTTGGCTTATGAGCTATTATTATTTGAGGTTTTTTTTAGTGACTTCTCTAAGCTTTACAAGATGTGCTTAACTTACCATATTTAATTTCAGATTTTATACTACTTCACAGTATACTACTGTTTACCTCATACTTTGTGCTGTTGTTGTCATTTTACTTCTACAATATGTTATAAACCCCAATACTCAGTTATTGTATGTTCTTTAAATAGTTACCTTTTGAAGAAATTAAAGAATGAGGAGGAAAATGTTTTTTTTTTTAAATTTGAGAGTGAGCAAGATAGAGAGAGAGAAGGAGCAGGGGGAAGGGCAGAAAGAGAGGGAGAAGCAGATTCCCCACTGAGCAGGGAGCCTGATGTGGGACTCCATCCCAGGACCGAGATCATGACCTGAGCCAAAGGCAGATGCTCAACCGACTGAGCCACCCAGGCATCTGAAAGAAATGTATTTTAAATTTATCTATACATTTACTCATCCCAACAATCTGCCTTCCTTTGTACTGATCCGTGATGCCATCTGGTGTCATTTTTCTACTGCCGAAAGAACTTTCTTTAGCGTTTCTAATAATGTAGGTCTTTCAGTGAACTTTTATATTTTGGTTTGAAAATGTTTTTATTTTTCATACATTTTGAAGGAGAAAAATCGAACTTGACTTCATTTTTCTCCCCTATCAGTACTTAAAGCATAGCATAGCTTAACCATACATAATTTTTTTTAAGTTTTATTTTAAATTCCAGTTAGTTAACATACAATGTAATATTAGTTTCAGGTGTACAATATAGTGATTTAACACTTCCATACAACACCCAGTGCTCATCACAACAAGTGCACTCCTAATTCCCATCACCTATTTAACCCATTCCCCCCTCCACCTCCCTTCTAGTAACTATCAGTTTGTTCTCTGTAGTTGACAGTCTGTTTCTTGGTTTATCTCTCTTTTTCTTTTCCCTTTGCTTGTTTGTTTTGTTTCTTAAATTCCACATATGGGTAAATCATACTGAATTTGTATTTTTTTCACTGACTGACTTCATTTACCATAATACTCTCTAGCTTCATCCATGTCCTTGCAAATGGCAAGATTTCTTTCTTTTTATGTAATATTCCCTCATATAGATATATACCCCACATCTTCTTTATCCATAAATTAGTCAGTGGACACTTAGACTGTTTCCATAATTTGCCTAGTATAGATAATGTGGGTATAAACATCAGGGTGCATGTATGCCTTTGAATTAGTATTTTTATATACCTAGGGTACTAAATACCTACTAGAATAATTGCTGGATCAGGGTATTTTTAACTTTTTCAGGAACCTCCATACTGTGTTCTAGAGAGACCGCACCAGTTTGATTCCCATCAACAGTGCAGGAGGTTTCCCTTTTCTCCACATCCATACCAACACCTGTTGTTTCTTGTGTTGTTGATTTTAACCATTCTGACAGGTGTGAGGTGATATCTCATTGTAGTTTTGATTTGCATTTCCCTAATGATCATTGATGCTGAGCATCTTTTCATGTGTCTGTTGGCCATCTTGATGTTTTCTTTGGAAAAAAAATGTCTTATTCATGTCTTCTGCCCATTTTTTAAAGTGGATTATTTGGTTTTTGGGTGTTAAGTTTAAGTGCTTTATATATTTTGGATATTAACCCTTTATCAGCTATGTCATTTCCAAATATCTTTTCCCATTTTGTAGGTTGCCTTTCAGTTTCCTTCATTGCAGAGCTTTTTATTTTGATGTAATCCTAACAATATATTTTTCCTTTTGTTTACCTTGCCTCAGGAAACATATCTAGAAAGAAGTTGCTATGGCTGATGTCAAGGAAATTACTGCCTATGTTATCTTCTAGCAGTTTTATGGTTTTCAGGTATCAGCATTTAGATCTTTAATCCATTTAAAGTTTATTTTTGTATATGGTAAAGAATGTGGTCCAGTTTCATTCTTTTGCATGTTGTCCAGTTTTTCCAACACAATTTGTTGAAGAGATTTGACTTCTTCCCATTGGATATTCCTTCCTGCTTTATCGAGATTAACTGATCATATAATTGTGGATTCATTTCTGGGTTTTCTCTTTTGTTCCTTTGGTCTGTGTGTCTGTTTTTATGTCAGTACCATACTGTCTTGATCACTACAGCTTTGTAATATAGCTTAAGGTCTGGAATTGTGATGCCTCCAGCATTCCTTTTCTTTTTCAAGGTTGCTTTGGCTATTCGAGGTCTTTTCATTCCATACATATCTTAGGGTTCCTTGTTCCAGTTCTGTGAAAAATGCCAGTGTTATTTTCATAGGGATTGCATTGAGCCTATAGATAGTTTTGGGTAGTATAGACATTTTAACAATATTTGTTCTTCCATTCCATAAGCATAGAATGTCTCTCCATTTCTTTGTGTCATCTCCACTTTCTCTCGCCACTGTTTTATAGTTTTCAGAGTACAGATCTTTTACCTCTTTGGTTAGGTTTATTTCTAGGTGTCTTACGGTTTTTGTTGCAGTTGAAAATGGAACAGATTCCCTAATTTCTCTTTCTGCTGCTTCATTATTGGCCTATAGAAATACAACAGATTTCTGTATGTTGATTTTGTGTCCTGTTACTTCATTGAATTGGTCTGTCAGTTCTAGTAGTTTATCAGTGAGTCTTTTGGGTTTTCTATATATAGTATCATCTTAACTGCAAATAGTAAAAGTTTGACTTATTCCTTGCTGATCTGAATTCCTTTAATTTCTTTCTGTTGTCTGATTGCTGTGGCTAGGACTTCTAGTACTATTTTGAATAAAAGTGGTGAGGTTGGACATCCCTGTCTTGTTCCTCACCATAGAAGAAAAGCTCTCAGTTTTTCCCCAGTTAGGATGATATTAGCTGTGGGTTTTTCATGTATAGCCTTTATTATGTTGGGTATGTTCCCTCTAAACCACTTCATTGAGGGCTTTCTGTCATGAATGGAAGTTGTACTTCATTATAGTTTGTTAGGTGCTTTTTCTATATCTATTGAAATGATCATATGGTTATTATCCTTTCTTTTATGGATGTGTTATATCAAGTTGATTGGTGAATATAGAACCCAGGAATAAATCCCACTTGATTATGGTGAATGATTTTTTTAATGTATTATTAAAATTGGTTTGCTGGTATTTTATTGAGAGTTTTTGCATCTGTCTTAACGATGTTGGCTTGTAGTTCTCTTGCTTTAATGATATCTGTCTGGTTTGGAATCAGGGTGATGCCTCATAGAATGAATATGAAAGTTTTCCTTCCTTCTTCCTTCTCTTATTTTTTGGAATCATTTAAGAATAGGTATTAACTCTTCTTTAAATGTTTGGTGGAATTCAAGTTATCTGTCCCTGACCTTTTGTTTATTGGGACTTGTTTGGGTAATGATTCGATTTCTTTGCTGGTTATTGATCTATTCAAGCTTTCTGTTTCTTCCTGTTTCACTTTTTGTTTCACTTCCTGTTATACATTTCTAGGAATTTATCCATTTCTTCTAGATTGTCTAACTTGTTGGCATATAGTTTTTCATAATATTTTCTTAGAATTGTATTTCTCTCGTTGGCTGTTACATCTCCTTTCTCATTGGTGATTTTATGTATTTGAGTCCGTTTCCTTTTCTTTTTGGTAAGTCTGGCTGGAGGTTTATCAATTTCATTAACTTTTTCAAAGAAGCAGCTCCTGGTTTTGTAGATCTCTTCTGTTTTTATTTATTTTTTTTATTTTTTGGTTTTTTGGTTTTTTTAGTTTCCATTATTATTTATTTCTGCCCTAATCTTTATCATTTCCTTCCTTCTACTGGCTTTAGGCTTCATTTGTTGTCCTTTTTCTGGTTCCTTTCAGTTGAGGTTAGGTTGCTTATTTGAGATTTTTCCTTCTTGAGGTAGGCCTGTATTGCTGTATACTTTCCTTTTAGGACTGCCTTTGTTGCATCCAAATGATTCTGGACTTTTGTGTTTTGATTTTCATTTATTTCCATGTATTTCTTTTCTTTGATTTCCTTGTTGACCCATTCATTGTTTAGTAACATGTTGTTTAACCTCCTTGTATTTGTGGTCTCTAAATTTTTTTCTTGTGGTTAACTTCTGGTTTCATAGTGTTGTTGTCAGAAAAGGTGCATCCTATGACTTCAGTCTTACTGTATTCGTTGAGGCCTATTTTATGGTCTAATATGTGATCTGTTGTGGAGAATCTTCATGTGCACTTGAAAAGAATATGTATTCTGCTCTTTTGGGATGGAATGTTCTGAATATATCTGTTAAGTCTATCTGATCCACTGTGTCATTCAAAGCCATTGTTTTGTTGTGGATTTTCTGTTTGGATGATCTATGTATTGATGCAAGTAGGATGTTAAAGTCCCTTACTTTTTTCATATTATCATCAATGAGTTCCTTTATATTTGTTATTGTTTTATAAATTTTGGTCCTCCCATGTTGTATGCATAAATATTTAAAATTGTTTTATCTTCCTGTTGTATCATCCCCTTATTATTATGTAGCGCTCTTCTTTGTCTCTTGTTACAGTCTTTTTTTAATGTTCAGTTAGCCATTGTATAATACATCATTAGTTTTTGATGTAGTGTTCAGTGATTCATTAGTTGCTTATAACACCAGTGCTCATCACAACATGTGCCCTCCTTAATACCCAGCACCCTGTTACCCCATCCCCCCACCTTCTCCCCTCTGAAACCCTCAGTTTGTTTCCTGGGATCCATAGTTTTTCATGGTTCATCTCCTTCTCTGATTTTTCTTCCTTCAGATTTCCCTACCTTCCCCTATGGTCCTCCATGCTATTGTTTATATTCCACATAAGAGTGAAACAATATGAAAATTGTCTTTCTCCTTGACTTATTTCACTTAGCATAATCCCCTCCAGTTCCAGCCATGTTGATGCAGATGATGGGCATCCATCCTTTCTAATGGCTGAATAACATTCCATTGTATATATGAACCACATCTTCTTCACCACTCATCTGTTGAAGGGCATCTCAACTCCTCCCACAGTGTGACTATCGTGAACATTGCTCCTTGATCATTGGGGTGCATGTGCCCTTTCTTTTCACTATATTTATATTTTTGGGGTAAATACCCAGTAGTGCGTTTGCAGGGTCTATTTTTAGCTCTATTTTTAACATCTTGAGGAACCTCCATCCTGTTTTCCAGAGTGGCTGTATCAGCTTGCATTCCTACCAACAGTATAAGAGGGTTCCCCTTTCTCTACATCCTCGCCAACATTTTTTGTTTCCTGACTTGTTAATTTTAGCCATTCTACATGGTGTGAAGTGGTATTTCTTTGTGGTTTTGATTTGTATTTCCCTGATACCAAGTGATGTTGAGCATTTTTTCATGTGTCTATTGGCCATTGGATGTCTTCTTTGGAGGAATGTCTGTTCATGTCTTCTTTCCATTTCTTAATTGGATCAGTTGGTGTTATTTTGGGTGTTGAGTTTAGTAAGTTCTTTATACATTTTGGGTACTAACCCTTTATCTAATAAAACTTTAGCACATACCTTCTCCCATCTGTCAGTTGTCTTTTGGTTTTGTCAACTGTTTCTTTTGCTATGCAAAAGCTTTTTATCTTGATGAAGTCCCAGTAGTTCATTTTTGCTTTTGTTTGTTTTCCTCGCCATTAGAGCTGTATCTTGCAAAAGTTCCTGTGGCCGAGGTCAAAGAGGTTGCTCCCTGTGTTCTCTAGGATTTTCATGGATTCCTATCTCACATTTAGGTATTTCATCCATTTTGAGTTTAGCTTTGTGTATGGTGTAAAAAAATGGTCTAGTTTCATTCTTCTACATGTGGCTATCCAATTTTCCCAGTACCATTTGTTGAAGAGACTTTTTTCCATTAGATGTTCTTTCCTTGTTAATTGACCAAGAGTTGAGGGTCCATTTTTGGGTTCTCTCTTCTGTTCCATTGATCTTTGAATCTGTTTTGTACCAGTAGCATACTGTCTTGAGATTATAGCTCTGTAATAGAACTTGAAGTCCAGGATTGTGATGCCACCACCTATCGTTTTCTTTTTCAACTTTTCCTCTGGCTATTTGGGTACTTTTCTATGAAAAAAAGTTGATGGTATTTTGATAGGGATTGCATTGAATGTATGGATTGCTCTAGGTAGCCCATTGAATGTGTGGATTGTACACATTCTGATTAGTGTAAGGTGCTATTCATTCTGGCTTTGATTTGTAGTTCCCTGATGCCAAGTGATATTGAATATTTTTTCATGTGTCTTTTAGCTTTTTGTATGTCTTCTTTGGAGGAATGTGTCTAGGTAGCCTAGACATTTTAATAATATTTATTCTTCTAATCCATGATCAGGAAATGTTTTTTCCATTTCTCTGTGCCTTCCTCAGTTTCTTCATGAGTATAGATCTTTGCCTCTTCAGTTAGGTTTATTCCTAGGTATCTTATGGTTTTTGGTTCAGTTGTAAATGGGATCAATTCTTTAATTTCTCTTCCTTCACTCACATTGTTAGTGTATAGAAATGCCACTGATATCTATGCATTGATTTTGTTTCCTGCCACTTTTCTGAATTCTTGTGTAAGTTTTAGCAGTTTTGGGGTGGAGTCTTTTGGGCTTTCCACAGAGTATCATGTTGTTTGTGAAGAGTCAGAGTGTGACTTCTTTGCTGATTTGGATAGCTTTTATTTCTTTTCATTGTCTGATTGCTGACACTTAGACTTCCAGTACTACGTTGACCAAAGTGGTAGTAGTGGACAACCCTGTTATGTTCCTGACCTTATGGGAAAAGCTTTCAGTTTTTCCCTGTTGAGGATCATACTTGCTGTAGGCTCTTCGTATATTTATGATTTTGAGGAATGTTCCCTCTGTCCCTATACTCTGTAGAGTATTAATCAAGAAAGATGCTGTACTTTGTCAAATGCTTTTTTCTGCACCAATTGAGAGGATCATATGGTTGGTGTCTTTTCTTTGAATAATGTAGCATATCATGTTGATTGATTTGTGAATGTTGGACCACTGATGCAGCCCAGGAATGAATCCCACTTGGTCCTGGTGCATAATCTTTTCAGTGTACTGTTGGATTCTATTGGCTAGTATCCTGGTGACAATTTTGGCATCCATGTTCATGGGGGATATTGGCTTGTAATTCTCCTTTTTGGTGGGGTCTTTATCTGTTTTGGGGAAAAGGTATTGCTGGCCTCATCGAAAGAGTTTGGAAGTTTTCCTTCCATTTCTGTTTTTTGAAACAGCTTTAGAAGAATAGGTATTAATTCACCCTTTATTTTTCCTCACAAAATGTTTTTATTTATTTTTATATGATTTTTTATTATGTTCAGTTAGCCACTGAATAGTACGTTATTAGTTTTTGACATAGTGTTCAGTGACTCGTTAGTTGAATAACATGTGTGCTTCTTAAAACCCATCACCTGGCTACCCCATTACCCCCACTACCCTCCCCTCTGAAACTCTCAGTTTGTTTCTCAGTTTGTGTTGAGTCCAGAGTCTTTCATGGTTCTTCTCTCTCTCTGATTTCTCCCCCTTCAGTTTTCCCTCCCTTCCTCTATGGTCCTCCATACAATTCCTTATGAGTGAAATTCATATGAGTGAAATCATATGAGAATTGTTTCTCCTTGACTTATTTCACTAAGCGTAATCCCCTCCAGTTCCAGCCATGTCGATGCATATGGGGGGTATTCATCCTTTCTGATGGCTGAATAACATTCCATCGTATATATGTACCACGTCGTCTTTATCACTCCTCTGTTGAAGGGCATCTCAACTTCTTCCACAGTTTGGCTGTCATGGACATTGCTCCTGTGATCATTGGGGTGCAAGCGCCCCCTTCTTTTCACTACAACTGTATCTTTGGTGTAAATACTTAGTGCAATTTCAGGGTCATAGGGTAGGTCTATTTTTTACATCTTGCGGAACCTCCATCCTATTTTCCAGAGTGGCTGTCCTGGCTTACATTCTCACAAACAGTGTACGAGGATTCCCCTTTCTCTACATCCTTGCCAACATTTGTTGTTTCCTATTTTGTTAATTTCTGCCATTCTGACTGGTATTCATTGTGACTTTGATTTGTATTTCCCTAATACCAAGTGATGTTGAATATTTTTTCATATGTCTTTTTAGCTTTTTGTATGTCTTCTTTGGAGGAATGTCTGTTCATGTCTTCTCATTTTTTGACTGGATTATTTGTTTTTTGGGTGTTGAGTTTGAGATGTCCTTAATATATCTTGGATACCAGTCCTTTATCTGTATGTCATTTACAAATATCTTCTCCCATTCCATGGGTTGCCTCTTAGTTTTGTTGACTGTTTCCTTTGCTGTGCAGAAGCTTTTTATCTTGATGAAGTCCCAAAAGTTCCAAAAACCTATGGGATACTACATAGGTGGTCCTAAGAGGGAAATACATAGCCATCCAAGTCTCTCTCAAAAAATTATAAAAATCCCAAATGCACATTTAAAGAAGAAATCATAGCTATTCTACTGAAGCTGTTACAGAAAAGAGAAACAGAAGGAAAACTTCAAAATTCGTTCTCTGAGACCAGCATTACCCTGATCCCCAAACCAGGCGAAGACTGCATCAAAAAGAATTACAGACCAATATCCCTGGTGAATGTGGATGCCGAAATACTCAACGAGATTCTAGACAATAGGATCCAACAGTTTATTAAAAGGATTATTCACCATGACAAAGTGGGATTTATTCCTGGAATGCAAGGGTGGTTCAACATTTGCAAATCAATCAACGTGATATTAATTCTTCTTTAAATGTTTGGTAGAATTCCCCTGGGAAGCCATCTAGCCCTGGACTCTGTTTTTTGGGTTTTTTGATTACTGCTTCAATTTCCTTGCAGGTTATGGGCCTACTCAGATTTTCTATTCCTTCCTGTTTCAGTTTTGGTAGTTTGTATGTTTTGGAGAATGTATCCATTTCTTCCAGATTTTCTAATTTGTTGTCATATAGTTTCCCATAATATGTTCTTATAAGTGTTTGTATTTCTTCAGTGTTGATTGTGATCTCTGTTCCTTCATTCATGATTTTATTAATTTGGGTCCTTTCTCTTTTCTTTTTGATAGATCTGGGTAGGGGTTTATCGGTCTTATTAATTCTCTCAAAGAACCAGCTCCTAGTTTTGTTGATCTGTCCTTCTGTTCCTTTTGCTTCTGTTTCTTTGATGGCTGTTCTAATCTTTATTAATTCTCTTCTTCTGCTGGATTTAGTCTTTATTTGCTCTTTGTTCTCCAGCTCCTTTGGGTATAAGGTTAGATTACGTATTTGAGACCTTTCTTGGTTCTTGAAAGAGGCCTGTATTGCTATACACTTCCCTTCTTAGGACTGCCTTCGCTGAATCTCAAAGGTTTTGAACAGTTGTGTTTTCATTTTCATTTCTTTCCATTAATTTTTTAAAATTTCCTTTTTAATATCCTGGTTGACATTATTTATTCTTTAATTGGTTGTTCTTTAACCAATTTAATTGGATGTTCTTTAACCTCCATGAATTTGTGTTCCTTCCTAATTTCTTCTTGTCATTGAGTTCAGTTTCAAAGCACTGTGGTCTGAAAATGTGCAGGGAATAATTCCATTATTTTGGTACAAGTTGAGACCTGATTTGTGACCCAGTATATAGACCCACTATATGATCTTTTCTGGACCATCTTCTATGTGCACTTGAGAAGAATGTGTATTTTGTTGCTTTGTGGTGGAATGCTCTGAATATATGTGTGAAGTCCATCTGTTCCAATATGTCATTCAAAGCCCTTGTTTCCTTGTTGATCTTTTGCTTAGATGACCTGTCCATTGAATTGGTGGTGTTAATGTCCCGTGCTATTATTGTATTATTATCGAAGTGTTTCTTTAATTTTGTTATTAAGTGGTTTATAAAATTTGCTGCTACCATGTTAGAGGCATAAATATTTATAATTGTTAGATCTTCTTGTTGGATAGACCCTTTAATTATGATGTAATGATCTTCTTCATCTCTTATTACAGTCTTTGGTTTAAAATCCATTTTTGTCTGAGATAAGGATTGTAACACCATCTTTCTTTTGATGTTCCTTAGCATGATAAATCATTCTCCACTCCCTCACTTTCAATCTGGAGGTGTCTTTGGGTATAAAATGAGTCTTTTGCAGACACCATATTGTTGGGTCTTGCTTTTTTATACAGTCTGATACCCTGTGTCTTTGAGTGGAGCATTTAGCCCATTTTCACTCATCTGAGTGGAGCATTTAGCCCATTTTCACTCAGAGCAACTATTAAAGACTATTTTGGTGCCATTGTATTACCTGCAAAATTATTGTTTCTTTATTTTTTCTGTTTCCTTCTGGTCTATGTTACTTTGGGGCTCTCTCTTTGCTTACAGGATCCCCTTTAATATTTCTTCAATGATCACAAATTCTTTTAGTTTCTGTTTGTCCTATAATCTCTATCTCTCCTTCTATTGTGAATGACAGCCTTGCTGGATAAGGTATTCTTGGCTGCATATTTCCTTATTTAGAACCCTGAAATTTTCATGCCTGTCCTTTCTGCCCTCCAGGTTTTTGTGGATAGGTCTGCTGCCACCCTTATGTTTGCACCTTTATAGGTTAAGGACCTCTTGTCCCCAGATGCTTTCAGGGTTTTCTCTTATCTCTGAAATTTGCAAGCTTTGCTATTATATGTCAGGCTGTTGATCTATTTTTATTGTTTTTTTATTGTGTTTGTCTGTGCCTCCTGGACTTGAATGCCTGTTTCCTTCATCAGGTTAGGGAAGTTCTTAGCCATAGTTTGCTCCAATATACCTTCATCCCCTCTTTCCTCTTTTTATGGGATTCTAATTATTCTAATATTGTTTTGCTTTATAGTATCACATATCTGTAAAATTCTCCCCTTGTAATCCAGTAGTTGTTTTTCTTTCTTTTTCTAATTTTCTTCATTCTCCACTATTTTGTCTTCTACATCACTGATTTTCTCTTCTGCTTCATTTAGTCTAGCAGTTAGAGCCTCCTGTTTTGATTGCATCTCAGTAATAGCCTTTTAGATTTCCACTTGATTAGATTTTAGTTCTTTTAATTCTGTAATAAGGAATTCTTTAGTGTCGTCTATGCTTTTTTAAAGCCTAGGTCATACCTTTATAATCATTATTCAGAATTCTATCTTTGATGTCTTACTGGTATTCATATTAAGTCCTTGGCAGCTAGTACTGCTACTTGTTCTCTTTTCTGGGGTGAGTTTCTGTTTTTTCATTCTGTCCAGAGAAAAATAGATGAACAAGAGAACAAAATACAAAAATAGCAACCATGACACCAGCAAAATATACACCAAGCAAATCAGAAGAAGTCAGAAACCAAAAAGGAATAGAAGAGAGAATATAATCAAACAGGTAGACAGAACAGAGCAACACACGAGGTCCTGTGTGTATTTTGGTCTATTTGTTAGAATAAATTAGGTCCCAAAATTGTTAACAAAAGATAGATAGATATCTCCAAAAATTGAAATTGAACACAATGAAATTAATCCAAAAATGAAAAAAATATATAAAATTGAAAACTATAAAAGATATTAAAAAAAAGAGTTGATGAAATAAGAATGTAGTTGAAAAGGGGAAAAAAAAAAAGGAAAAAAAATTAAACTGAAAGACGAAGGAATCATGAGGAAAAAAAAAAAAAACCCTGAATTCGATATACTATTTTCCCCTAGTGTTGGAGTTTTGAAGTTCTGTGTGATTGGTAAACTTGGTATTAGCTGGATGTTCCTGCTGATCTTCTGGGGAAGGGTTTGTTGCACTGATTCTGAGGTATTTCTGTAGGTGGAATTACTCCCCTCTTGCAAGGGGCCTGGGTTCAGTGGAAGTTGCTTTGAATTGCTCTTTGTGGCTTTTGTTCCCTGAAAGCTCTCTTTACCATTTTAGAGGATAGAAATGGCTGTGATCTCTTCTCCAACCCTGGAACCAAAAATTTGCACCCCTCCAACTCTTCAGTGAGCCCTCACAGGAAAGCCATCAATTACTCTTGTCTCTTGTTTTTGTCTGCTCTCTGTGTTCACCTAGCTCATAACTGAGCATTGTTATCTTAGTCATGTGACCCTGATTCGAGTCTCTACACTTTACAGACTCCTATGGCAGGCACACGTCCTGTTCCTCCCAGGGCAGAAAGTGGGGTCTTGCTTTGGTTCTACCTCTTGCTGGACCTGTGCTTGGAGAGCGGTGGCCCAGTCCTGTCATGGTTTGCAGTTTATGGCAGCACCATGCTGAATGCCCACTCCTGAGCTGTTTGTAGCTGGCTTCCTTGCCGTGATGCTTGGGAACTCTGATGCACTTAGGTACCTCTGTTTTTGTGTGACCCAGGGGATCCTGAGACCACAATGTCCCAGGTAGGATTCTGCCGAGCTTTGCCATCAGAGCACCTTTTAGGCAAGGACATCCCTCACAGGAACAGATTTCTAAAAGTTCTGATTTTGCACTCTGCTGCTCTGTCACTTTCTGTTAGCTGGCTTAGGGGGGATTCCTCTCCCTGGGTTTATCTTCTGATGTATCACCTCAGATTTACTTCTCCGCACCTCCTACCTTGGTTGCTTTTCTATTTGTAGTTTTGCAGCAATTCTTTTCTTAGACCAGTTGAATTTGCTAGTGTTTAGAATGATTTGATAGCTACCCAGCTGAATTCCAGGGACGGTCCGGAAGTAGAGTCCCCTATTTCTCTGCCATTTTCCTCCTCCTCCTCCTTTTTTTTAAAGTTTAAATTTATGGCATAATAGGTGAGAAGATAAATTTTACATACTGTTAAGTAGGTTAAAACAGCTTTTATATTGGGAATTCAAGTTGCCAGCAATGTGAAAAATTTAGTGCATATTTTTGTATGGTAATACTTCAGTTATCTGATAAGCATTTGATAATTTTTAGCTTATCACTTGGGAAGATATAAACATAAAAGTAAATTATTCTTATAACTTTTTTAAGTTTCATAGTTACGTCTCTGTTTTGTGATCTATTCCAATTAAAGGAGGGAAGGGAGTCGCCATTCTGTATTTTAATTTTTATATACAGCAGGTGGTTTCTCTTTCTTGTATAGCATATACCATAAAAATTATGGTCTCTTAACTCAAATTGCAAAAATCCAAAATCCTACTGTCTTTATTGATTTGGACAGCATTGGAAGCCAATGCAAAGGAGATGACAGATTATGTGTTGAACAAAAAAGAATAAAGATTGAGTAAAGCTTAGTAGTCTGGCCATTTTCAGGTGAATGCTGATAGGACAACAGACAGTCTTGGGGTTGATCAGTGTGTGGAGGCACTGTTGATTTAAGAGAGCAACATTATAGCCCAAAATTTTGGGAAAATTGGTTAAAAAGACTGGTTATAATTTATAGTTGCAATTACAGTCCTTCAGCCACTCAAAGATCATTGCATTCTGGTTATAATGGTGACCTTGAACCAGCAGGGGAAAATTAAATTACATTTTATATACCTTATTTATTAAGCATGAAAGTTATATAATACATTTTAGGTAGGTTTTTCCAAAAAATGAAATTGGTTAAAATTGAGGAAACTTCCTCAAGGAAATATCTGTTAATTTGTTATAACATGTTAATCATATAATTAGGTGGCAATTTGGATTATTAGAGTATGCTTTAGCTCTAAAAATATTGGACCTGTCCACCATTCTTTTTTGCAAAACTGTTTGCATTTCAGAAATAGTGTGTATGGTTCTTATGCTCTTATTTCATGTATTTTTATAAGCTTAGTGATATTGATTTGGAAATCACTGGAGTTAAAAATATTTTCTACATCTTTTTGTGAAATAAAAACTATGACTTACGATTAAGTGACTTATTTTCAAATTCTTTGCACCATAAAATAACAATGACTTAATGCAGTAGACATTCATCATTTGTGACCACCTAACATTTTGGAGATCTTCCCTGCATTTTGCTGATTCCCTATATTATAAGTCCTGACTTCCTAATATAGATGCCAGAAAATGTGTATTCTCATTCCCATTCACAGCTAAGGTAGAGCCATATGACCAGTCATACACTTGCACACTAGTGTGGGAGCAACATGAGGTGGCAGTCTTGGGCAGGGGAATTTATCTTTTGGCAAAGATGTAGTAGGAGCTTCTGGTTTTCTAGGTTCTTAGCATCAGAGGTGTCAAATAGTGGTGGCAGTCTAGTTTTTCCTGAAGAAGCTCTCAAAGTGTGGTTGTGATTCATATTTTCATATCTTCTCTAAGTTTGGCTTCTTGGCCCTTAATAGGGCTTTTGTAAACTTTCTACTCATCTTTAAGTAGATTACTTTTCTGCTTTAACTAGCCAGAAGTGATTCTTTTGTTGGCAGCTAAGTAGGAAGCTTGACTGAACACCTAATATGAATGATTGGTTTTCTGAACTTAATATTATTTATTACTTATTTTAGAAAGTATAAATAAATTCTTTACTTTACCTTTTCATGCCATCAATTTGCATATATTGTATTGTTTCCTTAATTGATGGATTATTTTGGATTAAAGCATCTATATATTTTTTTACTAGATTGTAACTTCTTAAAGAATGGGGTCCATGCTTTCATCTCTTTGTGGCCTCACACATGGTAAGCATTCAGTAAACATTTATAAAACTAGTAAATTTAAGATACTTTTTTTTTTAATGAAGTTAGATACTTTAAAACTTTTTTTTTTTTGGTAAAGCTGTGTACTCATTAGTAATGTTCCTACTAAGTTATACATGACCAAAATAACCTTGGACATAGCTTCTGATATTATTTCACACAGGTAAACACTCTCTGAGCCAGTAAAGAACATCAAAAATGAGAGCTTGTCCAGGCAAAAAAAATTTTTGGACCACTTTTCTTGTTCATTTGGTGTTGTTTACCTTTTATTTTCTTTCTAATTAGCCAGTGTGGTTTCTATACGTATCCTCAGACAGTCCTTTAGCATCTCCCCAACATTGAAGGCTTAATTTTTTTTTAAATATTTTTTTCTCCTTTACTGAAGTATAACTGACAAAATTGTAAGATATTTAAAGTATACAATGTGCTGATCTGATCTATGTAAACACTGTGAAAAGAACACAGCATTTAACAGCAGCTATCTTGGATTGAAGGGATAATTTTTTGAACTAACAGTTTGGAAGTATGCACTACTGGATCTCACTTCAATATTGTACTTTTGGACACATTTTTAAATTGAAAATAACTTCAAAGTCTGGTAAATTTTATCTGTCCTTGTCAGCAAAATGTGGTCTGCTTTACCATTTCATAATACAGCATTAAAATAAATTTTTAATTATATTTTAAGTGTTTGACGAAGGTTTTAAAAATTAGTAGATTATAGACATTAACTCTAAAGCTCTTCAGCAAGTTACCATTTCCTGTATACTGCACTATTAAGGATTGGGGGAGAGACTCACGTTCTTGTTCTAAGGAACTATTCTCTGGTATGTTGGCCTATACCAAAGTGGACTTTGTTTCTTTATCTCATGCCTTCTCAGTACTCATTCTATCATTCTCTTCTGAAAGATAAAATTTATAGGGAACAGAAGTGTAAGTAGCAGCTCTCAAGTAACTTCAGGCAATCCTCACAATTGGCAATATCACACCCCAACTATGTCATAACCTTTATAGGCACTTGAGCCAGCAGAATGTGTGTATTATACCATTGCCTAATTTTCTTCTTCCAAGAGTAAGCCATGTGATGCTTCACTTGGTGCTACCAATGGCAAACCATGTATTTCTGGTGCTTACACTAACCCAGCATATATCTGAGGACGTTTTCCTACCCTTCTATGTCCTTAGTGTCCCTATGGATGAGTTAAATAAGTAATTTCAGAAATTACTCTATCACTAACCTGTATTGGCCAAAGATTGTCTATCTCTATTTTAGGTAAAAATAAGTTCATGAAAGTGTTTTGATGTCTTCCAATTTCCCCTTTGATTTTCTTTCTCAAGCACTAAGCTGTTGTTCTTTCATTTCTGCAGAAACAGAATTGATTGTGACAAGGTTGACCAAAATCCATTTTAATGCTAATGCTAAGAGTATTAAATGAACCTGCATTTTGATATGTTGATATTCCAACAGATAGAGTTTTCTGTGCCAAATTTCAAAACAAACTCTGAGTTACAGTCCATGAGAAATAATTCAAAAACCTTTTTAGTAGTTAACAGCAGAATATTAAAGAAGAAATTACACTCTTCTCAACATCTAGAGTGTAAAGAAACTTGTTTTCATGGTAAGAAACACAGTATCTATAAATTTAACACAGTATCTATAAATTTAATATTACCTGGCCTATATTCTTCAACTTTCGAAAAGTTGATTTAAGAATTTTTTTCATTTTACAAGCTTTTTAGTTTAAAAGTCAGATAGTGCCTTTAAGGCCTCTATGAAAACTGCAGCCTTACTTCTGCTCAACTTTAAGACCATGAGTCAGACATGCTTCATTTAACTTTTAGGTATTTCTTCTAGTAATTGTTTCCACATTTTTAACTACATGCTTATATTGCTGTTTCTTTTTTTTTTTTTTTTTTTAAGGTTTTATTTATTTATTTCAGAATGAGAGAGAGAGAGAGAGAAAGCACGAGGCCGGGGAGTGGGTCAGAGGGAGAAGCAGACTCGCTGCTGAGCAGGGAACCTGATGTGGGACTCAGTCCCAGGACCCTGGGATTACGACCTGAACCAAAGGCAGATGTTTAACAGACTGAGCCACCCAGATGCCCCGTAAATTGCTATTTCTTGATATTTCAGTTTGGCATTATCTGCTGATATCCATGTAGAAGATGAAAATTCTCTTAAAATTATTTTTAAGATTTGGATGTTACATATTCTCTTAAAATCATTTTTACTGACCTGGAAGTTACATGTTCTATGTCTGTTCTTAATTTTAATCTTTTCTGCCTCATCATCCTTAAATATTACTGTTGAATAATAATTAAGCTCTTAGCTCTGTCTCATTTTTTTTACACCCAAACTAGACATTATTATTGCTGTTTTTAGTAAAATAATCTTTATTTACCCACATGACTAACAGTTGATTTGTATTCTTTAATCCTTTTATTTTAGAACTTCTTTCTGTGATCTTTTTTTCTCCTGAAATACATACTTTAAAAGTATTTTCTCTATATCTTTAAATTGGGATATTTCTATTACTGTCTCCCAAGTTCACTGATCTTTTCTTCTGCCATGCCTAATTTTCCATTAGTATCATTGAGTATATTTTCATCTCAGACATAGTAGTTTTTATCTCTCAACGTTTGATTGTCTATTTTATATAGACACCAACATTTTTTTGGTGTCTATTTTATATAGACACCAACATTTTTTTGGTGTCTATTTTATATAGACACCAACATTTTTTTGGTGTCTATTTTATATCTTATATGTCTCTACATAATTTGTTGACTACATGGATTATGGTTTCAATAACTACTCTAATTGTCTTCTTTTTTAATTCTAACATGTGTTTCATTTCTTGGCCAGTTTTAATGGATCAGTTTTTCTCCTCATATGGATCATGTGTTTCTGCTGGTTTTGATTTAGATGCCAAACATTGTTTTATCTTGGAGGGTGCTAGATATTTTTATTCCTATATTTTATTCCTATAAATCTTCTTGAGCTTTTTTCTAGAATGCAGTTAAATTACTATGAAACAGATTTTGAAACTTTTAGGATTTGTTATCTGGGTCCAGAGGAATGCTCAGTTTAGGGCTAATTATTCTTTACTATCAAGCACTCTATTAGATGTTCCAAGAATTGTGAGTTCTTTGATGATGGCTGGTGGAAATAGCTATTGGTTTCTATTCTTTTGGTTATTTTCCCCCTACCTAGCTTATTTCCTTACATGCATGTATTAATTAGTACTATTTAAGGGGGACCCTCTGTACATCTTTGTTGTTCTAATTGTATTCAGTTCTCTCTCCTCTTTGGTATTACGCCCTGCAGACTTTAGCTGCCTTGATAGGCAGACTCTAGCTGCCTTGAATTCTTGGCTCCTCAACTCCTGGAGTTTGCTGAGCTTTCCCTGGGTTTTCCCTCCCTGCATCATGGCTTGGAAACCTCTGCAGGCAATAAACTGCCACAGTTGTTGGGCTCACCTTGTCTGTTTCCCATTCTCAGATGCTTAGGTTCTTGAAAACTGTTCTTTTATCTGTTTTGTCAGGATTTTTTTGGTTTGTTGAGGTGGAAGAGTAAATCTGATTCCTTATTATTTCATCTTGGGTGAAAGCAGAAGACACTTCAGAAGTTTTTACTTTAGTTGGAATCAGTTTTGCTTTTTTCATCCAATTGTAAAGGATGTTAATTTATCCTCATGAATGAATGATACTGCTTCTGGTTTACCTTGTTGCTCTTCAAAAATTGTTCAACCCTTTTGTCATTTCTGTATATGTAATCTTTTTTTTTTTTTTCTTCTCTGCTTGTAGGATTTTCTTTTTGTTTTTGTTTTAGTATTTTATTGTTTTATTATCATGTAACCAAGTGTGGCTTTCCTAATTTCTTTTCTTGGGCTTCTTGAATTGAGGATTTGTGTCCTTCATTAATTCTGGGAAATACACAGCCATTATGTCTTCAAATATTGCCATCATCACCATCCTCCTATCACTCTTCTGTATTCTTATTTTCTAAAGCTCCAGTTGGTTGTTAGATTTTAATCTGTCTTCCATTAGTCTTTACACTCTTTTCCATATATTTTATACTTTGGTTTTTTTGAACTGAATTCTTTGAAATTTCCTTAGCTCTGCCTTTTCCTATGTACAGTCAATTACTTAAGCTCTTCATTGAGTATTTTATTTTTGTGTTTATACGTTTTTATTTCTGGAAGTTCCTTTTGTTTCATTTTCAAATTTGCCTAGACAAAATCTGAATCTAAAAGATGGTTCTTTGAAATTCTCTGACAATTTCTTGTTGCTGATTATCTTAATTCCCACTTTTACTTCTTTTAACCTGTCACTTATGTTTTGTTTCTAATATTTCATTCACTGAAGTTTTTTTTTTAAATTTTGTTTATTTTTGTGTGTGTGTGTGTGCATGAGAGAGAGAGAGAGAGCGAGAGCGAGCGTACAAGCAGGGGGAATGGCAGGCAGAAGGAGAAGCAGGCTCCCTACTGAGCAAGGTGTCAGATGCTGGACTCAATCCCAGGACCCTGGGATCATGACCCAAGCTGAAGGCAGATGCTCAACTGACTGAGCCATCCAGGAGTCCTTCATTTTTTTTTTTTAAGATCTTATTTGTTTATTTATTTGTCAGAGAGACAGAGCACGCACAAGCAGGCAGAGAAAGAGAAAGAAGCAGCCTCCCTGCCGAGCAAGGAGCCTGATGCGGGACTCGATCCCAGGACTCTGGGATCATGATCTGAGCTGAAGGCAGTGGCTTAACCAACTGAGCCACCCAGGCATCCCAAAGTTTTTATATATTTTTTTAAAATAGGCTCCATGCCCAGTGTGGAGCCCAAGGTGAGACTTGAACTCATGATCCTGAGATCAGGACCTGAGCTGAGTTGAAGAGTCAGATGCTTAAATGACTGTGCCACCTGAGTGCCCTCATTCACTGAAATTTTTGAGGTGAATTTTTTTTTTTTAAGACTTTATTTATTTGTCAGAGAGAGAGCATCAAGCAGGGGGATTGGCAGGCAGAGGGAGAAGCAAGCTCCCTGATGAGCAGAGAGTCTGATGCATGACTTGATCCCAGGACCCTGACATCATGACCTGAGCCAAAAGAGACACTTAACTGAGCTACCGAGGCATCCCTTGAGGTAAATTCTTGAAGTGAAGGCTTTAGGATCCAAATATTTCTACGTATGGAAGATTTTAAATTATGTTTCTTTAAGAGAGAAATATTCTTCTGACAGTTTTGTTAATTTGTGTTTTTCAAAAACACTTGGCTGTTTCATTTAAATTATCTCTTGGCCAAAGACCCAACTTTTGAATTTGATGATTTTTCTCTTGTATATTTGTTTTCTGTCTCATTGGTCTGTATATTTCCTTCTTTCAACTTAGGGGGTTTGATTGCTGTCCTTTTTTTCCCCCCAATGAACATTTGATTTTCAACTTTCCTTAATGTATATTCCTGTGTGTGTGTGTGTGTGTGTGTGTGTGTGCGCGCAAGAATGTTCATAGTGACATTATTTGAAATAGCCAGAAACTGAAAACAAGACAGATGTTCATTAGCAGATGAATGGATAACATTGTAGTATGTTCATAAAAAGAAATACTACTCAGCAATCAAAAGGAGCACACCCCTGTTATATGGAACATGATATCTTGTATTTCATCTAAATGGGATAGTACAGTGTATACTCTGGTTTCTTTTGCTCAACATAATGATTTTGAGATCTCTCCAGAGATTGCTAAAGTTATTTTGCAGCAGTTCACAACACAACGGCCAACTGTGTACATCTCTTCCCAGATGCATACTGCATTCAGTAATGTCACACTGGTAGCTTGAAATTGCCTGTGGTGGCAGTGCTTATACCATGCAAATTGACATATGCTCCACAAAGCTGGTTTTTTTAAGAGAATCAATAAAATTAATATTTTACTTCAGTTTTTCAAATTAAAAAAGATGCAGAAATCCTAAATCGTTCTACCAGCTTATCCTTAGATGTTTGCACATTCATCACTAAAAATACAATACCTCAGGATCGAAGAAGTACCTTATACCTACTGGGCTTATAGTCCATACAAACCCTCAGTTTAGCCAATCTGCCCAGTCAGGATGAGTGGCTGATTTGACACTGGCTTGCCCTAAAGACACAAATGCTTCAGACACTAGTTCCTAGTTGTGAGAGTCAGTCCCTTTAGAAGCACCATTAGTATTATGCTATTGGGACTCCTAGTGGAAATTTTTTGGTGATAGAAGAAATCAACTTCCACCCACACTCATCCCCGACTGCTTTGCCTTATCTGCTTTCTCTATGATAGTTAATTTTTTTCAATTTTATTTTATTTCAGTTCAGTTAATTAACATATAGTGTATTATCAGTTTCTGAGGTAGAGTTTAGTCATTCATCAATTGCATGTAACACCCGGTGCTCATTACATTACATGCCCTCCTTAATGTGCTTCACCCAGTTACCCCATCCGCCAATCCACCTCCCCTCTGTCAACCCTCAGTTTGTTTCCTGTGGTTAAAAGTCTCTTATGATTTGTCTCTCACTCTAATTTCGTCTTATTTAATTTTTCCCTCCTTTTCCTTGTGATCCTGTTTTTTTCTTAAATTCCACGTATGAGCGAAATCATATAATTATTCTCTGATTGGCTTATTGTGCATAGTTTAATACCCTCTAATTGCATCCATGTCATTGCAAATGGTAAGATTTCATTTTTTTTGAAGGCTGAGTAATACTTCACTGTATAAATATACACCACATCTTTATCCATTCATCCAACGATGGACATCTGGGATCTTCCATACTTTGGTTATTATGGATAATGCTGCTGTAAACATTGGGGTACAGGTACCCTTCAGATCATTATGTTTGTATCCTTTGAGTAAATACCTAGTAGAGCAGTTGCTGGGTCATAGGGTACGTCTGTAACTTTTTGAGGAAACTCCATATTGTTTTCCAGGGTGGCTCTACCAACTTGCATTCCCATCAGCAGTGTAAGAGGGTTCCTCTTTCTCTACATCCTCACCAACATTTCTTGTTTCCTGACTTGTTAATTTCAGCCATTCTACCTGGTATGAGGTGACATCTCTTTGTGGTTTTGATTTATATTTCCCTGATGACAAGTGATGTAGAGCATTTTTTCATGTGTCTGTTGGCCATTTGGATGTCTTCTTTGCAAAATGTCTGTTCATGTCTTCTGCCCATTTCTTGACTGGATCATTTGTTTTCTGGGTTTTGAGTTTGATAAATTCTTTATAGATTTTGGATTCTAGCCCTTTATTGATAAGACATCTGCAAAGATTTTCTCCCATTCTGTCTGTTATCTTGGATTTGTTGACTATTTCCTTTGCTATTCAAAAGCTGTTTATATTGATGAAGTCCCAGTAGTTTGTTTTTACCTTTGTTTCCCTTGCCATTGGAAACATGTCTAGTAAGAAGTTCCTGTGGCCAAGGTCAAAGAGGTTGCTGCCTGTGTTCTCCTCTAGGATTTTCATGGATTCCTGTTTCACATTTCTGTCTTTCAAACATTTTTGAGTTTATTTTTGTGTATAGTGTAAGAAAATGGTTGTTTCATTTTTCTGCATGTGGATGTCCAGTTTTCCCAACACCATTTGTTGAAGACACTGTCTTTTTTCCATTGGATATTCTTTCCTGCTTTATCAAAGATTAGTTGACCATAAAGTTGAGGGTCCATTTCTGGGTTCTCTCTTGTGTTCCTTTGATCTTTGCATCTGTTTTCATGCCAGTACAGCTTCGTAATAGAGCTTGAAGTCTGGAATTGTGATGCCACCAGCTGTAGTTTTCTTTTTCAACATTCCTTTGACTAGCCAGAGACTTTTCTTGTTCCACACAAATTTTAGGATTATTTGTTCCAGCTCTGTGAAAGAAATTGATGATTTTGATAGGGATTGCATTGAATGTATGGATTGCTCTAGGTAGCATAAACCTATTAACAATATTTGTTTTTCTAGTACATGAACATGGAATGTTTTTTCCATTTCTTTGTGTCTTTCTCAGTTTTTTCACAGGTGTTCTATAGTTTTCAGAGTGCACATCCTTTACCTCCTTGGTTAGGCTTATTCCCAAGTATCTTATGGTTTTTAGTGCAATTGTAAATGGGATCAATTCCCTAATTTCTCTTTCTTCAGTCTCATTGTTAGTATATAGAAATGCAAGTGATTTGTGTGTTGATTTTATATACTGTCATGTTCCTGAATTGCTGTATAACTTGGAGTCTTTGGATTTGCCACATAAAGTATCATGTCATCTGAGAAGAGTGAGAGTTTGACATCTTTGCTGATTTGGATGCCTTTTATTTCTTTTCATTGTCTGATTGCTGTGTCTAGGACTTCTAGTACTGTGTTGACCAACAGTGGTAATAGTGGACATCCCTGTCGTGTTCCTGACCTTAGGGGAAAAGCTCTCAGCTTTTGTCTGTTGAGGATGATCCTTGCTGTGATCTTTTCGTATATGACTTTTATGGTATTGGGGTAAGTTCCCTCTATTCCTACATTGCAGAGAGTTTTAATCAAGAAAGGGTGCTCTATTTTGTCAAATGCTTTTTCTGCATCAATTGAGAGGATCCCGTAGTTCTTTTCTTTTAATGGTGTCTTGTTTCACATTGTTTGATATGCAGATGTTGAGCCTCCTTTGCAGCCCAGGAATAAATCCCACTTGGTCTTGGTGAATAATCCTCTTAATGTACTGTTGGTTCCTATTGGCTAGTATTTTGGTGAGAATTTTGGCATCCATGTTCAGCAGGGATATTGGTCTCTAATTCTCCTTTTTGGTGGGGTCTTTGTCTGGTTTTGGGATCAAGGTATGCTGTCCTCATAGAACGAGTTTGGAAGTTTTCCTTCCATTTCTATTTTTTGGAACAGCTCCAGAAGAATACATATTAGTTCTTTAAATGTTTGGTAGAATTCACCTGGGAAGCCATCCAGTCCTGGAATCTTGTTTCTTGGGAGGTGTTTGATTACTGCTTCAATTTCCTTACTGGTTATTGGTCTGTTCAGATTGTATGTTTCTTCCTGTTTCAGTTTTGGTATGACCATTACTATCAGTTTTGGTAGTTTGTAAGTTTTCAGGAATGCATCCATTTCTTCCAGATTGCCTAATTGGTTGGCACATAGTTGTTCATACTATGATCTTATAATTGTTTGTATTTCTTCATTGTTGCATGTGATCTCTCTTTCTTTTTAATTTTTAATTTAAACTCAATTAGCAGACATATAGTTCATCATTAGTTTCAGATGTACTATTCAACAATCGTTTGAGTTGCCTATAACACCCAGTGCTCATCACATCACATCTCCTCTTTAATTTATGATTTTATTTATTTGGGTCCTTTCTCTTTTGTTTTTGATAAGTCTGGGTAGGGGTTTGTCAGTCTTATTAATTTTCTTCTCTTGCTGGAAGAGGCTTTATTTGCTCTTTGTTCTCCAGGTCCTTTAAGTGTAAGGTTAGGTTATGTATTTGAGACTTGTTTCTTGAGAAAGGCTTACATTGCTATATACTTCTCTCTTGGGACTGCCTTCCCTGAATCCCAGCGGTTCTGAACAGTTGTGTTTTCATTTCATTGCTTCCATGAATTTTTTAAATTCTTTAATTTCCTGCTTGACCTGTTCATTCTTTATCTGGATGCTCTTTAACACCCATGTATTTGTGTTCCTTCCTAATTTCCTCTTGTCATTGAGTTAAGTTTCAAAGCACTGTGGTCTGAAAATATGCAGGGAATAATTCCAGTCTTTTGGTACAAGTTGAGACCTGATTTATGACTCAGGATATAGACCCACTATGTGATCTCTTCTGGAGCATGTTCCATGTGCACTCAAGAGGAAAGTGTATTCTGTTCCTTTATGATGGAATGCTCTGAATATATGTGTGAAGTCCATCTCTACCAGTGTATCATTCAAAGCCCTTGTTTCCTTGTTGACCTTCTACTTAGGTGACCTGTCCATTGAAGTGAGTGGTGTTAACATTCCCTACTATTATTGTATTATTACCAATGTGTTTCTTTATTTTTGTTATTAATTAGTTATAAAATTGGCTGCTCCCAAGTTAGGGGCATAAATATTTACAATTCTTAGATCTTCTTGTTGGATAGTTTCTATTATTATGATATAGTGTCCCTCTTCGTCTTTTATTACAGTCTTTGGTTTAAAATCTATTTTGTCTAATATAAAGATTGCTATTCCAGCTTTTTTTAATGTCCCTTAGCATGATAAATGGTTCTCCACCTCAATCTGGAGATGTCTTTGGGTATAAAATTAGAGTCTTTTGCAGACACCATCTTGTTGGGTCTTGCTTTTTTAATCTAATCTGATACCCTGTGTCCTGATTGAAGCATTTAGCCTATTTACATTTAGAGTAATTTTTGAAAGATACGGTTTTAGTGCCATTGTATTACCTGTAAAATCACTGTTTCTTTATATTTTTTTGTTTCCTTCTGGTCTGTGTTACTTTTGGGCTCTCTCTTTGCTTTCAGGTTGCCCTTTAATATTTCTTGTAGGGCTGATTTAGTGATCACAAATTCTTTTAGTTTCTTTTTGTCCTGGAAGCGTCTTATCTCTTCTTTTATGCTGAATGACAGCCTTGTTGGATAAAGTATTGTTAGGGGCATATTTTCCTCATTTAGAACCCTGAATATATCAGGCCCGTCCATTCTGCCCTGTTAGGTGTCTGCGGATAGATAGGTCTGCTACCAGCTGTATGTTTCTAATCTTAAAGGTTTTGGCCTCTTGTCATGAACCGATTTCAGGATTTTCTCTGTATCTCTGAAATTGGCAAGCCTCACAATTATATGCTGAGATGTTGACTTATTTTTATTGATCTCTATGGGGAGTTCTCTGTGCCTCCTGGACTTGAATGCCTGTTTCCTTCCCGAGATTAGGAACTTCTCAGCCATAATTTGTTTATATAAATCTTCTACCCCTTCTCTCTTACCTCTTCTTGGAACCCCACTTATTCAATATTGTTTTGCTTAATGGTATCTCGAATTCTCCCCCTCGTGATCCAGTAGTTGTTTATCTTTTTCTCAGCTTCCTCATTCTGCATCATTTTGTTTTCTATATCACTGACTCTCTCTTCTTTCTCATTCATTCTAGCAGTTAGAGCCTCCCTTTTTTATTGCATTTCAGTAATAGCCTTTTTGATTTTGACCTGATTCTATTTTAGTTCTTTTATTTCTCCAGTAAGGGATTCTCTAGTGTCTTCTATGTTTTCTTAAGTCTAGCTTGTATCTTTATAATTGTTGTTTTGAATTCTATTTCTGTAATCTTACTTATAACCATTTTGATTAAATCCCTGGCAGTGAGTACTGCCTGCTTTGGGGTGCAAGTTCTTCTGTCTTGTCATTATGTAAAGAAAAGAATAGGTGCAAGAGAGGGAAAATAAAAAATAACAACAACAACACCAGGAAAATACATACTACATAAAATCAGAAGAGAACAGCAACTAAAAAGAAAAGAAAGAAAATGAGAATAAAATCAAACAAGAAGTTGAACAAAATAGAATAATAAACTAGATACTGGTTATATTTTGGTCTGTTTGTTAGAAGAAACTGGACCCCACAATAAGAAAGAAAAATATACACACACAAAAATGAAATTTAATATTTTGAGAGGAAGCCAAAAGTGGAAAAAAATGTATGAACTATAAGTATAAATATGAAAATAAAAGGTTAAAAAATAATTGATACAGTAAGCAAATAGCTGATAAGGAAAATAAAATACAAACTAAAGGACTAAAGAATAATAAGAAAAAACACAAATGCTATGTAGTTCTTTTCCCTTGCGCTGGAGTTTTACAGTTCTGTATGATTGAGAAACTTGGTGTTAGTGGGTAGTTCTGTTGGCCTTGTGGAGGAGGGGCCTACTGTGCTGATTTTCAGTTGTCTTTGCCCAGGCAGAATTGCACTGCCATTGCCAGGTGGCCAGGTTCAGTATATGCAGATCCAGAGATGGTGTGGAGGATGAAATTGGTGGTGCACTGATATCTTGCCTGGGAGTTAAAGGTTCATGCCCCCCAACTCTATAGTGAGCCCTCATAGATAAGTAGTCAGTCACTCTTGTCTCCCTGATTTCTCTCCAGCTCTGTTTTCATCCAGCCTGTAACTATATGTAAATGTCTCAGGCATGGGACCTTCTTTTGAGTCTCCAAACTTTACAGACTCTTCTGGCCCTCACCCTTGCCACTTCTCCTGAGGGAAAGAGTGGAGTCTTGCAGGGGTTCTGCCTCTTGCTGCACCCTTGCTTGAAGAATGGTTGCCCATCTGTGCTGTGGTTCATGGTTTATGGCAATATCAAACAGAAAGTTGGCACCTGGGCTTACTGCTTACAGCTGTTTTCTCCGTTCTAATACCTGAGAACTCTGACATCCTCAGGCACCCCCATTCTTTCTGTGATCCTGAGGATCCTGAGACCATGCTGTCCTACCTGGGATTACACTCTGCTTTGCCTCATGAGCACCTTTCAGGCAAACTTCTAAAAATTCTGATTTTATGCTCTACTGCTTATAACACTTTCCAGTACCTGGCTCCCTCCCCCTGCAGTTTATTTTCTGAATAGCTCCTTGGATTCACATCTCTGCACTTCCTACCTTTCAAAAACTGGTCGCTATTTGTAGAATTGCAGCAATTCTTTTCTCAGATCTCTGATTGATTTTGCAGGTGTTCAGAATGATTTCATAACTATCTAGCTAATTTCCTGGGACCAGATGAAATTAAGTTCCCCTAGTCCGCTATCTTACCTCTCTCCTAAATGTACATTCTTTAAAAAAAAAATACTCACTGATTTATTGCTAACTTACAGTGGTATATTAGTTTCAGGTATATGACATAATGAGTTGATAATTCTGTACATTACTCAGTATTTATCATGATAAATCTAGTCACAATTTGTCACCATGTAATGTTTTTACAGTATTATTGACTATTCTGCACTATACTTTTCATCTTTGACTTATTTATTTTATGACTGGAAGATTTACCTCTTAATTCCTTTCAGCTCTTTTTCATCTTCCCACTCCATCTCCTTTCAAACACCAATTAATTGTCTTTATTTATGAGTTCTCTTTCTGTTTTTGTGTGTTTTTCTGTTTGTGGGGTTTTGTTTTTGTTTTTGTTTTGATTCCATATGTAAGTGAAATCATATGATATTTGTCTTTCTCTGTCAGACTTATTTCACTCAGGTCATAACCTCTAGATCTACCATATTGTTGCAAATGACAGGATCTCATTCTTTTTTATGCCTTAGTAATATTCCTTTATACACCCCCCCCCCAATTTCCTATCCATCTGTCAGTGTCTACTTTGGTTCCTTTTATATGTTGGCTATTGTAAGTAATGCTACAACAAAAACAGTGTGCACATATCTTTTCAAATTAGTGTTTTCAAATTCTTTGGATAAATACCCAGGAGTGGAATTATTGAATCATGATACATTTCTATTTTAATTTTCTGAGGAGCCTCCATACTGTTTTCCACAGTGGTTGTAGCAGTTTATATTCTCACCGACACTATTTATTCAAAAGACTATCTTTTTCTCATTGTATGTTCTTGCCTCCTTCGTTGTTGATTAATTGACTGTATAAGTGTAGGTTTATTTCTGGGCCTCTTGTTCGATTGATCTGCGTTTCTGTTTTTGTGCCGGTGTCATATTGTGTTGATTACTATAGCTTGATAGTATAGCATGAAATTATGAGAAATGATTCCTCCAACTTTGTTCCTTCTCCAAGAGTACTTGCTTATTTGGGTCCTTTTGTGGTTCCATACAAATAGAATTACTTGCTTTAGTTCTGTGAAAAATACTATTTGTATTTTTTTGATAAGGCTTGCATTAAATCTATAGATTACTTTGAGTAGTGTGGACATTTTAACAATATTAATTATTGCAATCCGTGAGCATCATGTATCTTTATATTTGTGTTGTCTCTGTTTCTTTTATCACAATTTCTTATACTTTTTAGAGTATGGGTCTTTCACTTCCTTGGTTAAATTTATTTCTAGGTTTTTTTTGGTACAGTTATAAATGGGATATTTTTTAAAATTTCTGTTTTTGCTGTTTTATTATTAGTGTATAGAAATGTAACAGGAGCCTGTATGTTAATTTTGTATCTTAAACTTGGCTGAATTCACTTATTCTAATAGTTTTGTTGTAGAGTCTTTAGGATTTTCTATATATATTATTACATCATGTGCAAGTAGTAAAAGTTTTACTTTTTCCTTTCCAATTTGGATGCCTTTTAGTTTTTTCTCTTGTTTGATTGCTGTGGCAATCAAAATCAAATCAAATAAAAGTGGTGAAAGTCAACATTCTTGCCTTGTTGCTGATCTTAAAGGGAAAGCTTTCCATTTTTTCACCATTAATTATGCTGTTAGATGTGAGGGATTTTGTTTTGCTTTTTTTTCAATGGCCTTTATTATGTTGAGTATTTTCCCTCTAAACCCCCTTCATTGAGAGGATTTTTTTTAATCAAGAATAGATGTTATATTTTGTCAAATTGTTTTTTGTGCATCTATCATGAGGATTATATAGTTTTTATCCTTCTTGTTAATATGATGTATATCACATTGATTTGCAAATATTAAAATATCCTTGCATCCCTGAAATAAATCCCACTTGTTTGTGGTGAATGATCCTTTTTATTTTTTTATTGATGAATTTGGTTTCCTAATATTTTGTTGACATTTTCCCATCTGTATTCATCAGGGATATTGGCCTATAGTTTTCTGTCTTTATAGTGTTTTTGGTTTTGGTATCAGGGTAATGTCCTCATAGAATGAATTTTTAAGTTTTTGTTTCTTTTCTTTTTTGGGGGATAGTTTGAAAAGAATGGATATTAACACTTCTTTAAATGTTTGGTAGAGGATGTGGAGAAAGGGGAACTCTTACAGTGTTGATGGGAATGCAAGCTGGCACAGCCATTCAGGAAAACAGAATGGAGGTTCCTCAGAACGTTAAAAATGGAGTTACCCTGCAACCCAGGAGTTGCACTACTAGGTATTTTTTACCCCAAAGATACAGATGTAGTGAAAAGAAGGAGCACCTGCACCCCAATGTTCATAGCAGCAATGTCCCCAGTCGGAAACCATGGAAGGAGCTCAGATGTCCTTTACCAGTTGAATGGATAAAGAAGATATGGTTCATATATACAATGGAAAATACTCAGCCATCAGAAAGGATGAATACCTACCATTTGCATCAACATGGATGGAATTGGAGGGGATTATATTAAGTGAAATAAGTCAAACAGAAAGACAGTTATGGTTTCACTCGTATGTGGAACATAAGGAATAGCATGGAGGGCCATAGGGGAAGGGCAGGAAAACTAAATGGAAAGAAATCAGAGAGGGAGACAAACCATGAGAAGCTGTACTCCAGGAAACAAGCTGAGGGTTGCAGAGGGGATGAAGGGGGAGAGATGGGGTAACAGGGTGGTGGGTATTAAGTAGGGCATGTGTTGTGATGAGCACTGAGTATTATACACAACTAATGAATTATTGAATACTACATCAAAAATTAATGATGTACTATATATTGGCTAATTGAACATAATAATTAAAAAATTTAAAAATTTTAAAAAATAGAATGCCTCTTTTGATGCCTTCAAAAAATGTTTGGTAAAGTTCATTTGTGAATCCATTGGGTCTTGGACTTTTGTTTCTTGGGAGTTTTTTTTATTACAGATTCAGTTTCATTACTTGTAATGAGTCTGTGCAGATTTTCTGTTTCTTCCTGATTCACTTTTGGAAGATTGTTTTTAGGAATTCATCTATTTCTTTTAGGTTGTCCAGTTTGTCGACATACAATTTTTCATAGTATTCTCATACAATTCTTTGAGCTTCTGTCCTGTCAGTTGTTATTTTTTTCTCTATCATTTCTGATTTTACTTGAGTCTGCTTTTTTTCTTGATAAATCTGGCTAAAGTTTTACCAGTATTGTTTATCTTTTAAAGAATTAGCTCCTCATTTCATTGATCTTTTCTATTCTTTAGTTTCCATTTCATTTATTTCCAGTCTGATCTTTCTTTCCTTTCTCCTAACTTTGGTCTTTGTCTTTTTCTAATTCCTTTAGGTATAAGCTTGGATTGTTTATTTGAGATTTTTCTTTTTTTCTTGAGGTAGGTCTGTATTGTGTTAAACTTCCCCCCTAGGTATGGGTTTTTCTTCATCCCAAAGATTTGGGACCATTGTATTTCCATTTCCATTTGCCTCCATGTATTTTTTTTATTTCTTTGATTTCTTCACAGACCCACTAGTTGTTTAGGAGTATATTATTTAGTCTTAGGTGATTGTGTTTTTCCATTTTTTTCCCCTTATAATTGATTTCTAGTTTTGTATCATTATGTTGGAAGAGATGTCTGATATGATTTCAGTCTTCTTAAATTTATTGAGACTTGTTTTGTGGGCTAACATTTGATCTGTCCTGGAGAATGTTCCATGTGCACTTGAAATGAATTCATTCTATTTTGGAATGGAATGGTCTGTGTATATCTGTTAGGTTCATCTAATCTAATGCATCTTTCAAAACCATTGGTTTTTTGTTGACTAGTCTGGATGATCTATCCATTGATGTAAGTGGAGTGTTAAATCCCCCCACTATTATTGTATTACTCTCAATTTCTCTCTTTACGTCTGTTAATATTTCTTTTATGTATTTAGGTGTTCCTCTGTTGAGTGCCTAGTTATTAATTTAACAGTTGTTATATCCTATTCTTGGATTGATATCTTTAATATTATGTAATACCTTTCTGTCTCTTGCTACGGTGTTTGTCTTAAAGTGTGATTTCTCTGATACAAGTATTGCTACTTTTTCTTCCATTCACATGGAATATCTTTTTCATCCTTTTGCTTTGAGTTTGTATGTACACTTAGGTCTGTAGAAAATCCCTTGCAGGCAGTCATGTAGACAGGTCTTGGTTTTTTGCCTGTTTAGTTATCCTGTGTTTTTTGATTAGAGCTTTTAGTCTATATACATTTAATGTAACTGTTGATGTGTTATTTACTTATTGCCATTTTGTTAATTATTATCTGGTTGTTTTTGAGTTCTCTGTTGCATTTTTATTCTCATCTTCTCTTCCCTTATGGTTTCAATGGCTTTCTTTATGCTTGAATTCCTTTCTTTTTATTTTCTCGTTTGTCTATTACAGGTTTTGTTTTTTGATTGCCATTGGGCTCATATATAACATCCTATGTATATAGCAATCTATATTAAGTTCATGGTCATTTAAATTCAAGCACATTCTAAGAGTACTACATTTTTATTCTTCCCTCCATATTTTATCTATATGATGTCATATTGGATCATCATTCTTGGTTGTGGGTTTTTCCATTTCAACACTTTGAATATATCTTACTACTTTCTTCTGACCTGCAAAGTTTCTGCTGGAATAGCCTTATGAGGTTTCCCTTGTGTGTAATTGTTTTTTCTTCTGCTGTTTTAAGATTCTCTATCATTAATTTTTGCCATTTTAATTATTCTGTATTTTAGTGTGGACCTCTTTAGGTTCATCTTGTTTGGGCTCTTTGATTCCTGGACCTAGATGTTTGTTTTCTTTCCCAGATTAGGGAAGTTTTCAGCTATTATTTCTTCAAAAAGTTTTCTGCCCCCTTTTTTCTCTCTTCTCCTTCTGGGATCCCTGTAATGTGAATTTGATGATGTCAAAGAAATCCCCTAATCTGCTCTTTTTGTTGTTGTTGTTGTTTATTTTTTATTTTTCTGTGTAGTTTGATTGCATTCTATCATCCTATCTTCCAGGTTTCTGATCTCTTCTGCATCCTCTGACTTGCTGTTGATTCCTTCTAGTGTATTTTTCATTTCACTTATTGTAGTGTTCATCTCTGACTAGTTCTTTATATTTTCTGTCTCGTTGAATTTCTCATTGAGTTCATCCACTTTTTTCTCAAGTCTGGTGAGTATCTTTATGATTATTACTTTGAACTTTTAGGCATTTTGCTTATATCTGTTCTGTTTTGCTGTCTTTCTGTGATTTTTGTCTTATTCTTTCATTTGGTACATATTATTCTCTGTCCTTATTTTGTTTAACTCTCTGTATTTGTGGCTATGTACTAAGTAGCTCAGCTGCACTTCCTGGTCTTGTAAGAAGTAGTCTCCTGTGGTGGCGCCTGGCTGGCTCAGTCAGAAGAGCATGCAACTTTTGATCTTGGGGTTGTGACTTGGAGCCCCATGTTGGGTGTAGTGATTACTTAACTAAATAAATAAAAAAAATAAAAAGAAGTAGCCTTCTTAGAGGTCCTAAGGTACTCTGTAACACAACCCCCCCAGTTACCAAAAATTAGATGCTTCAGGGGTGTTCTTGTGTGGGGTGTATGCACCCTCCAGTTGTGGCTGAGCCATGATTGCTGTGAGTGCAGTGGTGCCTCAACCTAGCTGGCTACAGTGAACCTCTGCCCACCTACAGGCATATTGAAAGTCAGGGCTTGCTCATTGTACAGCCAGCTAAGAGGCTTGGCTGTAGAAACTATGGATATACTATCATGTGGGTTATCTCCCTTCCACACATCCCTCACCCTCATCCAGGGAGTCAGTTTTGAGTGTTGTCTGTCCCAGCTGGGACTGCCTGATGGTATGGCAGGGCAGGAGCTGTTTTGGAGGTTTACCTTCTCATGTAGGCAGGTTAGGTGGAGTGGGTCTACAGGGTAATGACAGGCAAGGCTCATGGTGCTAGTAGGATTAAAGAAGAGTGGTAGCACTGCCTCCTTAACTGCATCTGACTATCTGCACTGCGCTCATAGCAATCATGGCTTAGCTGCCACTGGACAGTGCATGCACCGCACACAGGGGACCCCCCCTGGAGCGCCTAGTTGGTTACTGGGGGGGGTGGGATTGTGTTACAGGGCACCTAGGTCCTCTTTTATTACCTGGGAGAGGGTAAGAAAAATGGTGCTTGCTAACATGGAGAAATCTGCATATCTTTGCCTTTCTAGCAAATGTTCTAAGATTAGTAAATAAATCTTCCCAGGCACTTTTCAAAATGTTACTTCTGTGCTATGTCATGGGCCAAGCTATTTAGCATGCTGGCTCTTTAGGGGCACAGACTTGGTTTCCTATCATTATCTTGCTCTCCTGGAGTTATAAACCCTGTTGATTTTTAAAGCTCTTGGAATTAAGCCCCACTGATTTTCAAAGCCAGATATTATGGAGACTTTCTTCTCCATGTGGGTCACCGGGCCAGGGTGTAGTGACTGATCCCCTCACTCATCTGTGCTTGTGATGTCCCTCCCATTTGTGGTTAGTTTTGCCAGGCCTTTGGTTCCTGATTGCATATCTGCCCCCTCCTACCCTTTTCAATAGGTGGCCTTCTCTCTGACTACCTATAGAAGATCTGTTCAGCCAGTCTTCATGTTATTTTTCAGTTAGTTGCTTGAGTTAGTTAGACAGAATTGTTGCCTTGTTATCCATGGGATGAGGGGAGCTCAGGATCCTCCGCTCTACCATCTTAAATATACATTCTTCATTTGTGAATTTCCCTCAAAATACTGCTTTGGCTGCATCCCACCATTTTTTATTATTGTATTATTTTTTCTTCCGTGTTTCCATCTCTGCTAATCTGAATGCTATGGAGTCTGTTATTTTAGTAGTTACTATAGAAATTTCCTCATTCATTATTTACTTACCAAAACCTAAAGTCAATCTGCATTTTTACCCTCTTCCTGATTAATGCAAAGACCTTGGAATACTTTTAACTTTGTTTTTGCCCAGTTTATTTCCTATTGTTGTAATGTATTTTAATTCTATCTTCTTTTTAAAGTCCACAAAACAGTCCGCCAGGTGGCTCAATCAGTTAGGAGTCTGCAGTCAGCTTATGTTGTGATCCTGGGGTTCGGGGATCAAGCCCCATGTCTGTTTCCCTGCTTAGTAGGAAGTCTCCTTCTCCCTCTCCCTATCCCTCTGTCCCTCCCTCTGGTTGTGCTCTCTCTCACTCTCAAATAAATAAATAAAATCTTAAAAAAAAAAAAATAAAGCCCCCAAAACATTTTTATTATTATTTTATGCCATGACTATATGGATTATATATTACCACTTTTTTACTCTTTTCCTGTCTCTGATCTTCAGGCAAAGATGACTGTCCTTCCATATGAAGTACATCCTTTAGAATTTCCTTTAGGTGGGGTTCTGTTCTTCACAAATACTGAGTTTTTGTTTATCTGAAATATTTTTATTTTTGTCTTCATTTTTGAAAGTTACTTTTACTTGGAATGGAAATTTATATTGATCGTTATTTTTTAAGTATGTTAACTGTATTCCAGTGTCTATTGGCCTTCATTGTTGCTGTTGGGGAGTTAACTGTAAATCTTTTAATTTTTGTATCTTTCATATCAAAAGTCTCTTTAGTTTCTTTTCACAACTGCTTTGTTGTTTTTTATAGTCTTTTTTTTAAACCCATGTTTTCAGTTTCTTTTCACTAGACATTATATTTTGTATGTTCTGTAATTCCTATACCTATAGTTTTGAGGGACCAGATTTCTTTTACCCTGTCCCTCATAGTACCTTATTTCTCTTTACTTTTTGTTAATCTTTGACTGTGAACTTAGTTTTTGTCACAGTATCAGTGGGAATTTTTGAAGATCTAGGCATAAGGTACATTTCCTTAAAGATTTGATTTTTTTTTTCTGTTCAAGTACCAGACAACATATTTGGCATGAGAGACCCCATTAAACTTGTGATGTTTTTCTGAACACCCAGAAATGTGAATGTGGGCAATAAATCCAAGTGAGAGTCAGCTTGTAATTACAAATTCTTAGTAGAGATTTTATCTTTTTTCATTCTACCAATTCTGTTGTGAAGACAGTTTTTCTTACAGCCCCCAGTTAGCGACAGGGGAAGGGACTGTTGTTTCTGGCACACTCTTCTCCTGATTGTGTGGGCTTTCACACTCCCAACTTTTTATTTAGGAAGCCAGATTCTACCAACCCACCAGTTCTTCCATTTAGTAAAAGGTTTAGTGTTCAAAACTGTAAGCACATTTGAAAAAAATTTGAATTTTATGAAGAATATCTAACATTAGTTATTCAAATATAATTAATATACATAAATGTCAAACCACAAATAAAAGCTTTAATTATTTAAAATGAACCAGGACTACTTGATCAGATAATTTGTTCTATCTGTAATATTAAGGTAGTTACAATGTGATCCCAGCCAAAAATATAAAAGTACATTTGTTCCATAAAAGAGAAAGCTCCAGTATTGCCAAAGTGGTGTATTTGTTTTGCAGATTACAATGTGGTAGTACAGACAAATAGCCAGTGTCAGACATCATGCCTCAGTTTTTATTTAGAGCGCAGGAATTGGTCATATCTCAGTACTTTTATACACCTTTACTAGAGGAACAGTTTTCCTGAAAAATCACAAGTAAATTATTATGTTTTCCCTCCTTTGTTGTTGTTACTGTTACTTCTCCTTCTCAAACCTTATGTGCTTTCTTTTTCTTTTTTTTTTCCCACAGCATTATTGAAATATAATTGATACACCATACAAGTCACCTATTTAAAGTGTAAAATTCAGTTGTTATTGGTATATTCACAGACTTGTTCAAGCAGTGTTAGAACAGTCATCGCTGGGAAAAGAAAAACTATTAAGAGTCAGTCTCAAAACCAAACCAAATAAAAAAAAAGAAAAAGAAAAAAAGTCATTCTCCATTTCCCCCACTCTCCAGTGCTAAGAAACCATTAACCTACTTTCTGTCTCTATAGATTTCTGGACATTTCATATAAATTAAATCATACAAACGTAGTCTTTTCTGGACAGTTTCTTTAACTTAGTATCATGGTACCAAGTTGTATCAATGTTATAACATATATCAGCACTTTGATTTTTTTAATTGCCAAATAATATTGTATAGATATGCCACATTTTATTTATTCTTTGAGCAATTGATGGACGTTTGGGGTGTTTCTCTTTTTGGCTATTGTGAGTAATGCCGCTGTGAACATTCATGTACAGGTTTTTGGTGGGGATATGTCTTTAAATTTCTTCTAGGTATGTACCTAGAGGTAGAATTGCTGTATCATGTGGTAACTCGATGCTTAACTTTCTGAGGAACTACTAGACATTTCTAATTTCTCCACCTTTTTTCAATACTTGCTATCTCTCTTGTTATAGTCACCTTAGTTGGTATGAATAGCTATCTTATAGTGGCTTTGATTTACATTACATTTACATTTACATTTCTCTAATAGATAATAATGTTGAACATCTTTTCATGTGCTTATTGTTCGTGTATTTTCTTTGGAGAAATGTCAATTCAGATCCTTTATGCATTTTTGTTTTCATTATAATTTTTTAAAAAAATATTATTTGAATTCAATTTAATTAACATATTGTATTATTAGTTTCAGAAGTAGAATTTAGTGATGCATCAGTTGCATACAACATCCAATGCTCATTACTTCAAGTGCCCTTCTTAATGCCTATTACCCAATTACCCCATCCTCCTACCCCCCTCCCTTCTTCCCTGTTTTTCCCTATAGTTAAGAGTCTCTTATGGCTTGCCTCCCTCTCTGTTTTTATCTTACCTTATTTTTCCTCCCTTTCTCTGAGTTCATCTGTTTTGTTTCTTAAATTCTACACGAGTAAAATCATATGGTATATTTCTTTACCTGACTTACTTCACTTAGCACAATACCCTCTAACTCCCATCTATGTCATTGCAAATGGCAAGATTTCATTCTTTTTGATTTCTGAGTAATATCTCATTATCTGTCTATCCATCTGTCCGTCTACCCATCTATCTATCTTTTTCACATCTTCTTTATCCATTCATCTGTTGATGGACATCTGGGCTCTTTCCATATTTTGACTGTTGTGGACATTGCTGCTATAAACATTGGAGTACATGTGCCCCTTCGAGTCACTATGTTTGATTCCTTTGGATAAATACCTACTAGTGTAATTGCTCCGTTGTAGGGTAGTTCTATTTCTAATAATACAACTTCTTTATAATTTTGTTTTTCTTATATGGTTAAAAGTTAACACTGACTGACAAGTTAACACTTGTTAACACGAACACAATCTTAAGATAACTTTCTACGAGTGGTATTATGAAGTCAAAGGATGTAAATATCTTTATAGCTTTTATATGACATCACATTACTTTTATAAAGTAAACTCTGCTTTTGTTTAGCAAATAGGCTTAAAATTTTTTTTCATTTACTTTCATTTACTTTGAAGTTGATACACATCATAAGTTGAAGAATTTTACTTTGGGTGGCAGGAATGTCAGTGATAAAACCCAGGGTAAAGTTATATGTGCATTTTGTCATCTCAAGAAAAATAAGTACATCTAATGGGACACTTTGTACTGATGCTGAAAACTGGAACAGCTAGTTGCCTTGTTAACTAAAGGCTAATATGACACCAAAAACTTACTATTTTATATTATTTTCTATTTTAACAATAATATAATTTGTTAAATTTTCTTTAGGCTTCGGGAGCAGGAAAGAAAAGAAGCAGAAGAAGCTAGTCAAAAGGAAATAGAAGAATGGGAAAGAAAACTGCTAGCTCAAGCATCTCCAGCTTGTATGGAGACGATGTGGGAAATTCCAGCTATTGGGCATTTTCTTTGTTTAGCCCAGCAAATTCTAAATTTGCCAGAAATAGTCTTTTATGAATTGGAACGTTGTCTTCTGATGCCTCAGTGTAATGCTTTTCTTTCTAAAATAATGACTTCTCTGTTAAGTCCTCCTCATCGGAGACCTACCTTACATCGAAGACCTACTTTGCCTTATAGGACCTGGGAGGCAGCACTGAGACAGAAAGTACAGCAGTGGTATACTGCTGTAGGGCAGACTGAAAATCCTGATAACTGTGCTGAAAAGCTTGGGTTATGTCCTCAGTTTTTTAAAGTTCTTGGAGAAGTTAATCCATTGGAAGAAAAACCTTTTCACGAACTGCCTTTTTACCAAAAAGTGTGGTTACTTAAGGGTCTCTGTGACTTTGTGTATGAAACACAAAAAGAAGTTCAAGATGCTGTACTTGGACAGCCTATTCATGAATGCAGGGAAGTTATCCTTGGTTATGATTATTTAGAGAATGCTTATGTGCATTTTCCACAGTTCTGTGGTGCAGATGTACGGATTTATAAACAGAGACCTTTTCAGGCTCCAGAATTTCCAGTTCCACCCATTAAAATACAAAGAGTACCTCGGATTAAGCTGGAGAAATTGAAATGTGACTATGTTAGTACAAGTAATGGAGAACATAGATGTAGTAGAGGCCTGCCCTCTGGCTTCAAGAAAGAGCAGGAACTTAATTTTGATGCAACTTGGGGTTCTGCTAAAATGAACTTGGAAAATCATGACATCTCTGTTGAAATGGATGTGACATCCAGCTGTGAAATTAGAATTCGCAGGCCCTGTGAAATTAAGAAAACTGATTGTTACAAAGAAAATTTAGAGGAACCAGGGAGTCCTGGGGAGGTTATTGGCTTTGAAGAGCCTCTTAGTCCAGGTGAAATAAGGTTTATAGAAAATCAAGAAAAATATGGTGAAGCTTCCAGAGTAAAGCCTGAACCCAGTCCATTAAAAGAAAATGCTCTAAAATCCTGCCAGATACATGTAAATGGAAGTCACAGTGATCATCCAGAAATTAACTGCCACAAAGTTGTAAGGGACATTCTATTAGAGCAGAGTCACAAAAAAATCAAACTAACTAAAATGAGGGCAAAAAAGAAGAAAAAGAAAAAAAAGAAATTGAAAGATGTTTTAAATGAAAACTTACAGAGAAAACGTGAAAGTCTTCATTCTCTGGCATTCAAATCTTACAAACCTGAGATCCAGAATAAATTATTGATCATCAAAAAGAAAGCAAAACACAAGAAGCACAAATCTGGTAAGCTAACACAAATGGGTGAGGATTACATTTAAGCATACTTCATGTTATTCTTCCAGTTAGGTATCATGGAAGACTCTGATTGACAGAATGAAAAAAGAGAGAGAGAGGGAAAGAGAATGTGTGTGTGTGTGTGTGTGTGTGTGTTTAAGGGGTTAAGTTCTATATTCTTACATGTGATTAAAACCCAGAGCAGAAGAGGTTTTGTATATTAACAAAAAAATAATGGTGCAGTATATTTTTATTTAATTTTCAGTTGAAAACCTTTAGATATTATGTTTTTACATTTCTCTGGACCACTTTCTCCATAAATAATGGTTCCTATCATTTATGAGAAGTTTTTTTTCCCCAGGCTAAGAGCAGTACAGTGTAATGGAAAAAGCACTGATATCAGGAGATCTCATTCTCAGTACCATATAAAGTGCATAGCAACTTAAACCAAGCCAAGTTAGATTATCTTTCAGGGTTTCAGTTTTTTCCCCATATCATATTTTTATATCCAGTAAAAATGTGAAATACAAGGAAAAAAGTTACATCAATTAATAGAATGTGAAGCATATTTTTGTAAGAGGATTTGCACATGTCTTATATCAAATTTAAATACTCCGTGTTCTGTTACAAGTCTTTGCTTAAACAATAACAAATAAATCCTATAAATAAAGTCTTCAGTGGTTGGTTCCTCTATCTTTTATTACTCAGGTGTTTCTGCTTTTCCTGTTGTTTGCCTTTTAATCATTTTATGTCTTGTTTGCCAAGAAGTAGGTGAGATAAAAGCAGATGGTGAACTCCATTTATTAAAAAGTTCAAAAGTTGCCTGGTTGGGGAAAAACTTGAATTGTTTACTAAAATGAGTTGTGGTTTATTGTAATTATTTATGGATTTCATTTTTTTATGTCTTTACTCAGTAAAAAAGATAATTAAGATTTGACAATTTTATAATGAGTTGGCAAATGAGGTAGTGAATTTTATTTAGCTGGTATAGTTGCTTAGTTATTTAAATAAATACAATTAAATATATTTCAAAATATGTATGTAATGTATCATTGATAAGCATAGAATTTACTATCTTAAGAACAGGCATAATTTGTTAAACTGAGAATTAAAAAATGGTCTATATTGACCCAGGTGATGAAAAACTATAATTTTTTAAAGTGACTTTCAGAAATAAGCCTTTAAACTTTTATAATAACCCACTAGGCTATATAAATTTAGTTTGGTTGATTTGGCTAGTTCTCTTTGAATTGTTAGCCTCTAAAATTTTAAATAATAGTTTTAAATTGGAATTATTTTTCCAGTTCCAAAGAATGCAGTACTGTTCTATTAATATCATTTACCATTGAAACCTTTTATTAAGTGTTTATTCATGACCTACTATTCATGTGTTCAAAGGTAATTATGACTTACAGGGGTCGATATTGATGTAGCTCCTATATAGACTATACCAATAGCAAGTTAAAAATATTAACTGTGAAGCATTGGATTAAAAGGAATTTCTATTGTAAACAAAGTGTTGCTTACATTTTTTTAAAATGGAAGTTCAGAATATATGTAGAGCAGAGAGAAAATTTGTGGGAGTTTCATGTCCAGTTTTAGATGACTGAATGAAAAAAAACTCAGAGGTGAATTCAGCAGGTACTTATGTACCTTCTCTAAACATGTTTATTTTGTTCAGTACAGAAAGCTTACAGGCATGAAATAGAAGAAAATAATGCACTTGCATACACATTTTCTAATTTTATCTTCAGAGTAGATTTTAGAAAGTTAATCTTCTTGAATCTGGCAAATACAGTTTCTTTCTCCCTTACTAGTACAGGGTAAGCATATGCCGGTTCTCTTTCTTTATCAGATACTAAACTCCTTTCTGTTATAATAGGGTTACATAAAATATTGTAATAACAACAACAAAAAAATTGTTTTACATCATTTTCAGTACACTTGTTTTTCTGAGGCTCTGTTATTAGTTATGAGACATTGTGGCTTTTTACAGTCAGTTTTGGGCAATCCCTAATCCTGTTTCCTCTTCTACCTTTTTAAAAGTGAGCTCCATGGTGACAAGTTTGGAAAATATGGAAATGCTCCTCTCCTCTGATAGATTCACATTGTGCATTAGTGCAGGTCCACACTGCATTTTTAAAAACTCTTGTATCAGATACGTTTTAGAATTCAGAAATCATTAGATTATAGAAAGATATTATGATTTGTATTGTTTAGTAAGTAACATCCTCTGTTGAGTTGGGGGTAACCCCTAAGTAAACGCATAGTTTCTACAGAAAAATGTGTGAATGGTCAGATTAAATGAGATGAAGACTAAAAAGAACCTCAAAACAGTTCATGTCAGGTTTTGCTACCATATAAATTATTTTTAAAAACTTTAGTTTTGAAAACCTTTTAAACTTCAGAATTATGGATAGGTGTGATTCTGGGCCTGTGTTTCAAGGACTCTGGGAAGTCTTGAAAAAAGGAACCGTTCAGTTTTGTTTAACCTGGTATTTTTTAAGTTTATTTGAACACACAGCTTTTCTTCAATTAATAGGATTCTTGTAGAATATGCTTTGGGATAAGGTGTACCATCCACGAACCTTCACTTGGGATGAACTAAATTCTACCTGTGGTTAAATGTCCATCTTAAATTGATTACTACAGGCCTTAATATTTGGTGAATCTCTAAATTTAGTAGATGGGAGATAATTTTTAGTAGAAGGTGCAAAGACATATTGAGAATGATTTGTTAATTTTAGAGCACTATGAGGCAGTTTTGCAACTTTAAAACATTTTTACCTATTTTTCAGAGTTTTCTTTCTGGTTTTTTAATTTTTTAATTCATTTTTAGTTATGTAAGACTGTTTCTTAATCTTAGAAACATTATAGAATAGAAAAACATTGGAATACTCCCTTTTGTGCCATCTTACAGCAACAGATACTTCTCCTTTATAAAAAAATTATTCAGTTATGGTTGCATTTATTTCTAGATTATTTTGATGATTGTCTCTTCTCTATTTATAACATTCTTTTTTTTTTTTTAAGATTTATTTATTGGACAGAGAGAGATCACAAGTAGGCAGAGAGGCAGGCATAGAGAGAGAGAGGAGGAAGCAAGGAAAGAGCCCGACGCGGGGCTCGATCCCAGGACCCCGGGACCATGACCTGAGCCGAAGGCAGAGGCTTTAACCCTCTGAGTCACCCAGGTGCCCCTATTTAATAACATTCTTGAGGACAGAAGTTAGCATAGTAACCAACACATGGTTTGGAAATCTATTGAGTAAGTAAATGAACACACATAATATGGTTTACTCAGATATGACTAAGATTAACCCCTTAATTTTGGTCTTTTACACCCTTTTAAAGATTTTTTTTTTAATTAAATTTCCTTACAATTATTTTTAAAGATTTTTTTTTCTTTTATTTTATTATGTTATGTTCATCACCATACAGTACATCATTAGTTCTTTTTTTAGCTTACTTTTTAAAAATTTTTTTTATTTTTTAAATTTCTTTTCAGTGTACCAGAATTCATTGTTTATGCACCACACCCAGTGCTCCATGCAATGTGTGCCCTCCATAATACCCACCACCAGGCTCACACAACTTCCCACCCCCCGCCCCTTCAAAACCCTCAGAGTGTTCCATGATTCATTGTCTGCATATAGCACCCAGTGCTCCATGCAATACATGCCCTCCTTAACACCTATCACTGGGTTAACCCATCCCCCCACACCCCTCTACTCTAGTTTTTTGGTTTTTTTTTAATTTCTTTTCAGCGTAACAATATTCATTTTTTTTGTTTTGTTTTGTTTTGTTTTTAATTTTCAGCATAACAGTATTCCTTGTTTTTGCACCACACCCAGTGCTCCATGCAATCCGTGCCCTCTCTAATACCCACCACCTGGTTCCCCCAAACTCCCACCCCCCGCCCCTTCAAAACCCTCAGATTGTTTTTCAGAGTCCATAGTCTCTCATGGTTCACCTCCCCTTCCAATTTCCCTCAACTCCCTTCTCCTCTCCATCTCCCCTTGTCCTCCATGCTATTTGTTATGCTCCACAAATAAGTGAAACCATATGATAATTGACTCTCTCTGCTTGACTTATTTCACTCAGCATAATCTCTTCCAGTCCCGTCCATGTTGCTACAAAAGTTGGGTATTCATCCTTTCTGATGGAGGCATAATACTCCATAGTGTATATGGACCACATCTTCCTTATCCATTCGTCCGTTGAAGGGCATCTTGGTTCTTCCCACAGTTTGGCGACCGTGGCCATTGCTGCTATAAACATTGGGGTACAGATGGCCCTTCTTTTCACTGCATCTGTATCTTTGGGGTAAATACCCAGTAGTGCAATTGCAGGGTCATAGGGAAGCTCTGTTTTTAATTTCTTGAGGAATCTCCGCACTGTTTTCCAAAGTGGCTGCACCAACTTGCATTCCCACCAACAGTGTAAGAGGGTTCCCCTTTCTCCACATCCCCTCCAACACATGTTGTTTCCTGTCTTGTTAATTTTGGCCATTCTAACTGGTGTAAGGTGGTATCTAAATGTGGTTTTAATTTGAATCTCCCTGATGGCTAGTGATGATGAACATTTTTTCATGTGTCTAATAGCCATTTGTATGTCTTCATTGGAGAAGTATCTGTTCATGTCTTATGCCCATTTTTTGACATGATTATCTGTTTTATGTGTGTTGAGTTTGAGGAGTTCTTTATAGATCCTGGATATCAACCTTTTGTCTGTACTGTCATTTGCAAATATCTTCTCCCATTCCGTGGGTTGCCTCTTTGTTTTGTTGGCTGTTTCCTTTGCTGTGCAAAAGCTTTTGATCTTGATGAAGTCCCAAAAGTTCATCTTCGCTTTTGTTTCCTTTGCCTTTGGAGACATATCTTGAAAGGAGTTGCTGTGGCTGATATCGAAGAGGCCTATGTTCTCCTCTAGGGTTCTGGTGGATTCCTGTCTCACGCTGAGGAAAACTGGACAGCTATATGTAGAAGAATGAAACTCGACCATTCTCTTAATACTGTACACAAAGATAAACTCAAAATGGATAAAAGACCTCAGTGTGAGACAGGAATCCATTTAAAGATTTTTTTAATTGATTCATTTGACAGAGATCACAAGTAGGCAGAAAGGCAGGGGTCGGGGTTGGGAAGCAGGCTCCCTGCTGAGCAGAGAGCCCGATGCAGGGCTCAATCCCAGGACCCTGAGACCATGACCTAAGCTGAAGGCAGAGGCTTAAACTATAGAGCCACCCAGGTGCCCCACTGTTCATATTTTTTTTAATAGAATTGGACTAATACACCATTTTACAATCTTTTTTCCGCATAACAATATACCATGAACATCTTTGTGTGACAAATAGATTTCTGCAATATTATTTAAAATGACTGCATGGGATTCTGTTATGTATATTTTGTAGTTATTTAGCAAACTATTGGACATTTTGGTTGTTTTCAATAATATTCTGTTGTAGATTGTGTAAAAATGGTAGAGTTTGCTGAAATAAAGTAGATTTTAAAAGGTAGAGGACTTTTTATAAAACCTGAAGAAATGGGCAAAAATGATTAAAGGTACATTAATTGTTAGAAAAAGCCAGTTTGGTTTGGAGGGTTTTCCTGCTCAAGTGGTCATTATTTTTAATGAAGTCATTTTGTGATAGCTCCTCTAGACTGGTTAAAATATATAAGTAGTGTTATTCTTTCATAAGTGAATAAACTAAGACTCAAAGGTGGTAAATAATTTGTTTTAATAATTGTTAAGTATGTAGTAAAAACAGAATAAAAAGTCAAATTAAGGGTAAATCAATGTGTGCTATAAGAAGTCTCAGAAGGTTTAACAGAGGATAAAGGACTTAGAAGAATAATGGGGATTGAATAGATGAAAAATGATTATTAATGTGAGCAAAAGCATGGGGTTATAATTAAGCTGGTGTCACTGAAAAAAAAAAAAAGCATAGAGAAAACCTTAAGGAAAAAGTTGCAAAGTTGAGGGTTTAGAAGCTGTTTGAATTATGAGAACATACCAACATACCAATTTGGGGTGATCTCTTTCTGGGCAGGTGGTTTAACACCTAATTGAACCAGGTACCCAGTGCAAGGAAATGAGCTTAAAGTAAGACATAATGTATAAAATCAGTAAGTTCCTTTATACAGAATAACTGAGACAGCAGTGTAATATATAATATATTATATATAGATTATATATATTACATATGTCATATGTAATATATAATAGTTGATCATATCCAGGCCCATTACTGTAAAATATTTTACAATTTTTTGTTGATAAGATTATAGAACCTAACTGGGTATCTTTATGGGGAAATTTTTTAGAGAACCAACTCAAGATGCCAAGGTACAAGAGAGTAAAAGAACTGATAGAACACCTTGTCCTCTAATTTTAATGCTTTGTACTCTTTCCCCTCCAGAAACCAAGACTTCTAATGCTAAATGTATGTCAGGCACTATTCTAAGCCTTTATACATATTTTCTCATTTAATTTCCATAAAAACTCCATTAAATGATATCCTCCTCCCCCAATATATGGGTTTTATAGATTTAAAAAACTGAGGCACAGAGAGGTTTATTAACTTGTCCATAGTCACACAGCTAATAAGTAGCAGGATTAGGAGAAAGGATCTTTAGATGAGGGGATTGAAGGTAAATTTAGGAAGAGGAAATTTCTAAATCCAGATAAGGAATGATTACATGACTTTTCTATCACATTGACATCGTAACTTTCAAGAGAGTTACTACAAATTTTAACAACTGATTTAATATTTAAGCTAAAGGGAAAAAAAAGAAATATTTGTTCAGCCGCTATTAAATTATATGACAGTGTTAAAAAATTACCAGTATGATGAGAAATTTGCTTATAAGCAAGAAGAATAGAAGAAAAATCAGTTGTTTTGTAAAGGTCAGATTGCTTGCTTAGAGATACAACACTCCAGAAACTTGTATAGTATACAAACATTTGCTCAAGACATGCACACTTAGTAAATAAAACGTCAAATTTAGATTCCATTTCTGTGACTTCAGATTCTGGGTACTTCCCAGATTCACTAATAATACAAATGACCTTGGCATTTTATTTTTAATAGTGATTAATATCTTAGTATCCATTCACTTGCTATGATTCCTAAAATGAAAAAGCACTGAGAAGGTAGTGAGTGTGTTAGGATAAGATTTATTTGTCTATATTAGTGGGAGGGAGAGAATCTCCAGTGGACTCCATGCTTAGCATGGAGCCCACCTTGGGGTTCGATCTTACAACCCCAGAATCATGACTTGAGCTGAAATCAAGAGTTAGTTGCTTAACTGACTGAACCACACAGGAGCCCCTTAGGATAATTTTTGAATGTAGGAAGGCCAAATCTAGGAGGGCTTTGAAGTCTCTGAATATTTCAAGGGGACAAAGAATGAGGGCAGGCAGGGAAAGCAAGTGAAGAAGAAGAGTAAAGATGAGGAATAAGAGACTAAGGAAAGAAGAGTTGGTTTGGGGATAATAATCATTTTTTTAACTAAGAGGTGTATCTCCACATCCTAGAAGACTAGAGTTCTGTGCCTAAATTATAATGTGAAATATATTTTTAGTTATATTGTTTTTCTCTCAAGTTGGGCTTCCTTTACTACAGCTGTTTTCAACCTAGTTTTTAAAAAGCTTCCTTAGGCTGCACTAATTACTAGGTCATATTAAGTTTTCCTTATCTATTTTCTAGGTACAAGCTGACACTCACTTTTTGCCCATGTCTATGTTTTAGGCCCAAGAATTGTGTTGAAACTCCGCATATGCTTTAAGCTGACTTCTGACTTTAGTACAATCCTAGATCTGAGAATTGTATTCTGTTTTACGGGACCAGGTGACTTAGGGCAGTGGGGTAAAGACCTGGAATATGATCAAGCATGTGTTAGAGGAACAGAAGCCCACTGGGGGGCAGTATGTAACTTGCCCTGTGTATATCTTGCCCTGGAACAAAAACAGATTACCAAATAAAGGCTATATGGTTTTGTAGTATCCCATGCTCCATTTTAAAAGTAGTATAATAGAAAGGAAGAGCCAATTTTTACTGACGACTACAGGAAAATTTGTATTCAAATTCTTATGAAGGTGTAGACTGAAGACTTTAATAGTATATATAAATCTTTTTATTTTTTTAAGATTTTATTTGTTTGAGAGAGAGACAGAGAATGAGAGGAGAGAGGTCAGCAGGAGAAGCAGACTTCCTGCCGAGCAGGGAGCCGGATGTAGGACTGCATCCCGAGACTCCAGGATCATGACCTGAGTGGAAGGCAGTTGCCCAACCAGCTGAGCCCCCCAGGCACCCACATGTAAATCTTCTAATCAAAAGGGATGCTCTGAAATCTGTCAGAATCAGATTACATCCCTGCAGAAGTTTTGAAAGAATGCAATATTTTATCATAAAAAACAGCACAGTTTTAAAGTGAGACAAGTCTAGTGCAAATATCTGTCTCAGTGCCTATTTAGCTACAAGTCCTCCATCAATTTATTTATGTAATGATAGCCTCTTTCTTTATTTGTGAAAAGTGAGGTAATCCTACCTTGCTGTAATCATTAAAAGAGTAATTGGAATACCAAATGCATAGTACTTAACATGGTGACTGGCATGTGGGTAGGAATCAATAAATGGTAACCAGGATTTTCGAGAGGTAGAGTTACATAATGGAAAGAACTTGGACTTTGGAGTTAGAATCCCTGGTTATGGTGCTTACTTAAAGTGTAACACTTGAATAAGTTAAGTAATCTTTTGATATTCAATTATTCCACATTAAAATGAGGTATTGCCTACCTTGGAGGGTTGTTTTGAGATTAACTGAGGTAATTTATTTAAATTATCTTGCTAAGTGTCTGATATATATATATAATAGAGTCTCAAATGTTAACATTCTTACTACCACTTCTAGGTCATGTTGTGAAACTTTGGTGAAATGTATAAATTATTTTAAGTTATCATCAGTGTTTTCTTCATTAAAAAATAAAAAGGACTCAGATGACCCTAAGAATTATGAACAATTACCTGCTTACCTGCTTTCCTTTTCCTGTCTCCAGACTGGTGAAATTTCTGTTGAAAAGTAAGATTCTTCTATATAAGAATCATTTCTCATAACTTCTGTATGAAAAATGCTGTAAATATAAAATGAATAATATGACTTCTATTGTCAACAATTCGATCTAGTAAGAATAAGAAACATAAATAGATCATTATTATACTGTATGATGTGTTATCTAATGTATGTACAAAGTAGAATCGTAGCACAGAGGACATATGAGCAAGAAGTGAGTTAATGAAAGAATTTGAAGAAGGTTAAAAGGTAATACTTGGTTTGGACCCTTAACATCATGGCTTAGTAAGGGAGATAATAGCAGTTAACATTGGTTGCTTAACTATGTACCTAACAATAGTCTAAGTTCTTTACATGTTTTAATTTCTTTAATTTTCACAAAGAAAGTAGATGTTTTATAGATAAACTGCACAAGGACATAAAGCAGTTTGCAGTTAGTAAGTGATTAGAACTGTTATTCAAACCTAGGTAGTTTAGTTCTAAAATTCAAACTTAAAAATCACGACACAATACTAGTTCCATTTACTTAATCACGTTTAAGTATCCTAATGACATAGTGAAAGGAAATATCCAGTAACCACTTCACCTGCTTAATCCATTAAAATAAGTGACTTCTGCAATTATCATATGGTTTCACTTACTTGTGGAATAAAGGAATAACATGGAGGACATTAGGAGAAGGAAAGGAAAAGTGAACTGGGGGAAATCAGAGGGGGAGATGAACCATGAGAGACTATGGACTTGAGAAACAAACTGGGGGTTTTAGAGGGGAGAGGAGTGGGAGGATGGGTAGCCTGGTGGTGGGTATTAAGGAGGACACGTATTGCATGGAGCACTGGGTATGGTACATAAGCAATGAATCTTAGAACACTGTATCCAAAAAACAAACAAACAAACAAAAAACAAAACTAATGATGTATGATGTATTTTATAGTGACTAACATAACGCAATTAAAAAAAAATAAAATAAGAGTGACTTCTAGAGTTAACTGAAAATTTAGTACCTGAGTTTAATGCCTATGTGGCAACACTGTGAAATTTATTGGGAGTATCAAGGGTGACCCTCTGTTGTGCTTATGAATAAATATAAAATCAAATGATTTTTAAAAAGCTAATTGGAGCAGTGTTATGGGTTGGGGGGATAAGGAAGGATTTCATTTCTTTCAAATTCTTTTTATATCTTTTTCAGACTTAGTAGGGCCATTAAATCTTTCCCTATAAACTTTAAAAAAGAGTAAAGGTAGTGTATAGAAGAAAGGCAATCTTCTGCCCAAATTCATGCGACCCCTTGGGAGGTACCTTTTGTACCCAGTTTAGAAATCAATTACTCTAGCTTTATTATAGAGATACCAAGAATTTAATAATTTCTTCCTGAATATTGGTTAAGTAGACCACCTACTTACCTATTTTTGTAGTTTAGTTGTGATATAGGTTCTAAGTACAGAAACAAATAACAGTGATGAGGAGTATGCATATGTTAGGTTATTTTAATTAAAAGTAAACATCAAATGACAGGTTGATACTAGAACGAGACAGTAAAATCCATGTGAACCTCAGCACCTCAAAATTTGCAGTAGTTCAATCATAGTATACATGCATTTTTACAGTCAGAATTAGAGATAATCAAATTATAGTTCCATGATATGGTTAAAAAGGAATACAGGAGAAAATACAATTGTAAATTGGAATTGTGCCTACAAGTTGAATAACATGTTGCAATCAAATGACCGTTTACATAGAAGATCATATCTGTATTGGAAAATATTTAGAAAGGAGCAATAGGGATTATGTTGAACAGAGTTACTTTGTGTACCCATTTTCCCTTCTAAAAAATAGTAATTTTAAAGCTGATTTTTGCTTAGTAATGATTGTGAAATAAAGTTAACTTTTAAGTGTTTCTAATTAATTTTTTATTCCCTTACATAGATTTTCAGCTCCGGGAGGACAGGATTTCCATTTTATAGTTCTTTGTTGTCTCTATAAATTGTACAGTGCCCTGCATCTCATGTTTGTTGAATAATTAACAATCAGTTTATTAATTGAGTTTGCTATATGCAAGTGGAAACAAAACATAATTTAAGATGTTCTTTCTAAAAATAGTGATTATGTCCATGTATGTCTCTCTTTTGTCATGTTAGATACACAGAGTAGATATGCTTCAATGTATGGTATGAATTGGATTTCTTTAAGAATGTAGATTTATTTTCCCCAGTGTTTTCGGATTGCGCAAATGACTGGATGCACTTTTTAAAGGGAGATTTTTACTTTGTTTAAAACTGGTTATTGAATACTTCCAAAGGCAGCCAATTAAGTGAGTGCAGAGCTAAAGGAATAGAAAAACCTTGTTTCCTAAGCTGCTGAGAGGATTTTCACATTAGGTTGGCTTTAGACCATAGTCTTCAGAGTGTAGTTTTATGCAAGTTCCTGACTATGGACGTCATTGTTAAAAGGTAAGTTTTTTTTTTTTTCTTATGTAATCTCATTTTAAGTTGTTAAGTAGATTTTAACTGAGCAGAAGTAATGTGACTTTTTTTTTTTTGCCAAGTCTTAGTATAATAAATTCTGATACCGTGCAACTCATTGCAGATTTTGATAGTTCTGTTCATATGTCAAGAAACCCATGTTTGTTAATATGTCTGTTACAGGTAGTTATAGTTTAATGTTTGCTTTTACTGGGGCTTGTTTTGATTCATCATTTTTATTTGACTCACTAGCAGCCATCTGTTAGTTATATTTTAACTTTCAAGGTTCTATGTAATTTGGTTTTTGTTAATGAAGTGCTATAAACAGTATTATGAAGCTTTTCTCTTTTAATCTTGAAAGGAAAAAAATCTGTATCTAAAAAAGCAATCACAAAGAAGAGGAAAACTGTTACAAAGTCATCTGCTGTACCAGAATTTCAGGTAAATATTTCAATTTTGTCTCAACATTTAGTAGTTTAATTTTTTGTTTTAATGTTTGTTTATATTGTTCCTCAAGAGATTGGCTAAATTCCACTGTCATGGGTATACTTTCAATGAAATGTTTCCATCTGTGACTTTTTCCCCTTCAAGTACAAGGTATAGTTAAAATTGAATCTAATGTTTCAAAATTTTTTACCTCTGTTTTTGTCTCTTTGTAGCCAAAAGTCTCTTTGGTTTTTAAATGCTATACTGCTTTGTAGAAGTAGTTTAATAGAATATACATTATATATTATAAATATAATAATATAGATATTTATATAACATATTTATATAACAATATATGAAAGTAAGTATGTAAGTCTTCCAAGAATAAATCATAATTTGTAAATAATTTGTAAATAAGCAATTTATTTTCAGTTATTTGGACACTGTAATAATGGTTGACACAAATATTTTAACTCTTAGCTATATAGGAACTTCAGAAAGAATATTAAGTAACATTTAATTGAATGGTCTTTAAACATTTCTGCAAAAAGAAAAAAGTATACTTAGTGCCATATTATTATTTTAAGAGTTTTCATTTGTAGCTGGTACCAGAATAAGCAGAGATTCTCACTTCAAATAATACTTTTATTTTCTATTTTATAAAAAATGTGTTTTCTTCAAATGACCCTTTTTAAAACTTTCTTTGTATTACTGTGTCCAATCCAGTTTCAAAAGTTTTATAACCTAATACTTAATTGCCAAAAAATAAGTGATGTTAAAATGAATTTTTGTCAGTCTCAAGTCAAGGAGAAAATAAAGGAGTAATAACTATGAAAATATTGATAATATATAATGTGAGTTGATCATATATATTTGACTTTTTGAATATAATTTTTTGAATATATACATTCAAAAATGTAGACACATCTATTTTTTAGTAAAAACCTTATTTTTGGAATTGTTTTTATGGAAGTTACTAATTGGTAAAAATTTAATATTTTTAAATGAGCAGTGAAAGAAAATGACAATTTTCTTTTAGTATTTTAGAATAGAATATTTTTAATGATATTCTTAGAATGAATTACAAACATTTTTACAAAATCATTTTTTATAATATAACCTTGGTTACGGGATATTTAGCGGAAAATGTATGTTTACTGTTTTACTTGGAGGACTTTCTAATCATTGCTTATACCTCTTACCATACTTTAATAGTATATTGTTATTCTGTCACTGATATCATCACAGCCTTTGCTGTTTTCCCCACTCACTCTTCCGCTCAATACCTTAAAATATTCGATCCGGGAATATAAGTCTCAGAACAGATCTGGCCTGCTGTTGCTGTTTATCTCCATTCCTATCCTAGTGAATGGACTTTCATATGTAATAAGTGGCGTAGACAGCATGAACAGTGTTTTTCAAACGGCAAATGGTATTCATTAGTGAGGCATGAGATTAATCTAGTGGATTACATGACCGGCATTACTTTTTTAAGCTAACAGTTAAAATAGAAAAGAAATTATGAGTGTGTCAGATATAGTAAGGGTAATACCGTTTCATGAAACTTTGGTTTTGATCTTGTGCTTATTGTACTGGCATGCAGTGTAAAATACATTTTTGACCATGGGTCATGAGCAAAAAAGTTTTTAAAAAGTTAAAAAAAGTACTAAATGATGCTTTGTCAATTACTGACCGTTTGCTTATCACCCTCAGAAACTTAAGGTGAAAGTTTGAATTTTGCAAAATTGAACTGTTTAAAATAAATAAAATCTCCTTCCTAGTTCTTAAGGTGTCCTAGAATGTGTGTGTGTGTGTGTGTGTGTGTGTGTGTGTGTGTGTGGCTAGGATGGGGAATAGGCTTATGAGAACTGTGGTTCTTATGCCTAGTTTATAACATGAATGCCATGGTATTACTCATAAAGAAAATTGACAGCTGTCTCCCAGGAAATAGGTCATTTGCTTTAAATAAGCAAAGAACAGGAGATGAGACAGTATTAGTCACTAGTAAATTTTGTTGTTACAGACAAAACCTATAGTTCTGCCTTTCAAAATAACTTTATATATAGTTTGTTTCTTTCATTATTTGGAAGTTCCCCACATGTAAGGAACTGATCATTATGTAATAAAGAAGCAAATTTATTTCCTTCCTGAAAGCTCTAGCAATGTCATTTAGCACCTCAGATTCTACAAATTATTCCTTTGTATTTTGTTTGGTTTTGTTTTTTTGTTTGGTTTTGTTCTGTTTTGTTTTTTTTTTGTTTTGTTTTTTTAAGAAAGGATGATAGGCATGGGGAAGGGTAGAGGGAGAAGGAGAGAGCATCTCCATGCCCAGCTTGGAACCTAATGTGGGGCTCCATCTCACAATCCTGAGATTGGACACTTAACTGACTAAGCCACCCGGGTGCCCCTGCAAATTATTTATTTTATCCAGGTTCTTTAAATATCACATTTCTAGTATTACACATAAAAGTACTTTATAGAAAAGTTTAGCTGGAAGATTTTCTTCATAGTATTTATTCTAAAATATCTTTGTGCTAAAAATAATGAAGCTGTTGGTGGAGAGATATCAGATCCCTTTTGCAAAACCTGATTTATTTGTCAAAGGACTAGTCCATCTTTAAATTGATTTAAACATGCAAAGAGAGAAATGTGTTGAGGGATTAAATTGTGAAGTTTATTTTTTGTTAAGTCCTCATGCATAAAAAAAGTGAGTCCTGTTTTGACCTCAACTACTTTCTAATTTGTCATTGTTTTTGTTGACTTTTTTTTTTTAAAGCTAGAAATTAACCTAGTCTGCCTATTGGCTTCAGGAGGAGTCCATGTTTACATGTACACCTAATATCTGTACCTCAGTTTAAGAAAATAATTATCCCACCTTTATTTAAGGTCTACACTGTAGAAACTCAAATGGTGGATTGCATTTATTTTTGTGTGTATTGTAAAGGAACTAACCATATCTGTGCCACTTGTGTCAAGAGTTATATCAGTGGTTCTCAAACTTTAGGTAGTATAAAAATAATGTGATGCCCTTATTAAAATGAAAATTCCTGGGTGTTATCTTCCAAGATTTCATCTTTGATTCAGTGGGTCCAGGTGGATACCAGTAATGTGCATAGTGGTTAAGCATATGGATTCTGGGACCAGGCTACATAGGTTCTAATGTCAACTTTACCACTAACTCTGTATTCTTAAGCCCTTTGTACGTCCAGTTCCTCCTCTGTATAGTCAGGTAGTAATCATACCTACTTCATAGGGTGTTGTAAGATTAAATGATAGACCTTACTGTTTTATTCTTATGTTTTCAAGTAAGCATGCCACATGCTTCAGACCTAAGTAGTGTTATGAGTAGGAAAATCAATTAAGAACTGGCTTAAAAGCAACTATCATTGACCTTTACCACTTTTCTTAGCTACTTAAGACCTTGAAATAATCTTGGATTCGGTCATATTTCATAAATCATAAAATATCATGATAAAGTCTACAATAATTTGAAAAGTGAAAAACCAAATAATATTTGCATCATTATGTTAATCAGAGGGAAAACTTCTGCTTAGCCCTACTATAGTGTTATGGTGGTTATAGTTGGCATATAGGGGAACTTAAGTTTTTTAATTTAGTAATAGGTCTCCAAAATATTAGGAAATACTTCTTTTTTAGTGTTTCGCATGTTGGTGATTTAAGCTTTTGTATCATATTTAACAATTATGACTTTGTTAAATTGACTAAATTATTTATTTTACCAGTTTTGTAGTATAAGAAAGATTGTTAAGCTGAAAAGTAAATAACATTTTTCTTAATAAAGTTAATTTTTGCCAGTACACCTTTTTGAAATTTAATATTTGAAAAAGAAATCTAATATTATGTGAATTGTCATTTTGTACACAATTGTAACAAAGTCATAGAAAGTATTTTTTTTTTTTTAAAGATTTTATTTATTTATTTGACAGACAGAGATCACAAGTAGGCAGAGAGGCAGGCAGAGAGAGAGGAAGGGAAGCAGGCTTCCTGTTGAGCAGAGAGCCCGATGCGGGACTCGATCCCAGGACCCTGAGATCATGACCTGAGCCGAAGGCAGCGGCTTAACCCACTGAGCCACCCAGGCGCCCCATAGAAAGTATTTTTAAAACTTAATGTGTTCAGTCTCAGTAAGATCAGTTTTTAAAATAATGTAAGAGCCTTAGTTACCATGACTTTGCTTTTCATTGGTAACTAGTATCTTTGAATGTAATGTATACTTGCTACTGTTGCATAAGTGTGACTTATTCTAAAAGTGCTTTGCAAAGAAATTCCAGAATCCAGATGCTAAGACTTATATATTAGTATTGTTTTCAAACAGAAGCATAAATTCACGGATCCTTAACCTCTGAAAAAACTATATTTCTCCATTTAACCAGTGGAGAAACTAAAGATATGAAATAAAGTAACAGATTGAGACCCTCAGTATAACAAGTTGAGTCCAGAATTAAATTGGAGTTCAACTGCTTCACTGTGTTTGGACCTTTTGATTATATTATTTTGAATAATATGAATAATGTAAATATAAAATGTATTTTCAGCTTCAGCTTTTTTATTTCTTTCTAACAGTGTGTGTTTTACTTCCCTCTTAAAATTCTTTCTATTTTTAAATATTGTGCACTGAGAGAAATGTGTCTCATTAATAAATGTAAATATCTTGTTAATCAGAATTATTTTTCACATCCCACATAATATCCTAGTTGCAGGTTTTGAAGCAGTCATTCTCCTTGTTATGGTAATCATAAGAAATGAGAAGGATTTTTCCTATCCTCATAGTTTTAAGATGTTAATATAATTTTAGTTTAAATACAATATGCAATTTGAATTTATACCATGAATTTAAAATTTTGCTTACAATTTTTATAATAAAGTATAGGTTTGTTGTGTTAGCATATTATGAGTGAGAGATCCAGTTTTTTTGGACCTATTCATTTTGACTTCTGCATTGTTTTCCCTTGGCTTTTTTAATTTACTGTATTGCTTTAGTTTTATATGCTACCTTATGTCCTTTTCGGAACAAATAAAGTAATTGTCTGTAAACCCAAAGGGCATAATTTCTAATTTGAAGTAGTGATAAAGTAAGGAAGGATTTATTTTGCAGTTTTTCTGAGATAATAGTAATGGAATTCTTTTGATCTCTACAGAACCTTCCCTCTCTCTATATATATACACATTCCTGCTTCTTGAGTTGGAGAAGAGGGCCTTTTAATATTTATCACTTAATAGTAATGAAAGCTTAGGTATGAACTAAATCCTAAAACTATAAACACATATTCAATTGTTATTAGATTTTTTTTGTCTTGTTTAGAAAGACCCCTTAAAGAATATGATATATTAGGAGGTAGATGAGTTCTACATTTTCTGGTCTCCTCTACCAGTGTGTCATCTTAGGTTACTTTACCTCCGTTAGTTTTAATTAGTTCAAATATGAGTTGGAAAGATACCTTTTTAGTCCAAAAATTATATATTTTTAGTTGTTTTCAGCTCTTAAGATTTATGATTTTGTGGCTCTGTCATGGGTTGCCTCAAGTGAAATGTTGAGGGACAGTATAAAGCCTTCAAGTTTTCCTGGGGGATAAAACTCTTTGCAATTTCTGCGGTATGACTGAAAACCTCTCATGAGTGTTAATGGTATGTTCCAACTGTGATCTGACCTGCTGTGTAGCTTTCCTTTTTCATCCCTCTTGGCCTTGAGTCTCAGATATTTTTTTCTAATCCAGGGTAATGAGAAGGAGGTTTTAATAAGGTGTTTTACTTTGTTCAAAAAAAATGCTTCTGTTTTCCTTATAGATGAACTTTATTTATTGGATTAATTTTTTTTTTTAAGATTTTATTTATTTATTCATTCGACAGAGAGAGATCACAAGTAGGCAGAGAGGCAGACAGAGAGAGAGAGGAGGAATCAGGCTCCCCACCAAGGAGAGAGCCAGATGCAGGGCTCGGTCCCAGAATCCTGGGATCATGACCTGAGTGGAAGGCAGAGGCTTTAACCCTCTGAGCCACCCAGGCGCCCCATGCATTGATTTTGTTTTTAAAAGCACCATCTGAAGTTGAGTCAAGTTTAAAGGCCACACATATGCCTTACTATGTAAAAGAGAAAGAATAGAGGGTATACTGGCTTGAGTCAGATTATTTTTTCTTTCAATATTAGTAATAGTTACAATTAGTAACAATAGAATTATGTTTCTATACGTGAATTTTCTCAGAGCTGAACTTGGCCCTATATTTTCAGTTATCTGTATTAGATATATATTATATCTATTTGTAGAGAGTATAGAAAGGGATTGTAAATTGTTATGTAACTATTAATTCATTTTAAGATAAATTCAAAGTAAGTATTGCTAAAATATTTTCACCCTCAAATTCAATAAAATTTATGTTTGAGAGTCATGTCATATAAGGAATATTTATCTTATCATTGTGCATTTAATTCAGCATTTTATCCCCTGTTTGGAAATTAGTCTTTTTGAATCTTCATATTCCTTAGCTACATAGTACCAAAATATTTCAGGAGCCATGAAAATTTGGAATTTATAATCATTTAGTACCTTACTGCTTAAAAGTATGATCTGCAGCCCATACCTGGGAACTTGTTAGAAATGCAGAATCTCAGGTCCCACCTCAGACCTACTAAATCAAAAACTCCATTTTAACAAGATTCCCAGGTGATTCTTACGCACATTAAAGTTTGAGAAGCACTGATTTACTTACTAACCAGGTAAGCCACTTCAAAGTACTGGTTTATATAGCCATATAGCTCTTAAGGTGTGGAAATCATTCAGTTTGACGTCAGAACTGTGTTCTTCTTCCTTTAAATAGAAAGAAATATTTGTTGATTCCATGAATTGAAAGATTTTAATTGTCTTAGAGTGTGTCTAGTTGTAGAGGTGTATGTTTTCATTGTTGTTCTAAGTTTCTACAAACTATATACACAAAATGTACCCTTATTCCTTGTGTAATGAGACATCTAAGATGCAAGTGAAAATTCTTCTGAGCTTTGCCATCTGTGCAAATGAGAAATCTATGTTGTGATATTTAGTGCACCAAATTCAGTGAAAGGGCATGTAAATATCTGCTAGTTCTGGGGCACATATGACTTGGTGATCAAAATAGCAGATTATACAATGAGAAGTTTAGTTCCCACTGAGCGCTTACTAAAAACCTGATGTAGGTCCAACAAGATAGAAGTGGAAGACATTACAAAGTTCTAGAGGCACTTCCATAGTTGTTCTGTCCACTGCTCACCAGCATTTCTTCCATAACTCTAGATTTGGCAAATGGGCATATGTATTTTATAATAAATAGCAGCACTGTTCTACTATATCACTGTGTACTGTTTTCTACTCTGGAATTATTTAATTTGGGTTCCTTAAATGCGTATTTTCTCTGCATTGTCAGTTCTTTGAGTTTGAAATTATGTAGACATTTCCAATAATAATTTTAATACTAATTAAAATAATAACTGTGATAATTTTTCTTAACCTATTAGATTGAACCATATTGTCATTTATGTAGAGTAAATGCCATGTGATTTCACATGGTATTATATAGGAAGTTTAAAGGGGCCCTACTTTCCCATTTTTGTCACAGTAGTCACAAGAAATGATCTTGTTTTAACCCCCTTTTCTTTTGTTGTTTTCATTTTCTTTTACAAGAAATACGCCTTTTAGGAGAACAATACCCTTACACAAAGATTCATGAATGTAACAAACATGGGCTGATATAATCTTATGGTAAATTAATAGTTTTCTAAGTGTAGTATTTTTTTTAAATTATCACAGTATAAACATTTACAAGACTTTGATTAATCTAAAACTTTTCCTCTCTGTGGGCTGGTTTTTTTGTTTTAGAAACCTATTTCTTTTTCATTATAGATTTTTAAAAATATGAGCTTAAGTTATTTTAGGAAAAAAGTTAAATATATTGGGAGAAACTAATTTTTTTAAGAACTAAAACGTAGTTATTAATATTTTGGTTGTTGCTGACACTTCACTGTTTAAAGCTTTAGTAGTTAATACAAACTAGTTTGATTACTCATAACTAAAACCCAATTATTTTGGCCATTTGCCAATATTACCAAGGTGAAGTAAAATGAACTGCATAATTATGAAGGGAAATAGATACTATCTGTAGCAATGGTTTTGTTAAAGATTACTAAGATCATATTAAGAATGGGTACTTAAATTCATTTACTTTTTTGAATATATTACAGACAGTGGAAATCCTTCTTTCTTAGCAATGCCAACAGCAGTATAATTATTTTAATTGTATAATTAGCGAACCAAATCAAAGGTATAATGACAGTTCTCCAAGGGTGCATTTATTCACCAACTAGGAGACTGCCTGATGAAGCATTTCTTAAAGGTGATTTAGTAACCTGTGAAATCTAGGGTGAGTTTCCAGATCTTTGTCATTCTGGGCTGAAAGTTAATAATGTTAAGAAAGTATCTGGATTATAAAGCAAGCTGAGAACAGGGAAGTGTGGTATGATACCACCAGTGTTGAAATTTCAGCTATTTTTATCCTAAGCCTGAAGTTCATGCATTATAAAAATAGTATCTTTTAAAATATAAACTTGTGGGGCTTTCTTTGCTTTTTGCTATTACAAATACAAATAATTGTGAATTTAGTATATGTTAAAACAACTTCTGTTACCACATTTTGGTTGTTTTATATTATGTGTTATCAAGCTGTGTTTTTGTGTTTTATTTTAGCTTATTTGCACTAATCTTGATGAACTCAGGGAATTAATCACAAAAATCGAGAATGAACTCAAAGATCTGGAAAACAGTAGAAAAAAATCGGTAGGTGTTGATCCAAAAGTTCTATCTATTATTGTCAGCATTAAAATTTATTCCTGCTTTTTTCTAAAGCTTTTTTTTCAAGTCTTGTTCTCCTGGATTATATAAAAAATTGCAATGAAAAATAGAAACACTGTTCCTTTTATTTCTCCTGTGTGGTCTAGTTTTCATTTTTCATAACAAAAATGGTACCAAGGCAAGTAAATTAATTTTGTTTGCCTGGTTTATATCAGGTATAGTTTTAAGTATTTCCCAATATACTGGTTGGTTGTTTTCTGACTGGTAGTTTTTTGGGTAATGCTTACGTTGCAGATATTCTTTATTAATAATTACATGCTTTTAATGGAAGTTTATTGCTTAGTAAAATAAAAATTTTAATAACTGTGACATAAATAACAGATACAAATTGTTTAGTCCTGCCCCAGATGTTTTTGATACATGCTTAACAGTATCTTTTTAAAACACCTTTATCAGCTGAAGGTCTTTTTTAATCTTTCACTATATATTCTAAATTCACAATTTTACCTTCATTTTTTATTCTTGTGGGTATAGAGTATAAAGGCATTATATTTATTCACTTAACACTTGCTAAAACACTCAATTATGTAATTCATTAAATAGCTAATACTTGTTTAGCTGACATTCAGTGATACTGCAGATTCAAAACTCCGTTATACACCAGTAAAAAAACGAGGAAGGCTTTAAGCACTGCAGAAAATCAATCATTATTTTAAAAAAATCAATCATTATTTTAAGGGTTTTATGCCTTAGGAATGCCATGAAGCCACTCAATTTTAGGTCTTTGCTCAGAACCTATTAATCTAGAATTATGTATAAAATAAGGATAGTGAAACAGCAAGCTGCATTTCAGCAGATTTGTAGTAGTCATTTTGTATGCTCTCTAGAAAAGACATATTGGTAGCACTCTGAAGGAAAGAGACTTAAGTGCCATAAAAGGACAACTTTCTGAGGTTATTTAATATAGGTGTAAAACAGAGTCAGGCATTTCAGAAGTTTCATGTGATATCCTTGAAAATATTGATATAATCTAAGAGGTAGAATAGAAAAATGTTCATAAAACATTATATTGAGGTATATAATCCTAGAATGTAGAAGACTATATATTTTTTAGAAATATTTCCATTAAAAATGGTTTAGGCCCTTATTAGATTCTTATATGTTCATATATACATATGTATGTATACTTTGTATATATACACATACATATTTTTATATATACACATATGTATATATGTGTACTTTGTATGTGTGTACACATATGCACACCAGCTGTTTTAAAATTTATCTCTGTGATGTATTTCCCAAACAACATTTATATTAGAATATTTTCTCCTCAACAAAGCTGCTTTTAATATATTTAATGTTATATGCTCATAAAGGACTGATTCTGTCCTTTAATAGGAAAGAATAGTCTTTTAACCAGGGTGTTATTTACAATTTTTGCAGAAGCTGTTTATTTTTAGTGAGTTGTCTGTTCTTCATGAGTCTAAATAGAAACTTAGTTAAATAAATTTGCTAATTGTTTTCTATGCTGCAGGTAAACATAATGTGTGCATCTTAACTTGTTCCCGTATTATAAATTAGGGTTTTTTATTTGTTTTTAATGAGTAGTTTTATGCATAATGTACTTAATTTGTAGCATATATTGTAAAAGCAAAAGATTTCTTCAAAGATCCTAGAGTTTTCCTGTAAAGTCTTCTACCTCACTTCCATATTCCAAGGTATATGCATATTGCCTTCGTTTACAGGAACAAGTAAAAAGGTGAAAGAATACATAGATTACAAATACTTGACATTGTAGTCTTTGAAGGCATGTTTATAAGAAAATTTTAGGTTACATACAGGGTTTAATTGATTAAATTTTGTGACTCTAAATTTTTAACTTGTCCATGACTCTTAGAATTTGCATATTATTTTTTTCTTTTTAAGATTTTATTTATTTGAGAGAGAGAGCTCAAGTGTGGGGAGGAGCAGAGGGAGAGGGACAAGCAGACCCTGTGCTGAATGCTCTAAATACTCTAAAACAGTATTTAGAGTCAAAGCAATTTTGTTACTCATCATCAAGGCAGGGGCCCAATATAGGGCTCAGTCCCAGAATGCTGAGATATGACCTGACCCAAAACCAGGAGTTGGACACCCAGCTGACTGAGCCACCCAGGCGCCCCGCATATTAGTTTTAAAATATGTTTTCTGCTCTTCAAGAAATAGAAATTCTTGGGACTGTACTTAATGGGAATAATCTTAATGAGATTACTAACATATAAACTATTCCCCTTTAAACTGCCTAAAAGGTTTTTTCATGAATAGCTTATAATGGCCACAAAGCTTAATGGTAGCGATAGACCGTAAATGTTTACATTTTAGTATCATTCCTTATTTTTCTATGGAAACCAATACTGATTATGATAGATGTTAGTTGTAAGAATAACTATACTGGATGTTTATACTAATATTAAATACTAGTTTGTCCGCCATCATTTGGGAATAAGGTGTTTCACTTAATGAATTTTCTAGATAACCAAAACCTGAACTTTAGGACGATATTTCTTTTTTTTTTAATTTCTTATTTTAATTATTGAATGACAAACTTATGTGCCTCCTTTTACTATATTGAAAAATATTTTAACCCTTTTTTGATGAGTCAAGGATCATTATGAATATCCGTAATTATACTGATATTCTAAAAATTTATTGATATCAGTAACTCTAATTAAACATTTACCAAAAGACCTTTATGCTATATATTTTGAAGGTGTGTGTGTGTTTTTTTGCTTTTGTTCTCTTTCCTCATTGTCTGTTGTTTCTTGTGTTTGTCCATGTATTTGCCCTTGCTGATATACTGTGAATTACAAAGGAAGTAACAATATTTATAAGAATTGGACTCATAATAAGGACCTGAGAGACTTTCTTAATATTAATTAAGAAATTAAGTGCATGAACTTGTGATGCATTGCCTGTGGGCTTCCTTCATTATTGCCAGACAAGTAGAGTATTAATTTTGATCTTCATAAGAAGTTATCACTGTCAAAACTGAAACAGTATTTAGAGTCAAAGCAATTTTGTTACTCATCATCAACTTTTATATGTATAATAATGGCTCCAATAAAAAGGGGATGTATTCCATATAGACATTTGCTTGTCATGAATGCCATTGCTAAAGATAGAAATATTTATGTGATAGAGGATTTAACATGAATTTGTACACACACCTCACTTCTTTAGAAGATTTCTTCTCTGCAGGGCCTTTCCAGGTAGTTTTTCCTACCAAAGCAACAAGGAAGAATTATCCCACTCTTCACCCCTTGTCAGCATGTCATTATAAAAGCTTTCCTAACCTCTTGGAGGTTTTGAGGTACTCATTGTATTAGAAAATTTACAGTCTTTTAAAATCTAGATTGTTGACTTATTCTTGTAAGGCAGCTAATTTCATTTATAGTTAATAATGTAAGGGGAGAAAAATACTTTAGTTTTCTTGAGTTTGTTCTAGCATACTTGGTACCGTTACTTCACGTAGGAACTTATTCAGAAAAGGCTCAGCATCCTTTGGATCCTACAGTGTTACATATCTAATCACCTACCTGAGATTTGTTTAAAGTGAGGTATCTGGTTGAGATAAATAGAAGTATATAGCTTGAAAGTTTTTAAATTTTGTCTTTCTCATTATCATTGAGATCATAGGATTCTTTAATTAGCTAAAGGAGAAATCATAATAACATTTTTATTTTTGTGGTTTTAGTCAAGAGATAAAATTTGCATTTTGCCTAATTATTTGGAAAATGTCTTTTTAAATTAAGGAAATGTATTAGTTTTCCAGAAAGATAGAACTAAGATATTGATAAATTTGCCTGATCCTATTGTATTTGAAATTTATTAGACATTATTACTCTCTAAATAATCAAAATTGGAAAATTTTGTAAGGCTTATAACAAGTAGTAGTATCTCTGAGTTTTACATGTGACCCTTTTTTTTCCGATATCTGCCTAATTTCCTTATGTCTTATGTCATATTTTAGATTTTCAAATAGGTTTCAACCTATTTTTCTTTAATAAGGAGAGATCCATAAAGAAACTGGATATAAAGGAAAAGTGTGAACAATTTGGCCAAAAAGTACAAGATATTATTTATAAGAAAAGAAGCTTTGTCTGGATTGTATAATGATGAATGATAGTCTTATCAATATAGAGAAACTGAAATTTAAAATACAAGACATTTTTTCTTTTCTAATACATCTTTTGGTAGTTAGATAACTCAACACTTAGGATAAATATCACAGTCAATATGTTAAAAAAGCTATAAAACTGCCTTGCTCTTTGATCTTCATCCTGTTTGGAATTTAAATTTTATTTTCCTCATTTCATGTCCCCTTCCTCCCAAAAAAAGAATTTACACAGTGGTGTGTTCAGCAGACTACCTCTAATAGTGAAAATTTGGAAAAAGCCTCTATGTCCAACAGTGGGAAGATGACTAACCAAACAGTGTTAACACAGTGGTATATCATATAGCTAGTAAAATAAAATATTAACAGATCATTGTTACTATATGGAAGTATTTGTGAAATGTTAATTTTTTTTAAATACACAAAATAAGATGAGCCTAATGATTACAATATACAAAAAGACTTGTTAAAAAGAATTAGAAGGGAATTTCAAGTAATGAAGAAAATTAATCTTTATTATGTTCTTAAGATAACTTAAATTTATCATATAATAATATTTCTCTTGCCTAACCAAAGGCTGTACATTAGAAAGATCAAACAGAGAAATCAGAAGCTTGGATCAAATGGTGACACCCCATTTTTGGGTCACAGAGTTCTGTATAAGCCACTAGTTACCAATCAGGTATGATCCGAACCCCTCCCCCTTCCCCAAGGAGTCTTCTGGCAATGTCTGAAGACATTTTCAGTTATTGAAGAGGTGGTACTGGCACTTAATGGATAGAGCCCTGCAATGCTGCCAAAAGTATCCTACATTATAGTGATCCTATAAGGCAGATGATAACGCCCTGCAACAAAAAATTATCTGGCTTCAAATGTCAGATGTGTGGAAATTGCAAAACCCTAACATAAGCCTGTATTTGCTAAGGGCCCTATTCTCTCACTTTTCTGCTGCTGCCAGTTTACTATGGGGAGAAAACACGATGTTTTGAAAGTTGGGTAGAAATCAATGAAATCAGTCACCCAATCCCGTAATTGAGAGTACTTTATTAGATCATATACTTCTACTTCAGACTAGTGAAATTTGTGAATGTTAATATTCATCTTTACCTTTTATGATTCCATTGGATAGTTAAAAAAAGATTCTTGACTTTATATCCAGCTGTTTTCAATTTATTATGATTTATGGCCTCTCTCAAAGATGTTCATCATTTACCTTTATCTTCCTTTGTATAGGAAATGAAGTAGTTACAATTAACATGATTATATATGTATTTATTTATTTTTAGAAAGGTGATGTAATGTTTCTTTAAAAAGTGAAGAAATAGTAAGGAAGAGATAAATAGAAAAATATAGCCAAATTATGTTTAAAGCTTACATGAAATTATATAGACCCCCAAAACATAATTGCATATAGTATAAGCTTATATAAGACAAAGGGACTATTTATACGTTAATCTTACTTTCTAACACCTATAATAGAAATTTTATTATAATGAAGGATTATGGGATTTTTCCTTCCTCTCTCCATTCCATATCCATGTGTTCACAGTGAGGCATCAAATCAAAATTATTTTATACCTCACTGTTTAGAGTACAAAATCTATTTAATTAAGTGTAAGAAGTATTACATTTAGAGTCCTGAATATGCCCTAATTAACTTTATTTAATGACTTGTCTTGTAGATATGGTTGCAGTAATCTCTAAATTATCCTTAAAATTAGTTTAAGTTTTTTACAGTTACATCATTATATATATCCTTTTTTAAAAGATTTTATTTATTTATGTGACAGAGCACAAGCAGGGGGAGCAGCAGGCAGAGGGAAGGGAAGAAGCAGGCTCCTTGCTGAGTAAGGAGCCCAACTTGGGGCTTGATCCCAGAATCCTGGGATTCATGACCTGAGCCGAAGGTAGACAGATGCTTAACTGACTAAGCCACCCAGGCGCGCCTATATCATTTTCTTATTCTAGATTTTCTGGTAAACTACTGGTTAACAAAACTGAAAACAGTCTCAGCTGTTGGGGGAAAAATCACTTTGTCTTTATATAGCCGTATTTAAAGCTTTTAAAATACTAAAACACCCTTTTGGAAGTCATGTACAACAGATAAAATAAACTTCTTTACCTATGTTAGTTACAGTTTCAAGTCTTATTCATAAGGCAAGTACTTCCTCAGTGCCTTCTGTGTGTTATGTATAGTACCAGGAACTTGGATCTGAAATTAAAACAAAGTCCTATCCTCAAAGAATTCACTTAAGAGCTTAAGATTTTATTCCCAACACTGGTAATAAATTTTTAATTTTAATCTAGGTGAGTTGGGCTATCTTCTGTCCTTTTATAAAACACTTAATCTTTTCTTTTCAAGCATTCAGAAGTCACCATACACTCCAGACACTTGGCTCACTTCCCTTAATTACATGTTTATATGTTTGGAAATAGGGTAGAGGTGTAGGTAACATGCATTTTATGAAGAATCAAATGGTAACTAACTGACATGCTCAAAATAATAGCTATTATATAAAAGCTAGATGACAGGAAATGTGAACCAGAGCAATATATGACCGGTAAGACAAAACTTCAGTTAGTACTAAATTATCTAAGAATGCATTATCCACATTTATCTATGGCAAATCTTATCCCTTGGGTATTTTTAACATTTTATAACTACTCAGCTAAGAACTAGATTTTAACCCTTGTTAATAGTGCTAAGTGTTTCCACTTACTACAATTTGGCATAGTTTGAATCCCAACAGGGAAACTTTCATAAAAAGAATTATTTGAGGGGTGCCTGGGTGGCTCAGGCAGTTAAGGGGCTGCCTTTGGCTCAGGTCGTGATCCCAGGGACCTGGGATCATGCCCTGTCTCTGGCTCCCTGCTCAGTGAAAGCTCCCTTCTTCCTCTGCACCTCCCACCACCCCCTTTCCCCACTTGTGCTCTCTCTCTCTCTCTCAAATAAATAAAGAAAATCTTAAAAAAAAATATATATATATATATATATATATAGATCATAAAGAAAATTGAACAGTGCTTAAAGTCACTTTATTAAAATGTAACAGTAACTTATAATGATGACTCAGGTCATCGAGAGTTAAATTTTAATCATCATGTATTCAGTAAATCTGGAAGACATACTTCTCTCAATTTAAAAAAAAATTGCATCTAAGGAGAAAACCTCGATTAACTAAGATATTTACTTATGTAGTTTGAATACTTTCTATGGGCCCACTCTGTGCTAGGCTTTGTGATAGAGCCTGAGAAAGTGAAAATAAGTAGGATACTGTCCTTGTTCTTAAGATATCCCCAATCTTGTCATTTGTCATGTCACTTACATGGAATTTTTGTGCTCCAGTGATACCAAACGTAGCATTACTTAGTGATTCAGATTGTGCAGTGACTTGCTTGAGAACCCACCTTTCTGATATATCAGGTATAGATTTAATCAAATGTTGTCAGCTTATTTGCTACCATCTGAAAAGGGTCAAATTCAAATACTTAGCCAGTGGTTAATTTCCAGTTCAGGATTCTTTATTTGTAAATGCAAGTGGTTGTATACCATTAGTATACATACATTGTTAGATTTTCTTTCCGCTAGTAGTGACTACCTTACTAGGAATATGATCTGTCATCAACTTTTTCCTCTCTACAGAGCTAAATGACATCAAAGTTTACAATAAATTCTAATCATTGATATAGTTGTTTATTTTCATGCTTTCTAGTTAAATGCTAATTTAGAAATATAATGGAAATATCATTCAGTATGGGGTATCTTTAAAGTACAAATTGTTTCCTTTTCTATTAAATTAGTCTCAAGTGAAAATGAATGAGAGAAAATACTAGCATGTGATAGTTCATATTAGAACCTCTGGCAGTGTTAAAGTAACTTTTAACTTTTCCCATGTTAATATGTATGTATTTCACTATACACCCAAACTAGCACTTTTTCAAGGGACTGTAAACCAACAAAATGAATGTAATGTTTTACCCCTAAAACTGAATATGCAGGGATATATGAGTATGGAGATAGTTTCTTTAGGTAAGCAATAAGAAAAAAAAGTGAATACTCCCTTTTCATTTAATATTATTAAGACTAAGGAGAATGTTAAATAATTGGTTTATTAATATACTTATTATAGTTAATTTGATTTGTGCTGTGTTTTTATACATATAAGTTTAAATTATTTATAAGCTACCCTCAGATACTGCTAGTGATTTTTTTTTTAAGATTTTATTTATTTATGACATAGCCAGAGAGGGAGCACAAGCACAAGGGAGCTGGAGAGGGAGAATCATGCTCCCTGCTGAGCAGGGAGCCAGATATGGGGCTCCATTCCAGGACACTGGGATCATGACCTGAGCCAAAGGCAGACACTTAACGACTGAGCCACCCAGGAGCCTCAACTGCCAATGATTTTAAATGAGACCGTCTTTGTGTTATCAATCTGTGCAGCTTTCTCAAAGTTACTTTCATTTTATTGAAAAGTGAGATATATTGTTATTTAATGCCTTTTCCACAATGGAATTTATGCGACAAGAGCCAAGCCTATAACAAAAAATATTTTGTTATATGATCCAGTTTCTGTGATCTAACATTTATAAGTGAAAGTGTATAGAAAAAAAATGGCATTGATATTTTTGTTATATACATCTTGCTTTTATACTGTTCCTAATAAAAATTTTTTTCTGTCTCCACAGTAATGATGCTAATCCTTTCAATTTATAAAAGCATTCTTCGTAATATTTATATATGATTTTACTTTTTTTAATAGAACTGTTGATAGCTATTTTGTTTACATATAATGTTACAGGAAAATCTATATAAGTAAGAGGATGGTTTGTGTAAATAAGTTACTTCCACCTAAGTTTAACATTCAAAGCATCTAAATTTATTAAAATGTATAAAATATGTCCATGGTGATAAGACATGTAAGAAACCTGGAATTTATTTGTTTTCCTTTTTTTTCTTCCTTTTAGGTGTCCAATGTCTCCAGCATCAGTAGATTGCCAACTCCCTGTCCTTGCAACACCCCAGCCAGCATTATGCTAGTTCTGTCATACCCATCCCCGATTACTGCAGCAGAATGGAATCGTTCTTTAGTTGTAAGGTAAGTTTCCCTACCCACTCATTTCACACACGTAGACTCAGCTTTTCATTTTACAATATTGTGTAGTTTTGTAAGTTTTTTTTAAAGTTTCTTTTCCCATTTGGTTCCTTAGGTCATTAATGTATCATATTCAAAAACTTATAAAACTGCATAATATAATAAAAGCCTTATCTTGTGACCATAGACCAGCTTCTTTTTGTAGTAATCCCTATGAGGTTATAAAACCTCCATTGTTTGACATTTGGGGCATCTCATGGAAAGGGAGCTGGCAATCTGCAGCTGCTGTGGACATTGGATGAGAAAATATTGAAAGGTAAGCTTCAGATTTAGACCATATTGTATGCCTTTGGTTCCATGGTGTATGCTTGATATTCATACTTTATGTTAAACTTTATAGTAAATTCATGAAAGAAAAATACTACTCTCCTCTTCTTTAAAGTGACCTTCAGTAAATGTTTGCAATATTAAGTTCACATAATATATTGGGATTATCTTAGAAGGTAATTTTTATCCGTGAAAATAGTGGGAATTCTAATATCGAATGAGATATTAAACGAAAATAATATTAAATGAAATAGTTCATTTATCCCCATTTTCACATGTTTGTAAAACAAAGCTATTGCTGACTTTTAGCTTATTATATTTTTTTATTAGAGAAGTGGTTATAACACTGTTCCACAAATGACCTTTTACTAATCCTTCTATCTGCTGTCTTTGATTCTGTATTGATCACTGCATATAAAGATTGTAAGAGCTTTCTGATTTTTTATTCCATCCATATTCTTTCCTAAGTATTTGAAGAACAGGGAATTTGCTGTGTTCCTTGTTTTTTAATTCACTTTTAAACTTTAGAACACTATAATTTTAAGTACTATTATAATTAAACAAATAAAAATAAGTTTTCTAGGTTTTAATTTTTTCATTACAGAGACACCTACATATAAAGATAAGTACTTTCACAATATAATCTTCTGTTCTTTAGAAATTGTCTGTGTGTAGACCAAGTGGTACAGTAGTTGGTGGTTATGTAGTTGAAGTGGTTATGTAGTTGAAGGAGAGTTAGATTTTAACATTCAGAAGAGCTAGAATTCTAACTGAAAAATCTGCTTCTATCTAGAAGTACTTTCCTGTAATTCACTGAGCCAACTTCTCTCTATAAAATTATGTTCTTTTCATTCCCTTTAGGAATTTCCCTTTAGGAATTAGTTGTAATTAAAAACAATTTAATTGTCTCCTTGTTTGATTTAATAATTTCATCCTAGAAGAAACACTGTAGTTCTCAGTTTTTCCTTTCTGTGTATATAAATAAAGTTGATCAATTAGAAAAGCTATTGCTAGCTTTTAGTTAATAATCTAATTTAAATTCAGGAAATATTTGATTTTACATAGATTTTTACTTTAAACCCAAGTTAAGGCATATCATTGCCATCTCTAACTTCTTTTTGTAAAATTTATAAATTTTTTTCTGTTTACACTAGTCTCATTGTATACTGTGACCACCAGTAGGTAGAAGGGGACATGGTGTTTTAATTCCATTTGGGTTGTATTAAACAAAGAAGATGATAAATGAAACAAGCAGTATGAGTTTCTTTTTTAGTGTCAAGAGGGGAAAACACTTTACCTAAAATTCCAGTCCCAGAGCAGTAATTCTGAACTTTTTAAAATTTATGTCCCCCTTTGAAAAACATAAAAACTGTGGACACACATACACCATGACAGGATAAAGTGATATCCTTCATTGAGGTCATTGTATTCTTTGTATATATCTTCTAGTTTTTGTCAAACTTTACTTTCTGCAATTTCTGTTAGAAGAATAATAGACCTTTTGCTTTCCAAGCACAAAATGATTAAATATGCATTTTTTTTAAAGATTTTTTTAATTTATTTGACAGAGAGAGAGAGAGAGATCACAAGTAGGCAGAGAGGCAGGCAGAGAGAGGAGGAAGCAGGCTCACTGCCGAGCAGTGAGCCCATTGCGGGGCTTGATCCCAGGACCCTGAGATCATGACCTGAGCTGAAGGCAGAGGCTTAACCCACTGAGCCACCCAGGTGCCCCTAAATATGCATTTTAAAATAATGAAATGCCATACCATCACTACCCCAGGTTGAGAATATACACTATAAAGAAAGGGAAGAAATCCAAAAAATATATAAAGTTAGAATGCCATAGCCGTTTTCAAAGGTCAGTGAATAAGACAGAATTATATGAAAGTTAGAAATCTAGTCTCTGATTAATGTTTATGACCCCATCTCTGTATATAGTTGGCTAGTTCAATAATATATTTCCTGGACATTGGATTATTTAAAATTTAGTAATCAAAATAATATCAGAAGATAAAATCTAATCTTTTTAAAACTCTTTTCTACAAGAATTAATGCTGTATTTTAGTAGAGACACAAATACAACTGACAAATGTGTTGAAATAATGACATTTCATCTACACAGACTCCTTTCTCTTCCTGTGCCTCAGTCTACCTAGTCCAAGGTCTGATAATACTGCTAGTCCTTTCGCACTCCCCACACCATCACCACTACACTAATCCAGATAGCAGCCAGACCACCCAGATTAAATCTGTATCTGCCATTCTTCCCCATATAACCCTCAGTTACAAAGAATTCAGCATACCTGGTGCTCTCTAGTCTTTTAACACTTTTCCAATTAATTACACCACAATGGTGATATAAATAATTACTCATACCTTTCCTCTTTCTGCTTCCTTTAGCTTAGGAAAAGTTTATTCTCACCATTTCATTTTTGAGCCAAGTAGTAATTCAAAAGTAGAGAAATAATGTTGATGTGCCCATTTTTTTGTTTTTGTTTTTGTTTATTTTAACTAAAACAGAATGCTACCTTATTCCGCAAATGATTTTAGGTTGACTCTCATCTGCCTTTTCATCTTCCTCACTTAGCTCTCCCTGGGGGAAAGTATTATTTATAGTTTAATAGTTTTGTTTCCATGGGTCAGAATAAGCACTTTGTACTATCACCTAGCTTTTGGGCGGGGGGAGGGTGGGAAATAAACTTGTGAAGTATACTTTACTGTTAAGGTGGGTCCTTTGAGAAAGCATTTGACAAGAGGGAAGGTTTTTCTAGGTTACTATATGAGATAATTGCTTTCCTTGAATTTTTGTTCACAATATTTTCACTTGTCATGCCATTAAGAAGACACAAGAATTAGTAATTGAACCTAGGTTCTGTATTATGTGCACATATGTGCACATAATGATCCAGTTTTAATTAACCCATTAAAATAATTTCACATCTTCCTGCTCTTCAAATAAACAGCTTAAAAACCTCAGAGGTAGAAATGTAGTTGTTTATTTCTACATGCATAAACATTTTGTTGGTTTAAAGCACAAAATGTTGGAGTAGGAACTATACTATTAATCATTTATGTTTGTGGCTAAAATTTCACGTACACAGATAAAATTTCACATTTCAGTGAATGAAATGTTGAAGGTTTTAGATATATATAAAATTGGGAAATTTAGGCACAGATTTAAAATACATTTTGCTCTAGGGAATAGTTTTTTTTCTTTCCTTTTTTTGGATGGGAGAGGTTATTTTTCTGACAATGTTCTACACATGTGCAAATTAACTGAAAAATTGCTATGAGACGAAGTCTAATTTTTGCATGTCAAATGTGACATATATATATGCATACATATATATGGCTATATTTTTTTGTTATAAAAGAAAAAAAGTGAATGGACTGAATGGTATGTGAGTTATATCTCCAAAAAAAAACAAAAAAAAACACGGTTATATAACAGTAGGTGAAGATGGTGGTGATGTTGATATGTATGCACCATAACATTATGGAGAGGGGGGCAGAGTTGGCTACCTAAAGATACAACTGCTATAAACTTATTGTTCCTATAGTATATGAATAATTTTATGAGTACTGCTGAAGTGTATTTTTACTAGAGGTTTTTATAATGTATGTTGGATTGCATTATGTGATACAGCTTTGAAGAGGTGGTGATGTAGTTCTAAGAACTTGGACTTAAGCATCAGCTAGATCTAGGTTCCAGTCATAGGACCTCGAACAAGTTATTTAATCTCTCTGAGCCATTGTTTCATCATTTCTTAAGTGAGACTAAAATGTACATACAGTAGAGTGTTTTCATAACTGCTTGAGTACATGTGTGCTCTCGTGCTCATAGAACCACTTCCTCCCTCCCCTCTTCCTCACTTTCCTCCCACTTCTTCCCTCCCTCCCTTTCCCCCTCTAGATATAGGTACAGATATAGATACATGAATGAAATACTTAGGCTAATACTTAGCAAATGGAAAGGGGGTGTCAGTAATTATTAGCTCTTACTGTAGCTATAGCATTATAGTATTGCAAATTATGACCATTTATCTGCTTGTCTGTGCTGGAAACATTTTAAAGTACAGTAATTATAAAATTTCCTGAGGAAATGTAATATTCCTGAGGAAACTTCCTGATGAAGTTTGTTAAGACTGATTTTGAATGTAACAATCCTTTTTTCTCTTTTTCCCCACTCTGGGATAATTATAAAAACTTTACAGAAGTGAGCCATATCAGTTACATATTTAGTGAATTTATATATATGTTTATATTTTTACATGTATTTGGTAAATAATTTATTAAAATATTTATAATTGACCCAATTAAAAACTTCAAAAAATTGTCTCCTTGTTTGATTAAATAGGTTTTAGATTTCTCCAAATAGAATTGAGAATCTCTAAACTATAACAAATAAGATTTATTACAAGACATTTTTCTCCTTTATAGCCTTCTAAAGAAGACATACTCATTTGATGGGTATTGGCATTTCATTTTGTGTTTTACTCAGAAAATAAGGCCTGACATTCACTTTTAGATTAAATCTAAAGGATATACTTTAACATTGTGTTTTTAGGGCAAATGGTATCATCGGAGGCAAGCAGTAAAAGAATTGCATGGTACGTTGATACGCCTTTTAAATGAATTGCTGCCATGGGAACCAAAGTTGATGAAAGCTTTTCAAAGAAACAGGTAATTAGAGATTTATAATCTGTTTTACCTATTTTAGGGCTCTTAATTTATGATTAGGGGGAGATGTCCTGGAATCATTTTGTAATGTTCCATTGATTTATATTTCAGGAGATATTTTTGAGTCCCTGCAAGGTACTTCCTAAGCCCTAAAAATGTAGTATTGATTAAATAAAATCATGCTCTGTGGCTTACATTCCTTTTCTTTTTTTCCAGTTTTTCTCCATTGTGGTAAAATGCACAAACAAAATTTACCCTCTTAACTAGTTTTAGGTGTATAGTTCATTGGTAATACATACATTCGTAATGAATGTTATTCTTAACCCCCATCTATCTCCTGAACTCTTCCTCTTATAAAACTGAAACTCTATACTTATTAAATAACTAACTCCCCATTCTCTCTCCTCCCCAGCCCCTGACAGTCACCATTCTACTGTCTATATGATTTGACTACTCTTAATTACTTCGTATAATATACAATATTTGTGGTTTTGTGACTGTCTTATTTCACTTAGCATATTTTCAGGGTTCATCCAAATTGTAACATGTGTCAGAATTTCCTTCCTTTTTAAGGCTCTGTGGTATTTCATTGCATGCGTATTCCTACATTTTGCTTCCTCATTCATCTGCTAGTGGACACATGAGTAGTTTTCATGTTTCAGCTATTACAAATAATGTTGCTGTAAACATGGGTGTGAAGATATCTCTTCAAGATACTGCTCTCAGTTCTTTTGGTTTATACTTAGAAGTGGAATTGCTGGATCATATGGTAATTCTAATTTTTTTAAATTTTTTAAAGAACCACCATAGCCTTTTCCACAGTGTCTATACAGTTTTTCATTCCCACCAACAATACATAAGGATCCCAGTTTCTCCTAATCCTTACCAACGTTTGTTATTTTGTTTGTTTGTTTCTTATAGTAGCCATCCTAATGAATACTAGGTGGTATATTGTTGTGCTTTTGATTTGTATTTACCTAATGATGTGCTTATTAGTTATTTGTGTATCTTTGGAGAAATGACTAGTCAAGTCTTTTGCCCATTTTTGAATTAGCTTGTTGATTTTTTTTGTTGATTTTTAGGAATTTTCTGTATATTCTGGCTACTAATGCCTTACTGTGTATAGTATTTGCAAATATTTTCTTCCATTCTGTGTTACCTTTCTGTTTTGTTGATAGTGCCTTTGATGAACAATTTTTAAAATTTTCCATGAAGTCCAGTTTCTTTTTTTTGTTTATAGTTGTTGCCTATGCCTTTAGTGTCATTCCCAAGAAATAATTAGTAAGTTTAGTAGTTTAAGTTTTGAAACCAAGTAATTTGAGCACTCCCGCTTTGTTTTTTATTTTTCAAGACCATTTTTGCTGTTTGAGGTCCCTTGAGATGCCATATGAATTTTAGGATGTTTTTCTATTCCATAACAAATATCATTGGGATTTTGGTAAGGATTGCATTGAATCTGTGGAACAATTTGGGTAGTATTGACATCTTCAAAATATAAGTCTTCCAATCCATGAATATGGGATGTGTTTTCATTTATTTAGTCATCTTTAATTACTCCTCCAGTGTTTTGTAGTTTTCATTGTACAAGTCTTTCACATCCTTGATTAATTCCAAAGTATTTTATTCTTTTTGATGATATTAAAAACAGAATTGTTTCAAGTTGCTTTTCAGATTGATTACTGTATAGAAATGCAACTGATTCTTGTGTGTTGACTTTGTATTCTGCTACTTGCTGAACTCTTTTACTACTTCTAACAATTTTTATGTGGAATCTTTGAGGTTTTCTACGTATTATGATCATGTCATCTGTAAAGAGAGATTTTTTTTTTTCTTTGCTATTTGGATGCCTTTTCTTTTTTCTTGACTAATGCTTGGTTTAGAACTTTCAGTACAGTGTTGAATAGAAGTAGTAAAAGTGAGCATCCTTGCCTTGTTCCCAAACTTAGAAGGAAAAGGTCTTTCTCCATTGAATGTGATGTTCACTATGCATTTTTCTTGTATGGCTTTTCTTACACTGGGATAGTTTCCTTCTATTCTCAGTTTGCTGAGTATTTTTATCATGGAAAGATGTTGAATTTTGTCATTATTTTTCTGCAGTTGAGATAATCATGTGGTCTCTTCACTTTATTATTTTAATGTAGTGTATGACAATCAATTTTCATATGTTGGACTATCCTTGCATTCTAGGAATAAATCTCATTTGGTCAAAGTCATAATCCTTTCAATAAGCTACAGAATTTGATTTGCTTATATTTTGTTTACCCAGATCAGTATCTTATCTGGGGGGGCATGGGAAGATGGCAGAGAGGGTAGACCCTAAGCGTACACTGCCCCATGTTTACAATTAGATATCATCCACATCCAAGTCATTAAACCAGAGAGCAGTCTGAAGACTGGCAGAACAAACTCCACAACCAAATATAGAGAAGATGCATCTGAAAGATTAGGAGTCCAGAAAGGCAGGGGGAGACTGCTAGCAGGAGAAAGGGAGCTATGTGCATGGAGAGGACAGGGAAACAGGCATTTGTACAAGGAAACTCATATGGGAAAACTAATCCCCTCAATATTTGGCTTTAAAAACCAGAGGAGCTAAATTCTATGAGTTTGTAAAAGCAGTGGCAATTGGAGCTGGTAACTTTAAAAGTCTTTAAAAGCTGACACAGCACTGGGTGAGCCAGGAGGGAACGTGATAGCTGGGTCCCTGCCCTTAAAGAGAGCGCAGCCTGTGTAGAGAGGCAACATAAAATTGGCAGTTTACACAATGCCATGGGCAAACAGGAGAAATATTTGTTCATACTGTTTTCAGAGCATATTGGTGGACTTCTTTGAAAATGAGGGAACTGGCAGGTATCATTTTCCTCCCCCAGCCCTCAGCATAACCATAAACTCCCTGTGGGAGAGGAGGCTGCACAGATATTTGTAGCCTGGGCCTGGGACACGGAGCAAATTTTGTTAAAGCTGCGTGTGTGCCCCGCCCAGACTCTGGGTGTACACCTGATGGGGTTTTGGAATATAGGTGAGGTTCAGTGGGTTGGAATCTGGAGCCAATGACCAAGAAATAATTCTTCAGACATCTTTGGTGCAAAATGGTCTTTATTAAAGTACGGTGACAGGATCAGTGGGCAGAAAGAGCTGCTGCCCTAGGGTTGTGAGGGGTGGCTGATTATATACTATGTGTTTCGGGCAGGTAAGGAAAAAGGGAGGTTTCAAAAGGATTTTCCTATGTTAAGACTCACAGGATACTGGAGGCCTTGTCATTGTCAAGTTAAGGATTTTCCCTGTAGCAAGGCATTAACATGAAGATAGTTGGGAACTTCCTGGAGGAACATTTTACTCTGCCTGCTTCAAGTGTCTGTTAATGGGCTGTAGATTATAAGAACATTAAATTATATCTACATGTCCTTCTGGAAACTAGGTTATTGATAGAAATGCTTTGTTCTTATAGATTTCTAAGATATTTGTAAACTGAGGGAGAGTCAGGTCTTACAAGATTGTGATCTCTATAGGTTAACTATCCTTCCTTTCCTTGGCCTTAGGCCAGCCAGGAGTGCCTGAGGAACCATGGGAGAGTGGGTGGTGTGGGATGTCAGCTTCTGCTTTGTCCTCAGCTTGCATTCTGTTCCCTTGTCATACCTGCTACTGCAGGCCATGCCCAGCCATTGTCGTATGCTCTCCACAGCTTCACATCCCCAGCAGCCACAGCATTTTGGGAGATCTGGCATAGGACTAGTGGCCCAGTGCAATTTAGCTAACACCAGTACTCCACTCCCAAGTTCCCTGGTGGGCATGCCCCCTCAGAACTGGTCTTCCTGAGTCCCACTAACACCAGATAGTAAGCACATACCACAACAGGCAAGAGGGTCAGTGCAGATGGCTGCACTGAAAGGAAAAGTGACTCAGACATAACAGCAGGATGTAAGCAACACACGTAGGATACTCCCCTAAAGTGCCAGGTTCTGTTTAACAGGGGGCACTGCACTTAAAGGGACTCCAAAACTGCCTCTTCATGAAGTCACTTCTTTTAAGAGCAGATGACATAGGTGACTTTCTTAACAGAGAGAAACAGACACAGAGAGGCAGACAAAATGAGATAGAGAAATTTATCCCAGATGAAAGCAGGATAAGGCCACAGCCAGAGATCTAAGCCAAACAGATATAAGGAACATGCCTGATATCTCAAGAATTTAAAGCAGTGATCATAAGAACACTTACTAGACTTGAGAAAAGAGTGGAAGACATGAGTGAGACCCTTAACACAGAATTAGGGAATAATATAGAGGGGCACCTGACTGGCTTAGTCAGTAGAGCATTACACTCTTGATCTTGCAAGTTGGGGCTCCACATTGGGTATACAGATTAATTAAAAATAAAATTGTAAAAAGAAAAGGAATAACATAGCAGAGATAAAGGGCTTAATGAATGAAATGAGAAATACACTTGATGGAATATAGCAGGATGAAAGAAGCAAAGGAATAAATTAGTGACCTTGAAGACAGAGCAATGGAAAGCAATCAAGCTGAATAAAAGAAAAAAGAATTACACAAAACAAGAATAGACTTAGGGAACTCAGTGGCTCCATCAAACATACTAACATTTGTATTATAGGAGTCCCAGAAGAAGAAGAGAGAGAAAAGTGGACAGAAAATTTATTTGAAGAAATAAAAGGTGACTTCTGTAACCTGGGGAAGGAAACAGATAACCAAATCCAGGAAGTACAGAGAACTCTCATCAAAATCAACAAAAGCAGATCCACACTAAGACATATTGTAATTACATTGGCAACATACAGTAATAAAGGAAAAAATTCTTTGGAATTCATACAGGAATTCAGTAAATTTGTATGGAACCAAGAAGGACCCCCGAATAGCCAGAGGAATATTGAAAAGGAAAACTAAAACTGTGGCGTCACAATCCTGGACTTCAAGTTCTATTATAAATCTGTAATCAAGACAGTATGGTACTGGCACAAAAACAGACACCTAGATCAATGGAACAGAAAAGAGAACCCAGAAATGGACCCTCAACTGTATGGTCAACTAATCTTCCACAAAGCAGGAAAGAATATCCAATGGACAAAGAGAGTCTCTTCAACAAATGGTGCTGGGAACATTGGACAGCCATATGCAGAAGAGTGAAACTGGACCGTTTCCTTACACCATACACAAAAATAGACTCAAATGGATGAAATACCTCAGTGTGAGACGGGAATCCATCAAAATCCTAGAGGAGAATGCAGGCAGCAACCTCTTCGACCTCAGAGGCAGCAGTTTCTTCCTAGACACATCACCAAAGGCAAGGGAAGCAGGGCAAAAATGAACTGTTGGGACTTCATCAAGATAAAAAGCTTTTGCACAGCAAAGGAAACAGTTGACAAGACAGTGGACAGAATGGGAGAAGATCTTTGCAAATGTCTTATCAGATAAAGTGCTAGAATCCAAAATCTATAAAGAATTTATCAAACAAGGAGCAAATAATCCAATCAGGAAATGGGCAAAAGACATGAACAGACATTTCTGCAGCGAAAACATCGATATGGCCAACAGACACATGAGAAAGTGCTCAACATCACTAGGCATCAGGGAAATAAAAATCAAAACCACAATGAGATACCATCTCATGCCAGTCAGAATGGCTACAGATATTGGCGAGGATGCAGAGAAAAGGGAACCCTATTGCACTGCTGCTGGAAATGCAAGCTGGTCTAGCCACTCTGGAAAACAGTACAGAGGTGCCTCAGAAAGTTGAAAATAGAAGCTACCCTATGACCCAACAATTGCACTAGTGGGTATTTACCCCAAAGATACAAATGTAATTCAGAGGGGCACCTGCATCCCAATGTTGATATCAGCAATGTCCACAATAGCCAAACTATGGAAAGAGCCCAGATGTCCATCGACAGATGAATGGATAAAGAAGATGTGGTATATAATGGAATATTATGCAGCCACCAAAAAATGAAATCTTACCATTTGCAATGACATGGATGGAACTAGAAGGTATTTTGCTAAGTGAAATAAGTCAATCAGAGAAAGACAGTGATCATATGATCTCACTGATATGTGGAATTTGAGAAATAAGACAAAGGATTATAGGGGAAGTGAGGGAAAAATGAAACAAGATGAAACCAGAGAGGGTGACAAACCATAAGAGATTCTTAATCTCAGGAAACAGACTGAGGGTTGCTGGGAGGGATGGGGTGGCTGGGTGACGGACTTTGGGGAGGGTATGTGTTGTGGGGAGCACTGTGTGTTTTGTAAGACTGATGAATCACAGACCTGTACCCCTCAAACAAATAGTACATTATATGTTAAAAATAATAATTAAAAAATAAAATTTTTTAAGTTTTTAAAAATCTTAAAAGCTAAGGCCAGGAGATTTTTCAACAGAAACTTTGAAAACTGTAGAGGAGTAGCATGATATATTCAGAATGATAAATGGGGAAAATCTGCAGCCAAGAACACTCTATACAGCAAGGCAATCATTCAGAATAGAAGGAAAGATTAAAAAGTTGCCCAGATAAACAAAAACTGAAGGAGTTGTTGACCACTAAGTCAGGTCTGCAAGAAATATTAAAGGGGACACTTCAAGTGGAAAGGAGAAACCAAAAGTGACAGTATAAAGGAATGAAAACACAAAAGCAGTAGAAGTGAGTGTTTCTGTTAAAAAAAAAAAAATCAGGAAACTCACAAAAGAAAGAATATAAAATATAACAGAGGAGAAACAAATGGGTTCAAACTTAAATCACTGTCAAGTTAATATAGACTGCTATATGCAGAAGATTATATACAACACTAATGGTAACCATATATAAAAAGCCACTAATAACCATGCAAAGAATAAAGAGAAAGAAATCCGAATATATAACTAAAGAAAATCAGCAAAACACATAAGAGAGAAAGACAAAAAAAGTATCAGGAAAAACAAGTGATAAAATAACAGTAAATACATACTATCAGTAATTACGCTGGGTGTAAATAGACTAAATGTTCCAGTCGGAAGACATAGAATGACATAATGGATAAAAAAACAAGATCCATATATATGCTGCCTACAAGAGACTCATTTCAGACCAGAAGACACCTGCAGACTGAAAGTGGGGAGCTGAAGAAACATTTGTCATGCAAATCAATCTCAAAAGAAAGCTGGAGTTCTAATATATTGCACAAGCTAGACTTTAAAACAAAGACTGTAAAAAACAAACAAACAAACAAACAAAAAAAACCTAAGTGACTAAAAATACCATAACAAGAGACAAGGGAGGATATTATATGGTGATAAAGGGGACAATCCAACAAGAACTGTAAATTTTTAGGCATCCATCATAGGAGCACCCAGATACATAAAACAGTTAATAACAAACATAAAGGATTAATTGATAATAATACAATAACAATAGGGGACTTTAACATCCCACTTACATCAATAGACAGGTCATCTAAACAGAAAATCAACAAGGAAACCATTTGGTTTTGAAGGACACTCTGGACCAGATGGTATTTAACAGATTATTCAGAATAGTCCATCCTAAAACAGCAAAATATACATTCTTTTCAAATGCATATGGAATGTTTTCCAGAAGAAATACCATATTAGCCCACAAAACAAACCTGAACAAACTCAAGAAGATCAAAGTCCTACCATGTGTCTTTTCTGACCACAATGCTGTGAAACTAGAAGGCAACCATAAGAGAAAATCTTAAAAGAACACTAATACATGGAGATTGAATAACATGCTACTAAACAATGACTCGGTTAACAAGGAGATCAAAGAAGATATTAAAAAAAAAATACATGGAAACAAATGAAAAGGAAAACACAGGAGTCCAAACCTTTAGGATGCAACAAAACCAGTTCTAAGAGAGATGTTTATAGCAATATAAGCCTACCTTAAGAAGCAAGAAAAATCTCAAATAAACAGCCTAACTTTACATCTAAGAAAATGAGAAAAAGAAAATAAAAATCTAAAACCAGTAGAAGGAAGAATAGAATAAAGATTGGAATCAAAATAAATGATATAGAAACTAAAACAAAACAAAACAAAACAAAAAAACAGATCATTGAAAGCAGGAGCTGTTTCTTTGAACAAAAATCAATAAAATTAGTTAACATTTAGGCAGACTTACCAAGAAAGAAAGAGAAAGAACTCAAACAAAATCACAAATGAGAGAAGAGAAATAACAGCCAGTACCACAGATGTACAAACAGTTAAAAGAGAATATTATGAAAAACTCTATGCCAACAAATTGGACAGCCTAGAAGTGGATAAATTCCTAGATACCTATAAGCTACCAAAACTGAAACAGAAGGAAATAAAAAATTTGAACAGGCTCATAACCAGCAAGAATTGAATGGGTAACCAAAAAATTCCCCCAACTAACAAAACTCCAGGACAAGATGGCTTCACAGGTGAATTTGACCAAATATTTAAAGAGTTACTAGTCTATCTAAACTATTCCAAGACAGAGAAAAGAAAGGAAAACTTTCACGTTCATTCTGTGAGGCGCCCAACATTATCCTGATACCAAAACCAAAGATACCACTAAAAAATAGAACTATAGGCCAGTATCCCTGATGAAAATAGATGCAAAATTCCTGAACAAATGCTAGCAAACCAAATTCAACAATACATTAAAAAAATCATTCACCACAATCAAGTGGAATTTATTCCTGGATCCAGTGGTAGTTCAGTATTTGCAAATTGATTGCGTCAGTAAAAGAAAGAATAAGAACCATGTGATCTTTCTAATAGATGCAAAACAGCATTTGACAAAGTACAGCATCCATTCATGATAAAAACCTACAACAAAGTGGTTTATGGGAACATACCTCAACATAATAAAGGCCATACATTAAAAACCCACAGCTGACATCATCCCTCCCCCTTTTTTTTTAACACCATCCTTAGATGGGGAAAAACTGAGAGCTTTTCTCCTAAGATCAGGAGGAAGGGAACGATGTCCCCTCTCACCACTTTTATTAAACATAGATCCGAAAGTCCTAGCCATAAAGGTCAGAAAACAAAAAATAAAAGGCATACAAATCATCAAGGAAGAAGTAAAACTTTCACTATTTGCAGATGACATAATACTCTCTATAGAAAGCCAGAAAGACTCCACCAAAAGATTGCTTGAACTGATACACAAATTTACTAGAGTCATAGGATACAAAATCAGTGTACAGAAGTCTGTAGCGTTTCTATACACCAATAATGAAGGAGCAGAAAGGGAAATTAAGGAATAAATCCCATTTATATTTGCACCCAAAATAATAAGCAACCTAGAACCTATTTCTAGCAACTAGAAATAAGTGTAACCAAAAAGATAAAAGATGTGTATGCAAATCTATTAAAAAACGGTGGTGAAAGAAATTGAAGAAGACACAAAGAAATGGAAAGACATTCCATGCTCAAGAATTGGAAGAACAAATATTGTTAAAATGTCTGTACCACCCAAATTCACAATCTACAGATTTAATGCAATCCCTATCAAAATATCAACGGCATTTTTTTTTAATAGACCAAGAACTGACAATCCTAAAATTTGCATGGAACCGCAAAAGATCCTGAATAGCCAAAGCAATCTTGTAAAAGGAAAGCAAAGCTGGAGGCATCACAATTTCAGACTTCAAGTTGTATTACAGAGCTGTAGTAATCAAAATAGTATTTATTGTACTGGCACAAAAAGAGACACATAGATCAATGAAACAGTTTAGAAAACCCAGAAATAAATGCACAAATTATATGGCCGGTTAATCTTCAGCAAAGCAGGTAGGAATATCCAATGGGAAAAGGACTGTCTTTTCCATGAATGGTGTTGGGAAAACTAAACAGAAGGATGCAAGAGAAAGAAACTGGACCCCTTTCTTACACTATACACAAAACTAAATTCAAAACAGATTAAAGACTTAAAAGTGAGACCTGAAACCATAAAAATTCTAGAAGAGGACACAGGCAGTAACTTCTTTGACATTGGCCATAACATCTTTCTAAGTATGTCTCCTGAGGCAAGGAAAACAAAAGCAAAAATAAACTACTGGGACTAAATCAAAATAAAAAGCATCTGCATAGAGAAGGAAACCATCAACAAAACTAAAAGGCAGCTTCAGAATGGCAGAAGATAATGACAAATGACATATCTGACAAAGGGATAGTATCCAAAATATATAAAAAGCTTATACAACTAACACCCAAAAAGCAAATAATCCATTTAAAAAAAATAGGCAGCGTGAACAGACATTCCTCCAAAAAAGATATCCAGATGGCAAATGGACACATAAAAAGATGCTTATCATAATTTATCAGAGACTTGGAAATTAAAATTACAATGAGAAATCACCTCACACCTGTCAGAAGGGCTAAAATCAACAACATAAAAACAGATGTTGGCTAAGATGTAGAGAAAGGGGAATCCTTACAGTGTTGGTGGGAATAAATACTGCTGGCTACAGATACTGTGGAAAACAGTATGGAGGCTCCTCAAAAAGTTAAAAATAAAACCATCTTATGATCCAGCAATGTTACTACTGGGTATTTACCCAAAAAATACAAAAATACTAATTCAAAGGAATACTTGCATCCCTCTGTTACAGGAGCATTATTTATGATAGTGAAGATATGGAAGCATTCCAAGTGTCCATTGATTGATGAATGGATAAAGAAATGGTATGCACTTGTGTGTGTGCATCCGCGCATGTGCGCGCGCGCGCACACACACACACACACACACACACAGAAGAATATTATTCAGCCATAAAGAAGAATGAAATCTTGTCATTTGCAATAACATGAATAGAGCTAGAGTATAATGCTAATTGAAATAAGTCAATCAGGAAAAGACAAATACCATGATTTCACTCATATGTGTAATTTAAGAAACAAAACAAGCAAAGGAAAAAAAGAAACCTGGAAACAGACGCTTAACTATAGAGAACAAACTGATGGTTATCAGAAAGGAGGTGAGTGAGGCATGGGTTAAATATGTGGTGGCTTTGAGGAGTGAGCTTCTGGTGGTAAGCACCAGGGTGATGTATTGAATTGTTGAATCACTATATTGTACACTTCAAAACAGTGTAACACTATGTTAACCAACAGGAATTAAAATATAAACCAAAAAAAAGAAAAAAAATTCTCATCTGTGGTTTTCTATAGATTTCTATAGAAATATAGAAATATATCTATATATATAGATATATATCAATTTATATAGAGATACATATCTATATATATAAATATAGATATATATGTATTTCTATATATGATATAGAAATATATTCTCTATATATCATTTATAGATTTCTCATCTATAGTTTTCTTTTAGTGTCCTTGTCAGGCTTTGGCATTGGTGTCATGCCTAACCTCAAAGAATAAGTTAGGAAGTGTGTCTTTCTTTTCAGTTTTTTGGGAAAAGTTTGAAAAGGAATGGTTCTAGTTCTTTTTTAAATGTTTGGTAGAATTCACCAGTGAATCCATCAGATCCAAAGCTCTTTTCTGTTGAGAAATTTTTAAATTATTTATTCATTCTCCTTTAATAGTTACAGGTATATTCAGATTTTCTGTTTCTTTGTGACTTAATCCTGGTAGGTTTTTACTTTTAGGAATTTGTCTATTTCATTTAAGTTTTCCAATTTGGTGGAATACAATTTTCATAGTAATCTTATAATTCTTTTTATTTTTATAGAATCAGTCATAATGGCCTCACTTTCATCTTTGATTTTCCTAATTTGAGTCTCTCTTTTTTGTCTGAGTTCATCTAGTTAACAGCTTGTTAATTTTGTTGATACTTTCAAAAAAGAAAATTTTGATTTCATTGACTTCCTCTCTTCTCTGTTTTGTTGATCTCTGATATAATCTTTATTATTTCCTTCCATTAGCTTTAAATTTGTTTTCTTATTCTAATTCCTGAAGTTACAAAGTTAGGTTGTTGATTTGAGATCTTTCTTGTTTTTTGGTATAAGCATTTATTTGTAGCTCTCAATTTCTTTCTTAGCACTGTTTTGGCATGTCGTGTTTTTTATTTCCATTTATCTATAGGTATCTTCTAATTTTTCTTTTACTTTCTTTGCTCTATTGGTTATTTGAGTGTGTTTAATTTCCATAAATCTGGATTTTCCAGTTTTCCTTCTGTTACTGATTTCTGACTTCATCTGTGGCTTGCATTCTGGGAGTAAACAGATGAACTCAAAATGTCAATTAGTGATAAGTGCTATGAAGAAATATAAAGTATGGTAAGGAGAATAGGAAATGCCTAGCTTGGATGGGATGATGATTGCTCTTTTAATAGGGTGTCAGGGCAGGCTCCCCTGATAAGGTGATACTCAGAGACCTGAAACAAAGAAGGGAGAGAGCCATGTGGATACCTGAAAGAAAAGATGTGGAAGCCCTAAGGCTGGCATCATGTTTGGCATTTAGAGGAAATGCAAAGAGACAAGTGAACCAGGGCTGAGTGAGTGAGGAGGAAAGTGCTAAGAGTCAAGAATCAGAAAAGTATGGGGAATCACAGCCAGGTCATGTATGCCTTTAAGGACTTGTTTTTACTCTAATATGAGATAAACATTGAAGGTTTTTAAGCAGAGGAGGGATATTATCTGACTTATCTTTTAAAGCACTCACACTGCCTGTTGTGTTGAGATTAGTGAAGTGGGACAACAGGGAAATCAGTTACAAAAAGCAATAATCCAGGCAAAAAAAAAAATGATGGTGGCTTGGAACAGGGTAGTAGCTAGCTGTTGATTTGCAGTCCTCTTAGGAATTTCCCTGTAACATCTGAAACTGGCATTTGTATTCAGAGGGTAAGGAGAAACAAAGAAAGAATCAGGCCACTCCACATTTGTAGGTGAAAGTTTAAGTAAATGGAACTTAAATTCAATGAGGCTTGTCTTGGGGGGCAGCAACACAAATGGATCTCTGCACCTGCCCACCAGCTCTTAAAACTTTATATAAGAAGCCTTAACTGGATGCAGCCACATATCTTATACAGGTGTTTTCAGTATCCCATCACTGTCTCAAGACTGTTCTTGGAGCAGCCTCTGAAAGCAGGAAAGGCAAGTAGAATCTATATTCCAAAAGGAAGGAATGAGGAGCCTTTGAGTCCCTAGGTCTGACTCATGGGTCATTTGGCAGTAAACATCTTTTTGATGGTGTTCCCCAATAATAGCAATGCAGATGGCAAGGAATGGTTGAATTCTGGATGGACTGGCAGAATTTTCTTAAACATTGGATATAGAGTGTCAGAAAAAAAAAATGAAGGGTAAAAAGATGATGCCCAATATTTTTGGTCTAAACAACTGGAATTGTCATTAGTTTAAATAGGGGAAACTAAAGGAGCAGCAGGTTTGCAGGGAAGGGATTCAAGAGTTTGGGCCAACATGTGAAGTTTGATACAATTTCTAGATATCCAGCTGAACTTATTTAGGCAGTTTAGTATATGAGTCCCAGTTCAAGGGAGTAAGCCAGATGGAGGCATAAATTTAGGAGTTGTCAGGCTATAGATTATATTTAAGCTATGAAACCAGTAGAAATCATCTAGAATGTGAGCACATATAGAGAAGAGGAGAGATTGAACCCTGGGGCATTCCAACCTTTAGAAGTGGTGGAAAGTAGTAAGACTCAGCAGAAGAGACAGAGAAGGAATGTTCAGTAAGGTAGAGTCTATTCATGAGAATTAGGGGAGAGGGATTGGAGTTTTGTTATGGAGTGGAGCAAAGGAAACAGGGCAGTAGCTGGAAGGACAGGTTGGAGTCAAGAGAGAGAAGGTGCTTTGTTTTGTTTGTTGTCATTAGTGGAGAAATAGCTTTCTGTATAATGATAGAAATGAGCTAATAAGCTAAAATGGACTTAGGAAAAGGAAGGGACATAGTAGAGTAATACCCATGATAGATGAGAGAAGATGCATAAAGAGAGGGATTACTTTAGATAGGAAGACAGAATATGAGTACAAATGAAATTAAGTGGCAGATGAGACGTGAGCATATGAACTTGCTTGTCTGATTACTTCTATTTTCCCTGAAAAGAAAATAGAACAAAATAGCTGAGACAGAGAAGAGGGCTGAAAAGGAAGGAACTTCATACCACCCCCATGTAGGTATTTCTAAAAGGAGATTAATTTTACAGTTACTCTGTGTGCCATACATACTATGAGGCAAGTACTGTTATCCCCATTGTTACGATGTAAACCGATACTTAGAAAGTTTAAGGAGCTTCCCCAAAGTCTCATAGCTTTTCAGTGGTGGCAGAGGTGAGACGTAAACTTCAGTATGCACAAATAAGAATTTGTAGTAAATATAAATTGGAAAATATATATTCAGATTTTTTTCAAACAAAATAAACTAAAGTAAACTTTAGGGGTAGAATAGAGAAACACAGTTGAAAGCAAAAGAAATAATAAAGGATCTCTAAAATAGTCTATCATTTGGAAATGTTTCCATCTCTCCATAGCTTTACAGAAATACAGCTGTTACGTTTCTATGTGAAAAGGGTCACTGAAAGATCACTTTTCAGCTTGTTTCTCTATGTTTAATTAAAAAAAATATTTCTAGTGAGATAAAAATGTTTAAATATGATTACTCTCAGGATTAAATGATGGATTTTTTTTTAATTTGCTATTGTCTGTATAAATCAAAAATAGTAAGTACTGTTTCCTAGAATTTCTTGGTTAACATTTTAAAACAATTTTTTTGAGTATAGGTGGCACATAATGTTATAGTTTCAGTTGTACAACATAGTGATAGGATAAGTTTATTCATAATGCTGTGCTCCCCTGAAGTGTAGCTACCATCTGTCACCATACAACACAATTGCAACATCATTGACTGTATTCATTACAGTATACCTTTTACTCTTGTGACTTACTTATTCCCAAACTGGAAGCTTGTATCTCCAACTTCCTTCATGCATTTTTTCCATCCCACACCCCCCTACCCCCTCTGGCAGCTGTCAGTTTGTTCGCTGTATTTGTAAAGTCAGACTCTGCTTGTTTTTGTTGTATGTTTATTGAGTTGGGTTTCTTTTTTAGATTTTATAATGAGTGAAATCATATGGTATTTGTCTTTCTCTGATTTATTTCACTTAGGACAATAACCTCTGGATCTATCCATGCTGTTGCAATGGCATGATCTCATCCTTTCTGAAGGCTGCATAAAATTCTGTGTGTGTGTGTGCGTGCGCACGCACATTAGAGAGAGAGAGGTACCATTATCTCCCTTATCCATTTATCTATTTAGGGACACTTATGTTGCTTCCAAATCTTGGCTATTATAAATAATGCGGCAGTGAACAGAGGGGTGCATATATCCTTTAGAATTAATGTTTTTCTTTGGGTAAATACACAGTAGCGGAACTACCAGATCATATGGTATTTCTACTTTTTACTTTTTTTGAGAAACCTCCATACTGTTTTCCACAGTGGCTTTACCAATTTACATTCCCACTGACAGTGTACAAGGTTCATTTTTTTCCACATCCTTGCCAACATATATGTTGGCAACATATGTTACTTCTTTTTGATTTTTGCCATTCTGACAGTATAAGGTGCTATCTCATTGTAGTTTTGATTTGTATTTCTCTGATGATGCGAGTATCTTTTCATGTGTCTATTGGCCATCTGTATGTCTTCTTTGGAAACATGTCTGTTCAGGTCCTCTGCACATTAATTAATTAATTAATTAATCAGATTGTTTGCTTTTTGGTATTGAGTTGTTAAGTTCCCTATATATTTTGGTTAGTAGTCCTTTACTGGATATATCATTTGCAAATACCTTTTTCCATTCAGCCTTTTTGTTTTGTTGATGGTTTCTTTCGCTGTGCAGAAGCTTTTTATATTTTTATAGTTCCAGTAGTTTATTTTTGCTTTTGTTTCCCTTGTTTTAAAACGGAGACAAATCTAGAAAAAATGTTGCCATGCCAGTGTTAGAAAAATTACATCCTCTATTCTAAGATTTTTGTAGTTTCAGGTCTCTCATTTAGGTCTTTAACTATTTGGGGTTTATTTTAGTGTATGGTGTTAGAAGACAGTCCAGTTTCATTCTTTTACATGTAAAAGTTTTCCAAGTACCGTTTATTGAAGAGACTTTTTCCTATTGTTGCCTTTTATGTTGTAAATTAATTGACCATATAACTGTGGGTTTATTTCTGGGGGTCTTCATTCTGTTCCTTGATCTGTGTGTCTGGTTTTGTTTAAATAACATACTGTTTTGATTACTTCAGTTCTGTAGTGTATCTAGAAGTCTGGAATTGTGATACAATCTACAGCTTTTATTTTGTTGCTCAAAATTGCTTGGGCCATTCAGGGTCTTTTGTAATTCCATACAAATTTTAGTATTATTTTCCTCTAGTTTTGTGAAAAATGCTTTTAGTATTTTGATAGTGATTGCACTGAATCTGTAGATTGCTTTGGGCAGTATGAATATTTAACAATATTAATTCTTTCAGTCAGTGAGCATGGAATATCTTTCCATTTGTGTCATCTTTAATTTCTTTCATTGGTCTTCTATAGTTTTCAGAGTACAGGTCTTTCACCTCTTTGAGTTTATTCCTGGGAATTTCATTCTTTTTGGTACAATTATAAATGGAATTGTATTCTTAATTCCTCTTACTGCTACTTTGTTATTAGTGTATAGAGATAGTACCAATTTCTGGGTATTAATTTTTGTATCCTGCAACTTTACTGAATTCATCTGTTACTTCTAGGAGTTTTTTTATGGAGTGTTTAGAATTTGATTAACTTTTTTAAATGGACTTTTTCACTATCTTATAATCAGTAATTATAAAACTATTTCAAATATATTTCTGTTCGTGCAGCTAGAAGAAAATTACCTTTCTCTCATTTAATAGGTCTTTCAGCAGCCTTTAGAAAGATAGATTGGTGATATGTTTGAACACTCTATTCTGAAATTGTATATATAATCTTTTTCAGTTTCCTATGCCTACACATCCCCTGGGTTTTCTCTTTAAAGATAAATATTGGCAAGATGGAACTAAGCATCTTAGATGCACTTTTTTTCTTTGAAATTTTTATTTAAATCCTAGTTAGTTAATATGCGGTGCAATATTGGTTTCAGGAGTAGAATTCAGTGGTTTATCACTTACATATAACACCCAGTGCTCATCATAACAAGTGCCCTCCTTAATGCCTATCACCCGTCTTACCCCATTCTCTATCCACCTTCTGACATCAACCCTCAGTTAGTTCTCTATCATTAAGAGCCTTTTATGGTTTGTTTCTCTCCCTTACTTTTTTTCCCCTACCCTATGTTCATCTATTTCATTTCTTAAATCCCCCATATGAGTGAAATCTTAATGGTATTTGTCTTTCTCTGACTTATCTCACTTAGCATAATACACTCTAGCTCCATCCATGTTGTTGCAAATGGCAAGATTTCATTCTTTTTGATGGCTGAGTAATATTCCATGGTATATATATACCATATCTTCTTTATCCATTCATTAGTCAATGGACATTTGGGCCCATAGTTCAGCTGTTGTTGATAATGTAACTTTTAGTGACTTAATTGAAAGTATTTCAAGATATTGTTTAAAATAATAAAAGTTAGTTTAGCTTCCAAGAGTCTAATACATATGTATTATTTGTTTTGTTGGGCATTTTATTTCAGGAGCCGCCTAAAGAAAGACTATGATGATTTCAGAAGACAGCCTGATCATGATAAATTTACTAGAGAACTGTGGACTACTGAAGAAGGTGAAGGAGATCCTGGAAAAGAATCTCCTAAAGTAGAAATTAGTAAGTCTGTAGACTCCACAGAACCTCTAGATATCCTGGAGAAAGATCACTTTGATTCAGGTAGTTATGAAAACTTTCCTTTAAATCAACAACTAAAACCATAAAGAAAGTTTTAGTATCTTTTGTTGAGGTAAAAGATAATCTGGTTAATGGTAGGTACTGATTAGGGAAATCTGGTATATTTTGAAATGTTTGTGTCCTTATAAAAGGTCCCTTGGAGTCATTATTTTAGTTCTAGGAATATCTGGAGCCAGTGCCTGCCTCTGAGCTGTAGGCATGTTTTTGCACATTATAGACCACACATCTTTGATCTACAATCCCTCTAAATTAAGTTCATCCTCTTTTTATTACTATTTTTGAAGCACTGTTTTTGCTGTTTGATTTAAATGCAACATCATAAGTTCCTAATACTGTGAAGATTTTTTTATGAGAAATGACCAAGGTTGATGGCCAAATAAACCTCAGATTGAACATATCATTCTAATGAGGCTGGATTAGGTTATCTGTAATGCATTTCAATTTATCAGATTATGTTATTCTGTAAATGTAGTTATCTTTTTCTGCAAATCTAGTTTAAAAAACTTCCTTTCATTATATAAGAGATAAGTGTGAAAATTTGTGGTTAGAAATGTATTAGGCCTGCTTTTCATGTCTTTGGTGCATTGAAAAAGAGTAGCTTCTCATCCACCCAGTTTCACCAGATATGAACATAAATTTTTTACTGTAAGAATGAATAATTAAACACCAGGAAAAGCTGAACATTTTTCATCCTTTTGAGTCTCTGAAACTAAAATTAGAATTCTGGGCTCTAATTGCTGATTTGAGTATCTGTGAGATGTAAATTTTCCTCTGCATTTGTATGGGCAGCAGCATTAGTAGAGTTTGAACAAAATAATCCATTCATTAATACATAGTTCTTGGGAATGGTTACGCTATCAAAATATCAACCTTACCTGAATTTCTAATATTGAATCATCCTAAAGTAGACTTCTTAATAAATTGCCAGTTCAGAGACTGACTTGCTTTTTTTATGATTGATCTTATTATTCCTATTCAGTTGCTGTTTTATTTAAACAAAATGCTTGCTTTTATAACTTTCAGATGATATGAAACTGTCAGAAATAGATTTTCCTATGGCCAGAAGCAAGTTGTTGAAAAAGGAATTGCCTTTTAAAGATGTTCCGAAGATACTGCCTAAAACACTTAAACGACAGTCTAAACAAACTAATTATCTGGATGATAGCACAAAAGAGCTTTCTCCAAGAAAGAAAGCAAAGTTAAGCACAAATGAGACAACAGTTGAGCATGTAGAAGGTGAGATGCAAATTGACTGTTTGAATGAATTAAAGCATGCAGAGCCCCTGTTTCCAGAGTCATTTGCCTCAATGGATTCAACACCAGTATCTGTTCTCCAGAAAGGGACCAAACCTATTCAGGCCTTGCTTGCAAAGAATATTGGGAACAAAGTGACCTTAACAAATCAACTGCCCCCTTCCACAGGTAGAAGTGCTCCTACAGTGGATAAACCAGTTATATCTCCTCTAGAAGCCAGCCCCATAAAGCCAGCATTGACCTGCCACACCAGTACAAAAGGTCCTTTACAAATGGTATACAAAATGCCTTGTGGCCAGTGGTTGCCCATAGATCTCCAAAACAGCTCTGTGAAGATTCAGATGCAACCTGTGCTAGATCCTAAAACAGGAGAAAAAATCATGCAGCAGGTTCTCATTCTGCCCAAGAATGTTGTGATTCAGCACAAGGAAGGGAAAGCAGTTGCAAAAGAAATACTGCCACTTCAACAGAAAGGTACAGAACATCATTGTTCATCTTTCCCACAGACAGCAAATGTAAACTGTTCTTTACCATCAGTTCTTGTCAGCTCAGCAGGAACTGTTTCTAACCAACTAACTAATATAGTTTTCAATAGGACAGTTACACCTTTGTCAAATGTAAGTAGTGGTAGGCCACAGCCTTTGTCACCTGTAACCTCCATAAGTAGTTTATTAATACCTCCAGTTAAGACTAGCCAGAGTGAGTCAGGAAAAGTCAAGAATGCAGTTTCAGCAGCTACATTCTCCCAGCCCATTGCTTCATCCACCATCTCCTCAACAGTTCAGCCTCTGTTACCAGCAACAACACTAGGTGGATCTACAAATCCTGGTAGTTCCCTCAACTGTTTTACACAACAAACTGCTGATTCTTCTGAAGCAAAGCAAGAACTGAAAACTGTGTGTATAAGAGATTCACAGTCAATTCTTGTTAGGACACGAGGTGGGAACACTGGAGTTGTAAAAGTACAGACCAGTCCAGATCAAAATTCACCCAACAGCTTATCTGCAAGTTCAGTTTTCACTTTTGCTCCTCATCTTCAGGCATTTCTGGTGCCCAAATCAACATCATCCTCTGTTTTTTCACCCGCAGTTGGAATGACTACTACATCTAGTCTCCCACCTTTTAGCCAAACACCAACTTCTGTTTCCATTCCATCTGGCTTTAATCCATCAGTGGGAAAGAATCTCAAGCTTACATTAGGCCAACCTTCCTACAGTGGTAATTTGGGTCACGTGATAGATAAAGCTTCGCCTTCTTCTCCCTTAAAGTCCTCTGTTTCTTCTGGTACTCTACTGCCTTCAACAGCAAATAATTCAGTAAGTGTAATTAGCATATCAACAGGAAATTTTGGACAAACCAGTGCAAATGTTATTCATACTTCAAGTAAACAGCAACAAGTAGATTATTTCACAAAAAGTTTCCCTGTTACAAGATCAGAAGCAACAGCAGCAACAAGTGGAGATGTCATCAGTGGGAGTGCAGTTCACAAACTTATGCTGGTGTCAGCTCCCTCTATTCTTTCTTCTGGCAGTGGAACTGCAATTAATGTGACACCTGCATCAACATCTACAGTTGTCTCAGCCCAGAAATTAGTTTTTATTAATGCTCCAATTCCCAGTGGCACTTCAACTCCAACTATTGTGGCAGAACCATTAAAACAAACTCTTCCTCCCCCCTTGAATAAAACCTATGTTAAGACTCCAGAACAACCCCAGTTAGTACTAATTCCATCTACAGTGGGAGCACCAATAAAAATAAATTCATCACCAACTGTGTCTCAGATAAAAGATGTGAAAATTGGACTTAACATAGGTCAAGCAATTGTAAACAGTTCAGGCAGTGTGCCAGCTATACCATCAATTAACTTATTGCAAAATGTAACCCCGAAAGGAGAAGAAGAAAGTACCAAGGGCTATGTCTTGCCATTGTCAACAAGTGGTAATTCAATTCCAGTAAACTCAAATTTTGTGAGTCAAAATCTTACTCCTGTCAATGAATCAGTGGTTTCTGCAACAAGAGCAGTAAACATGTTTTCAGTAACAGGAGCAAATGTGTCTTTGGGTTCTCTTTCAGTGACCTCAACCTCTGCTTCAGTTGGGACACGACCTCCTGTTTTAGTTAGTGGAAATGATACCTCTTCAAGAATTATGCCTATTTTGTCAAATAGACTTTGCACATCAAATCTCGGAAACACTGTGGCTATATCAACTGTGAAAACAGGACATCTTGCATCATCTGTTCTGATTTCAACTACACAACCAGTGTCTCCTAAATGTTTAACATCGGCTTTGCAAATCCCTGTTACTGTTGCTTTGCCTACACCTGTGAATATATCCCCTAAAATAATCAACACAGTTCCACAAGTGGCAACAGTACCAGGAGCCACACGTTCTGTATCTCTTTCTAAAAGACAATCTCGGACTTCTGTCCAGTTTCGGTCACCAGGGATTTCAGCTACAGTGCCAACAAATATAAACACAAATAAACCTCAGACTGAATTGCCACCCCTTTCACCAAGTCCAAGTAAAATAATTAATATTTCCAGTTTTGCTTCTCTGCCAAACCAGCAGATGTCCCCTGCTTTAGTCAAATCAACCCACAGTCACAGTTCCGCTCCAGGAGGGTCTGTCATTCACACCGCGACAGCACCATCAAATGTAAATAGTGTGATAGGGGGTCAGTTGAGTGAACCTTGTTTTCAGCAAAAAATAGTCATCAACACCAGTACACCTTTGGCACCTGGCACTCAGATCATGATTAATGGAACACGGTTTGTTGTTCCACCACAAGGTCTTGGAGCTGGCAGCCATGTTCTTCTTATATCTAGTAATCCAAAATATGGACCTCCCTTAGTTCTTAACAGTGGCCAAGGCCTTCCACCTACATCAGTAGATAACCCTGCCCAGAAAATTACACTAGTATCAAATAATTCTTCAGGTGGGCACCCTGTGAAACATTCTCTAAGAAGCTCTACAAAAATTGTCAACTCTCTTGGGAATGCCAGTCCTCTACCCACAGTACATACAACACCACAGATCATAAACACAATTGCTAAAGTTTCTGTTCCACCTCCCACACCAACAGTATCATTGACTTCAGTAATTAAGTCTCCTTCTACTCTTTTGGCTAAGACATCTTTGGTTTCTGCCATTCGCTCTCCTAATCCTCCATTGCCAAGTAGCACATCAGTATTTCATTTGGACACATCAGTCAAAAAATTGTTGGTTAGCCCAGAAGGAGCCATTTTGAATACCATAAATACTCCAGCATCTAAGGTTTCTTCTCTCTCTCCATCTCTCTCTCAAATTGTTGTATCTGCTAATCGAAATCCTGCCTCTGTCTTCCCTGCTTTTCACTCATCTGACTTAGAGAAGCCCGACACAGCTGCATCTTGAATCTAGACTTAACGAGCCAGGTTTTAAATAATGGGGCATTGTTTTGACTCCCATAAAAATTTTTAACTTTATTACACTGTTGAAAACATACTATACATAGTTGTGTGTATGTGTTTTAATGTATCTTTTCATTAGCTTGCAACAAGGCTTTGTTTTCTTGGGGAAGAAAAGATCTATTCCATTTCACTTACTGGTATGAATATGTTTTCAAAGGATGTTTAAAATAGACAGTTAGGATTTACCCTGTCTATATTGCTTAAATTGAACCAAGTCAAGTTTTACTAGTTTGGAGTAAGCTAGCCTTTTGCACACTTGCATTGACATGTTTCTTCTTGAATTTGGACTATTGCATCGTGTTATCTACAATGTGATATTCTGTGTCATTAGTGAAATCTTGTTTTTGTTTCTGTAAAAAAAATATAAATATATATATATATATATATATACACACACACACACACACACATATATATATGCATTGTGAAAATGCAGTCCATGGTGTAAAATTGTACATACTCCGAAATCCCTAACAACCTGTACTAAACTATATGTACAAAGAACTATGCTGTCTTATTTATGTTTTGTTTACATAATGTATAGTTTTTTAAGTATTTTAGTAATTTTGGACCAGTGAACTGTTAGCAACAATGCAGAAGAATCTGCATGTAATAAATTGAGTTGCTGTATTTCTTTGTTTGAATACCATTTTTAAAGTGCGCTCTTATTTCATTGTAAGAATACATTATATAAAATGAAACAGCCCTTTACAAAAAGGAATTGAGGCTGGGAAATTTGAATTAATGGCTAGCACTTGTACAAGGTTTTACAGTTTACAAACTTTACTTGACATATCTTATTTATTTTTCACAGTACTCTTGAAAGGTTAAGGGTGTTGTCCAAGGTCACCTAGCTAGTGGGTGGTAGAGCTGAACTAGGAGACCTGATGCTTTAAATCCTTTTCCATGATTGTACATTACTTCTGTTGTAAAAATTCACTCTGAATTTCATTGCTTTTTTTCTCCCATTTTACCACCAAATTCTCCATTGACCAAAACAAGTAATCTTTCAGACCAATGTGTTTGGTCTATGTTAATGCACCCCAGATATGTTTTACTAACTTTTAATTTTTAAAAAGTCTTAGATCCGCAAGAAGTTGTGATGGTAGTATGAAGAGGTCCCATGTACCCTTTATCTAAGTTTCCATCTGATATATCTAGTTTTATACTGAGGTGTTTGTTCATAGTTGACTGATTTTCCAAAATGATAAAACATGAATTTTCCCTTTTTTAATTTAGAATAACAAATGAATATGGACATCTTCAATTATAAGTATTTTTTGCTTTTGTTGTTATGTTTTGTTTTTCCAATTACAGAGCAGTTATTTATATTCTATTGTAAAGCAAACAGTTTTTATGGGTCAGCTTATTCTCAGGGTTTGACTTTGTGGTATTTCAGATTATGCCTCATTTTAAATAAAAGATAGATTTTATCATCACAATGAACACTGAGTAGTGTATAGAATTGTTAAAATCACTGTATTGTGCACCTGAAACTAATATAACACTGTATGTTAACTATACTACAATTAGAAATTTAAAAAAAAAAAAAAAGGCAGGCACAACATGGGGAATACACACACAATGTGTAATTGGTTAGTTATAAATATTTAAAAAACAAAAGACAAAGCAAGAAGATAGATTTTATATTTAAAAGCCTAAAAAATTTTTATATTTATTGAATCTTTATATCCATTATCTTATTTGGGATACTGATTGTATACTCATCCACGTTACATTTATAATGATGTTAAAACTCATCACATGATGCCTGGGCTTGAGAATGTTTGGGAAGAATGGACCTAACGACTTCCTTTGAAACTACATTGATATTTATTAGTTATCAAAGTGGAGAAGGTAGTGAGGGTGTTCCTGGAAAGTTGTTAAAGGCTCTCAAGAACCTATAGTTACGTTCTAAAACAGTATCTTTGCCAGTCAATGCTCTACTATGTAGTCACCCTCCCTCTTTCCCTGTCCATTTAGGTAGACCTTGGATTTCAAGGGGATGTGGGTGATATTTGGAAATTCATTGCATTGTGCATAGGTGGTGCTCAATAAATTAATGTATTTACATACTCCCCTTTTAAAGCAAAATAGCCTGAAACTATGCATCTTTTGCCTGAAAAGAATTATCTGAGCCTTTTCCAGAAACTAATTTACTGAATTACTTATGGCTCAACTTTAATCCTAGTGAAGGACCTAAACTAATTATTAACCACTAATTCTTTTCTAACTCCTAAATCCAAAATCCTAATATGACCTTTGAAACTCTGTGCTCTGGTGAACCTTTTAGAGTGAAGCCCTGCCCCCACCTCCCATCCCCTTAGGGCCTAAAAGGCTCTTCAGTCTATTTCTGCTTACTTCACCAGCTTCTTTTCAACCTAATCTTCCCTTGTCTATTGCACTCTAGTTAATTTCAATAGTAGGTCAAGGTCTTTTTATATGTTCTCTGTGACTTAATGTTTCATTGTAGATCTTATTACATATGACGTAACTCCCTCTTCTTACCATACTCAGCATCAGGATACCACAGTCACTCATAGATTGAGGACATGGATCAAGAAGGGCATGGTACTATATTACTATAACAAGATTATTTGTACGCAGTTATTTAATGCCTGTATTCCTTTTAAAGAGAGACCTTGACAATTGTCCTCCTTGTCCCCTCAGCAACTGGCACTCGATAGACATGCAATATGTAATTGCTGAATAAATCAGTGAGCAATCTAGATACCTTGCATGATTTAAGGTCCGGTTTACTTTTTGAAAGTAATACTCCATTTTTTTTACTAGAAATTTGACTGAATTAATAGATTTATGTAATCAAAAGCCAAATTCTTTCTCCTTTGCTTTCAGTCTGGTAGGTCACGTGGATTTCTAGGCTCTTGGCCAAAAAGTACAAAGTCAAATTCCTCAGTTCTTTCTATTCAGTGTTACGGATGTGGGAAACAGAGGCAGAAGAAAAGTTATTAAACTTCCTTACCCACTGACAAGCCCTTGCAACAGGGAGAGTGACATTTCCTCTAGGGACTCAACTACCTCCACCTTAAGGCTTTGCTAAGGGCAAAGGGCAATCCTAGACTGATCAACCCCTACCCCCACCCAGGATCCTTAAGTGTACTTTAACAATTCCTTTGGAAACGTCCTTTTTCTCTAAACCCTCCAAGATACATGTTGACAATCATTCCCAAGCATATGGCCCACTGATATACATCTGAAGGGTCTCATAACAAAGGTCTTATTACCAGTAATGAATAACCTTTTTCCCAACAATAGCTAGCTCCTCAAGGTCCTGGACACCTTGCTTCCAAAATTCCTTAGAGACTTACACCATCCCTGACTCCCTCCCAACTTGCAAGTATAGAATGGACCACTCTTCACAGCCCTGGGACAGCAGCTCTTTCTGCCCACAGGTCCTGTGACTAAAAAACCACCATTTTGCACCACAGATGTCTCAAGAATTCTTCCTTGGTCATTGGCTCCAGACCTCACCCCTCCGAACTTCACTTATATTCTAAAACTTCGTCATTAAGTATTCTTTAATAGTTGTTTATAAAGGCATTTATGCAGAGGAAAAGTCACTACAGTGCTACTGTAACCCTTCATGGTCCTGGAATAATGTTTTTACACATAAGTATAGAATGAGGACATTTGGATGTCTGTATTCAGCATCATTTTAAATGCTAAGTTAAAACATGCTAAAATAATATCTCTTTCTGATATGTTAACTCTTTTCTCTCATTTCCTTTATGGTTTTTCCTGAAAGAAAAAAAAATCAATTCTCCTTTGTAGTTAAAAAGATATATATATACTTTTATTTATACACACACACACATATAAATCAATTTTTTGTAGTTAAAAAATGTATATGTATTTTATATATAAAAGTGTATATATATACATATATATGTGTGTGTATATATATCTTTAGACCCATTTCCATTTCAAGCCTCCAATTTTTTGGTGCATTTAATAATTAATTGACATCAGTAGTTTTATAATTAAAGCAGTGATGTCTAAAGCAGTACATGAAGATAAATGAAAATGTTTACTTGACCCAGTATATAACATTAACTTAGTGAATTAAGAAATCTTGAATATTAAAAGCTTGAGAATGTAGCAAATTCTGAAAATGATCTAAGAAATTTGTTGAGTTATCCAAAATTACACTGTACTATAACAGAGATGATCTACAATTTGCCATAAGTCATTCCAAAAGTTGTTTTGCTGTCACCTGAGCCTGAAGCCTCACTGTTCTAATGCTGTCATCTGTCCCAGGTATTTTTACTAATTTATTCAACAAGCATTTATTATGCATGCCACAGTGCTTGGCTTGTTAACAAGTTTATTGAAAAAGCTGAATGAAGAGCATGGCATAGTTCAGGTTCTTATAGTTCAATTTGGGGACAAAGTCTGAGTGTGAGAAAGTACTGTAGTTAAGTAATAAATGAGAAAGTACTGTAGTTAAGTAATAAATGAAAAAGTACTGAAGAATCAAATACATGTTTTTATGTGTGTAATCCTCAATATTCATAAATTATCAATGTAAATGGAAAATACTGTCAACGTAAGTTTCAAATTTAAAGAGGTGTAAATTTCATTCTACGCATTTGTTGAGAACCATGTAATACAGAAAGTGTAGGAACAACATAGATGAGTAAGATCCCACCCCTATCCTCAACACAAAACACAATAAAAGAATATAACAAGTTAAAAGTGTATGTCAGAGAAATAAAGAACTCTTAGGAATTCAGCAGTGAGAAGATAGAGGTTTCATATAAGAGGTGGCATTTGTGCTGGGACTGAAAGTATATTTAGAACTGGGCTTGCAAGGACTCACTCAGCCTTAGAAAAGCACTGGGAAGTTAACAATACTGTATTGCACATTTAAAAGTTGCTAAGAGTAGATCTTAAAAGTTCTCATTATAAGAAAAATATCATAGGGATGGTTAAGTGTCTGCCTTTGGCTCATGATCCCTGGGTCCTGGAATCAAGTCCCACACCCAGGCACCTTGCTCAACAGGCAACCTGCTTTTCTCTCTGCCTGCTGCTCCCCCTGCTTGTGCTCTTTCTCTGACAAAATCTTAAAAAATAAATAAATAAATAACTGGGTGGTGATGGGTGTTAACTAGACTTAATGGATGATCATTCTACAATATATACATAAATCATGTAAACATTGGTGATGTGGTTTTGGAATATAAGTGAAGTACGGTGAGATGAGGTCTGGAGCAGATGACGAAGAAAGAATTCTTGAGATGTCTTTGGTGCAAAATGATGGTTTATTAGAGCATGGGGACAGGACCTGCGTGGCAGAAAGATCTGTTGTACTGGGGTTGTGAGGGGTGGCTGATTATTATGGGGTTGGGGAAGTAAGGAAAAGGGAGGCTTCAAAAGAACTTTCGTGTGTTAAAGGAGACCTGTAAGATACCAGAGGCCTTGCCACTGTCAAGTTAAGATTGTTTCTCCCCTCTAGCAAGGCATTAACATTAAGATAGTTGGGAGATTCCTGGAAGAATGTCACTTATGTCCCACCCAGGAGTGGGGGTGGGGGAGGTTGCAGGGTGTTAGCTTGTGCTTTGTCTTCAGCCAGCCTTCTGCTCCCTCATCACTGGGGTGCCTGCTGCCTCTATAAAGGCTCACCGGAAAACAAACGCTGAATGCTGTTTTTGCTTTTCTCCGTTTTTTTGTATAAACAAAAAACCTCTTTGAATTTCTTTCGGTTAGCAAAAACAGGTACTAATGGAGATCTTTTGTAAAAGTGAACTAGCGTAATGCAAACTTTTTGAAAACTTGGGCTAAACCTAATACTATATTACATTTCAATTATATCTCAATTTTAAAGAAAAGCACAAGGAGCATTTAGGGAACAGAGCAATTGAATTTGAAAGGAGAGGGCCAAAGGGGAGTAACTAAAAAATAGGTGACTTAGGGTAATAAAGGACTGAAAAATATTCTGAAAGTAATTGGGATTCTAGGGAAGCTTCCAAAGCAAGGGTATTAACATAAGATAAAGATCAATTAAATTACCTTGCAGGATTGCTGTGAGGATTAGATATAATAATTTGTGTAATACACTTGGCCCAAAGCCTGCCACAAAGTAAATGTTTAATAAACAGTAGCTGCTATCTTTACTTGACTAGTGACGAGCCAATTAGGAAGTTACCAGGTGGTCAAGTAACTAGGTGGGTCAATCTTGCTGTGGCTGAGGTTGAAGAGGTTGCTGCCTGTGTTCCTCACACCTGAAGACCTTATCTGGCAGCTATGGTAGCACCAGAGAAGTGAGAAAAAGAGAAACTATAGGTTTGCCCCAATTTCCTAAAGCTTTCATTATGCTCTTTCACTTTTACAAAAGATAACTTGAAAGAAATCCAAAGAGGTTTTTTGTTTTTACAAAAAATGGAGAAAAGCAAAAATAGCGTTTAGTGTTTGTTTTGCAGTGAACTTTTACAGAGGTAGCAGGCACCCTAAGCAGTGAGGTACCACCAGGCTCCTTCCCTGGGAACTGTGCTCAGTGTCTCAGCATCAAATTGCCATAGGTTTGACCTGTGTCTGTGAGCATCTGTGTTTATCTCAATTTGCTTTGAATCTGTTAGCAAAATGTGTCCTAAGTTATCCACAATAGCTTACTTAAGAGGTTATTTTTGGGATCTGGGACCACTAGAAAACTTTCCCATATAAATTAGTGGTAATTGTCTCCACTTTACACCATGTCAGCTTGAAACTTTTCATAAGAACCCTCCACTTTCAGATAGTGAGGGAAACCTGTATTTAGACTGAGAAGGACAGTGGAAGGGGTTTGTTGTTGTTGTTGTTGTTTAAGGGAAAGACTTTGCATAAAACTTAAAAATGTTTTAACAGCGAAGAATATCAACAATTATCTGCCCTAAATTAATCAGTGAACCTAGTGCTAAACTAATAAAAAGACTAATAGGTTTAGTTGGAGGATGGTATTTGGGTTTGTTTGGGGTTTTGGTTTTGGTGGATGTCTTGTTTTACATTGTTTTTTAAACCAAAATTAATTGAGATAAATATTCTGTTATTTTTATAGATTTCTTCCCACAATTCATAGCATGTATAAATGGTGTTTATTAATTGTTTTTTCTGTGATCATGTAAAAATTCAGTTATGGCTTAATTAATAGTAGGTTATTTAGTTCAATCTAAATACAATACTTATTTGGATTTAATTCCAGAGGATCAAATGAAGTGGTCTAATCTCCAGAAGAATTTTATTAAAACCACTTACATTGAAAAAACACTATCTTAGGAATTATAATTCTAGAAAAACTTCAATTTGAGCATATATAGCATCAATTATGTAAAAACAGTTAAGCTAAAAAAATTGCTTAAAATTACTTTTTTTTTTTTTTAATTATCATATAATGTATTATGTGTTTCATGGGCACAGGTCTGTGACTTATCAGTCTTACACAATTCACAGCATTGACCATAGCACATACCATCCCCAGTGTCCATCATCCCCACCAAGACCCTATCCCTCCCACACCCCTCCCCTCCAGCAAACTTCTGTTTCCTGAGATCAAGAGTATCTTATGGTCTGTTACCCTCTCTGGTTTCATCTTGTTTCATTTTTCCCTCCCTTCACCTATGATCCTGTTTTGCTTCTTAGATTCCTCTTATCAGTGATAATTGTCTTTCTCTGATTGACTTATTTTGCTTAGCAAAGTACCCTCTAGTTCCATCCACATTGTTGCAAATGGCAAGATTTCATGTTTTTTTTATGGATGCATAATATTCCATATATATATATGGAATATGTATAGATATATACCCTATGACCCATGGGTCATAGGGTAGCTCTATTTTCAACTTTTTGAGGAATCTCCATACTGTTTTCCAGAGTGGCTGCTCCAGCTTGCATTCTACCAACAGTGCAGGAGGGTTCCCCTTTTTTCCATATCCTTGCCAACACCTGTTGTTTCCTGACTTACTAATTTCAGCCTTTCCAACTGGTATGTGTTCGTATCTCACTGTGGTCTTGATTTGTATTTCCCTGATGCCAAGTGATGTGGAGCACTTTTTCATATGTCTGTTGGCCATTTGGATGTCTTCTTTGCAGAAATGTGTATTCATGTCTTCTACCCATTTCCTGATTGGATTATTTGTTCTTTGGGTGGTTGAGTTTGATAAGTTCTTTCTAGATTTTGGATACTAGCCCTTTATCTGATATATCATTTGCAAAAATCTTCTCTCATTCTGTCAGTTGTCTTTTGGTTTTGTCAGCTGTTTCTTTTGCTGTGCAAAAGCTTTTTATCTTGATGAAGTCCCAATAGTTCATTTTGGCCCTTGCTTCCCTTGCCTTTGGCAATGTTTCTAGGAAGACATTATTGTGGCTGAGATTGAAGAAGTTGCTGCCTCTGTTCTCCTCAAGGATTTTGATGGATTCCTGTCTCACATTGAGGTCTTTCATCCATTTTGAGTCTATTTTTGTACATGGTGTAAGGAATGGTCCAGTTTCAGTCTTCTGCATGTGGCTGTCCAATTTTCCCAACACCATTTGTTGAAGAGGCTCTCTTTTTTCCATTGCAAATTCTTTCCTGCTTTGTCAAAGATTAGTTAACTGCAGAGTTGAGGGTCTATTTTGGGGCACTATTCTGTTCCATTGATCTGTGTCTGTTTTTGTGTCAGTACCATACTGTCTGAATGATTATAGCTTTGTAATAGAGCTTGAAGTCCAGGAGTGCGATGCCACCAGCTTTTTCTTTTTCAACATTCCTTGGGCTATTCAGGGTCTTTTCTGGTTCTATACAAATTTTAGGATTATTTTTTTCCATTTCTTTGAAAAAAGTTGATGGTATTTTGATAGAGACTGCATTGAACATGTATATTGCTCAAGGTAGCATAGACATTTTCACAACATCTGTTCTTCTAATCCATGAGCATGGAATATTTTTCCATTTCTTTGTGTCTTCCTCAATTTCCTTCCTAAGTATTCTATAGTTTTCTGAGTAAAAATTCTTTGCCTCTTTGGTTAGACTTATTCCTAGGTATCTTTTGGTTTGGGGGGCAATTGTAAAAGGGATCAACTCCTTAATTTCTCTTTCTTCTGTTTTGTTCTTGGTATATAGAAATGCAATTGATTTCTATGCATTGATTTTGTATCCTGGCACTTCACTAAATTCTGTATGAGTTCAATCAGTTTTGGGATGGAGTCTTTTGGGTTTTCCACACAAAGTATCATACCATCTACAAAGAATGAGAGTTTGACTTCTTTGCCAATTCGGATGCCTTTTATTTCTTTTTGTTGTCTGATTGCTGAGGCTAGGACTTCTAGTACTATGTCGAATAGCAGTGGTGATAGTGGACATCCCTACTGTGTTCCTGATCTTAAGGGAAAAGCTCTCACTTTTTCCCCATTGAGAATGATATTCACTGTGGGTTTTTCATTGATGGCTTTTATGATATTGAGGTATGTATCCCCATCCCTACACTGTGAAGAGTTTTGATCAAGAAAGGATACTGTACTTTGTCAAAATGCTTTTTCTGCATCTATTGAGAGTATCATATGGTTCTTGTCCTTTTATTAATTTATCAGATTGATTTGCAGGTGTTGAACCAACCTTGAAGCCCAGGAATAAATCCCACTTCATCGTGGTGAATAATCCTTTTAATGTACTAATTGGCTAGTATTTTGGTGAGAATTTTTGCATCCATATTCATCAGGGATATTGGTCTCTAATTCTCTTTTTTGATGGGGTCTTTGGTTTTGGGATCAAGGTAATGCCAGTCTCATAAAATGAGTTTGGAAGTTTTCCTTCCATTTCTATTTTTTGGTATTTTTTATAGGTATTAATTATTTTATTTATTTATTTTTATTTTTTAAAATTTATTTTATTTATTTATATTTTTTATAGGTATTAATTATTTAAATGTTTGGTAAAATTCTCCTGGAAAGCCATCTGGCCCTTGGCTCTTATTTTTGGGGATATTTTTAAATAGTGTTTCAATTTCCTTACCAGTTATGGGTCTGTTCAGGTTTTCTATTTCTTCCTGGTTCAGTTTTGGTAGTTTATAGGTCTTTAGGAATGCATCCATTTTTTCCAGATTGTCTAATTTGGTGGCATATAGTTGCTCATAATATATTCTTATAATTAATTTGTATTTCTTTGGTGTTGGTCTCCTCTTTCATTCATGATTTTATTGATTTGGATCCTTTCTCTTTTCTTTTTGATAAGTCTGGTCAGGAGTTTATCAGTCTTATTAATTCTTTCAAAGAATCAGTTCCTAGTTTTGCTGATCTGCTCTACTGTTCTTTTGGTGTCTATTTCATTGATTTCTGCTTTGATCTTTATTATTTCACTTCTCCTGCTGGGTTTAGGCTTTATTTGCTGTTCCTTCTCCAGTTCCTTTAGGTGTATGGTTATGTTATGTATTTGAGACCTTTCTTGTTTCTTGAGAAAGGCTTGTACTACTATATACTTTCCTCTTAGGACTGCCTTTGCTGCATCTCAAAGATTTTGAACAGTTGTGTTTTCATTTTCATTTTTTTCCATGAATTTTTTAAGTTCTTTAATTTCCTGGTTGATCCATTCATTCTTTAGTTGGATACTCTTTAGCTTCCATGTATTTGAGTTCTTTCCAACTTTCCACTTGTGAGTGAGTTCTAGTTTCAAAGCATTGTGGTCTGAAAATAGGCAGGGAATGATCCTAATCTTTTGGTACCAGTTGAGACCTGACTTGTGACCTGGAATGTGATCTATTTCGGAGAATGTTCCATGTGCACTAGAGAAGAATGTATATTCTGTTGCTTTGGGATGGAATGTTCTAAATATATCTGTAATGTCCATCTGGTCCAGTGTGTCATTTAAGGCCTTCATTTCTTTGTTGATCTTTTCTTAGATGATCTATCCCTTTCAGTGAGGGGGGTTGTTAAAGTCCCCTACTATTATTGTATTATTGATGATGTGTTTCTTTGACTTCTATATTGGCTACTCCCATGTTAGGGACATAGATATTTAAAATTGTTAGATCTTCTTGTTGGACAGACCCTTTAAGTATGCTACACTGTCCTTCCTCATCTCTTATTATAGTCTTTGGTTTAAAATCTAATTTGTCTGATCTAAGGATTACCACCCCAGCTTTCTTTTGATGTCCATTAGCATGGTAAATGTTTTTTACTGCCTCACTTAAAATCTGGAGGTGTTTGGGGGTCTAAAATGAATCTCTTGCAGACAGCATATCAGTGGGTCTTGGTTTTGTTTGTTTGTTTGTTTTAATCCATTCTGATACCCAATGTCTCTTGATTGGGGCATTTAACTCATTTACATTTAGGGTAACTATCAAAAGATATGAGTTTATTGCCATTGTATTGGCTGTAAGATGACTGTTACTGTATTGTTTCTGTTCCTTTCTGGTCTATGTTACTTTTGGCTCTCTCTCTTTGCTTAGAGGACCCCTTACAATATTTCTTGCAGGGCTGGTTTGGTGTTTGCAAATTCTTTTAGTTTTTGTCTGTTCTGGATGCTTTTTATCTCTTCTCTATTTTCATTGAAAGCCTAGATGGTTATAGCATTCTTGGTTGCATTTTTTTCTCATTTAGTGCTCTGAATATAGCATGCCAGTCCTTTCTGGCCTGCCAGGTCTCTGTGGATAGGTCTGCTGCCAATCTAATATTTCTACCATTGTAGGCTACAGACCTCTTGTCCCAAGCTAATTTCAGGATTTTCTCTTTGTCTCTGAGACTTGTAAGTTTTAGTACTAGATGACAGGGTGTTGACCTATTTTTATTGATTTTGAGGGCAGTTTTCTGTGTCTCCTGAATTTTAATGCTTGTTTCCTTTCCCAAATCAGGGAAGCTCTCTGCTATAATTTGCTCCAATATACCTTCTGCCCCTCTCTCTCTTCCTTCTGCTCTGGGATCCCAATTATAATAATATTGTTTCATCTTACAGTATCACTTATCTCTCAAATTCTCCCCTCGTGATACAGTATTTATCTCTCTTTTTCTCAGCTTCTTTATTCTCCATCATTTGCTCTTCTATATCACTAATTCTCTCTTCTGCCTCACTTATCCTAGCATTAAGGGCCTCCATTTTTTTTATTGCACCTCATCATTTATTGCATGTGTTTTTTATTTCAACTTGGTTATATTTTAGTTCTTTTATTTCTCCAGAAAGGGGTTCTCTAGTATCTCCTATTCTTTTTTCAAGCCCATATAGTACATTATCATAATGTAATTAATCGTTATTCTGAACTCTTGTTCTGACATCTTGCTAATGTTCATATTGATTAGGTCCCTGGCAGTTGGTACTGCCTCTTGCTCTTTTTTTGGAGGTGAATTTTTCCATTTTTGTCATTTTTTTTTTCCAGAGAAGAATAGATGAATGAGAGAACAAAATGCTAAAAGGGTAACAACAACCCCAGAAAAATATACACAAAATGAATCTGAAGAGACCCACAACTGTGGAGAAAAGAAAGGAAAAAGAAAAAAAAAAAGAATATGATCAAGCTGGTGAATAGAACAGAGTCACACATTAGATTTGGAGTGTATTTTGGTCTGTTGGAAGAAAATGCCCCCCAAAATTTAAAGAAAGAAAAACTTATACATATACAAAATAAGGGTAAATATGATGGAGGGATAGAATATGACTGTAAAGATGAAAATTTAAAAAGATTTTAAAAAGGAATTGATAAGAAATGGGTTGAAAAAGAAAGAAAAAAATTTTTTAAAAAGGTGAGGTAGAGAATGTGATCAGGCAAGAGACTAAAACAAAGCCATACATTAGACTTAGGGTATATTTTGGACTGTTAGAAGAAACTGTATCCCAAAAATTTAAAGAAAGGAAAATATATATATATATATATATATATATATATATATATATATATACATACAAAAAGTAAGATTAAATAATGAAGGGATAGAATATAACTGTAAAAATGAAAATTTAAAAAGATATTTTAAAAAGATATTGATAAGATGTTAGTTAAAATAGGAAAGAGGAAAAATTAAAAAAAAAAAAGAAAACAAATAAAGAAAATTAAAACAATTTAACTTTAAAAGACTGAAGTGTCATGGGAAAAAAGCCATGAATTCTATGTGTTGTATTCCCCTAGTGCTGGGGTTTTGAAGTTCTCATTGATCAGTAAACTTGGTCTTGGCTGGATGTTCTTGCTGATCTTCTGGGGGAGAGGCCTGTGGCAGTGACTCTCAAGTGTCCTTGCCCCCGCCAGAATTACCCCACCCTTGCCAGGGGCCAGGCTAAGAAATCTGCTTGGGTTTGCTCTCAATAGCATTTGTTCCCTGAAAGCTCTCCATATAGCTTTGGAGGACAAGAATGAGAATGGCAGGGGCACCTGGGTGGCTCAGTGAGTTAAAGCCTCTGCCTTTGGCTCAGGTCATGATCCCAGGGTCCTGGGATTGAGCCCCGCATTGGGCTCTCTGCTCAGTGGGGAGCCTGCTTCCTCCTCTCTCTCTGCCTGCCTCTCTGCCTACTTGTGACTTCAGGCCTGCTCCTCAGTGAGCCCTCAGAGAAAAGCAGTCAATCACTCCTGTCTCCCTAGTCTCCAGCCACACACTGTGACCTGGCCTGTGACCAAGGATTTCTATCTCTGGCATATGACCCTATTCAGAGATTCCAAACCCAAGCAGATTCCTGCAGCATGCTCCTGTACTGCTCCTCCTGGTGGAGGAAGTGGAGGGATCTCCCTGTATCTGCCACTGTGGGGTCCCTACTCGAAGAGTAGTGGCCTGACTTGGCCACGGATCATGGTTTATAGCAACCCCGAGCTGAGAGCCCACTCCTTGGCTCCATCTTTGCAGCCAGCTTCTCCACTCCAACACCTGAGAGCTCTGCCACACTCAGGCACCTTCAGTCTTTCTGCAACCCTGAGGGTCTTGAGACCACACTGTCCCAGCGAGGGCTCCCCCACCCCCACCCCCGCTTAGCCACTGGAGCGACATCCCTTGGTGGAGCAGACTTCTAAAAGTTCCAATTTTGTCCTCCACTGCTCTATCACTTGCAGGGAGCCAGCTGACAGAGGCTCCCTCCCCCCATAGTCTATCTTCCCACATATCACCTCGGATTCACTTCACATGTCCTACCTTCAGAAAGTGGTCGCTTTTCTGTTCAGAGAATTGCTGCTATTCTTTTCTTTGATCTCCTTTTGAGTTTGCACGTGTTCAGAACAGTTTGACTATCTAGCTGAATTCTTGGGACCGGATGAAATTTAGGTCTCCCTACTCCCCTGCCATCTTGCTTCTCCTATTCTCTAAATTACTTTTAAAGAGAAAAGACAGATGCCCTGCTGTGGATGTCCCGTGCTACTATAACCTGAGTCAAACTTTTCTCCTAAATGGATGATTCAGGGAGTCTCCTGATACTCTCTAGCTGCTGCCCATGAGTACATTTGGAACAATGGAGGTCACTTGGGAAAACTGGAATTACATTTCCTGATCCAAATATTTTTTGTTGTGATTATTTTCTTAGCAAACTTTCTCTCAGCCAAGCTGCTCTTTTCTCATGGGAAATAATCCAGCTTTGATAAAAGGAAGTGTTTCTTTCTGTTTCTTAAGACCATCTCCCTGTAGGAGTCACACTTCTGACATATATGGCTTCATATACTTTGGGAAAGTTCTTCTAGATTTCTAAGCAGAAAACTCTCTCCTTAATGGATTTTCTGCAGATATATGTTACACGTTCTTGATATACTTCAAGCATTATTTGAACTTTTAACTGAAGTTTTAAAATCTGAATCTTGAGCAGTATTTTTAGACTGCAAAGATTTTTGTTCATTTTGGAGACCTCTCATTTGAATTAAAAGTCATTGATTCATTTATTTTCCTTCACTTTTTAAGTTGTCCTTGTTTTTCTCCTTCAAGACTTATTAAGAAAAAGTTAACAGCATTAATGTATTTCTTCAAATTGACTTCTAATTGGCAGCCCAGGAATTCTCAATTTTCTGATTCTTTGTCTAATTTCAAGTTGCCATCATCCTCATTATATTCTCTTAAAGAGAGCAAGCAAACTTGTCTTCAGTGTGGTTTTCGAGATTTTAACAGGCCCTCTTTATAATTTGAAGTCTCTTTCATTTGTGTTTTCACATTGTCAAACATTGCTTTCTGTTCCTTCATCTCCCCACACTTTTTCTACCATTGCCCCGCTTCTTAGAATAGCAGTTTTAGACTTTCTTAAAATCGAGTGTTTTTATCCAAACCAGACATGAGGGATGTTCTGAGGGACATTCTTCTGAGATGCTCTTAAGATGTTTTGGCATCAGTCACTTGAGCTTGAGGGATTTTGCTGCATCTTTGAGTGACTGTATCTGTCTTTAAAGTCAAGCCATGAAAATGAAAGTTTAAAAGTTTAGGGGATTCACTTCTTTTTGGGAAAGGTTTACAATGTTCTCAAGTGATGGGTGGACAAGTCCAGATATTTATAAATGCTGCAAAACTCAGTGTTTGTTATTTCAGAGGACTGGTCTTCATTGGAGGTGACTTGGAGGCTTCATTGGTTTGTGTAATCAGTCTAGTTTCTTCACTTACTTTAACCCTGAGCAGAAAATCTTTGGGATGGATCTTTTTTCCCCCACTCCTTAAAGTATGCCCACTCTTAACTGTAAAAACCAAAAAAATCAAGAAGGCCATATCAGAATCTCCTGTGGAAACACATGGAGACTTGAGATCAAGCATAGACAACACTATCTGAAAGCTAGTACAGAGCAGGAGGAGGTGGGAAGACCAGATTCTATAAAATAGAACAAACTTTGCTCTGCTTATTGCACAAGTAGAGAGTAAGAAGTGATATTATTTATCTAGCACAATTGGTTGAGGAGAATGTGTTGACTGCAGCCACCCAGGTGCTCCTAGCCATATATTCTATAGATGTGGAGGATTGAGGCTTAGTCTAGGACTTGTCATGAGGAAAGAATCTGGCCAAATTCTGTTGAAGTTTACTTTAGAATTCATTTATTTGTTTGAAAAAGGGAGGGAAAGGGCTTATTTTTAGTGATAAGACTGGACAGAATCAGAAACAGGAAAGTATTTCAGTATTTTGTTCAATGACTTTTTTCAATGTGATAAGTCTGTTTTTCAGTATTTTTTCTCTTCAGCGCAATCTTGTCTTTGGTGGAAAATGAAGCGAGTATGTTACACTCGTGTTTCTGATGACACAAGATGATTTTAGGTGGTTTGCTGACTCAACATTAAATAACACTGTCACATAGCAAGAAAGTAATTTCTTTCTCTTGCAAGAAAGCTGTTTGTTTCTTGCTAATCTCCCTCTTAAATAAAAAGAACAGGTCTCAGCCTTTTGTGATCAATCATTGGTATCTTTCTAGGTTTGAATAAAAATACTTTCGTTATCTTCCTTTTGATGGTTATCTTCTACTTATGGAAAATGATACTGATTTTCCGTTTAGGGTGGTTATAATTTAAGCCAAAAAAAATTTAAATGAGTTGACTGAAATAATAAATATTAGATAAATAATAGTATAGATGATATGTAGATGTCAACAAAAAATTATAATGTTGTTATGCCCCATTCCACCATTCCACACCATTCCAGAATCTTTGATCCTGTATGATTACTTCTATATTTTTTGAGAGTGCTTTGGCAGCCCAGAGGAGCTAAATTGTCATTGGGGCACTTAAGGCAAGACATCAGCCAAACTACAATATCTTATTTAAATCCTTGTACCACCTTCTGGTTTAACAAAAGGATTTTGTCATTAATTGTGATAACATTGAGTCTTGAAGTGAAATGTAATTAAAACTGTATTATATGTAGTGCTCAAGATAATGGATCTCTGCAGTATGTTATTGTAGCATCATGGAATTTTAGAACACAAAGAGACATTACTGACACTTTCCTAATCAGATGAAACTGACTATAATTTGGTAGGTCAATCAGCTCTTGGTCTTAGCTCTATAATGGTATCCTTTGTGAGAGTTCCATGGCATGGACTCATCTGCAACAATTCTGTTAGAGTTCATGTTAGTCAAAATGTTGCCTCTTCAAAAATCAGAATAATAGTTTATTAGGTATAGGCAAATTTCAAATAAAAGAAATTGAATGGTCCCAGAACACACACTTGAACTCTGTCTCAGAAAATACCATAAATTTATTAGAATTACTGCTAGCACAAATAGTATCAGTATTACAATGTTTATTGACCAAGTTTTTTCCATTTTAAGATTTCTTATCTTTCCCTCAATTAGTATTGCCAGTTGCTCTACTAAGAATTTAACACTAAGCTTATTAATAGAAATGATGTACACTGTTTCTACAGTATTCCGAAGCAGAACATTAGATGTCCATATTAAATTCTAGCAAAAGTGCAAAGGAAATCATTTCATCACCTCTCCGCATTCTCATGGTGAATAAGGTGGTGGTGATTTTTCTATAGAGAGTTTCTCATAGGCAGGTGGAGCATCAGGAACCTGTGAGAATGAGAAAGGGAGAGTATGGCCTTGGCAACAGTGCATAGATTTCTGGGAGAAAGGTTAAGTTGGTGGTCAGCATCATATTTATACTACTTCTCTGGACTGAAACTTCTAAGTGCCCACATTTCATTCCCACTCAACAAGATAATCATTGTTAAATTTCACAAGTGTGTATGTTGAAATGTTGAGGGGAAGAGGAAGAGTAGAGAAAAATAGAGCTAACAGCATTCCCAAAATCTCAAAAATGTATTTATACCTTCATTATCTCTGTCACTAGAAGTCCCAAGCCCTAATTGGTGAATTCTTGAACACTGTTTAAAGCCACTAATATATTACATTTATACCACATAGATAGATCCTCATTGTGTGTCTAAAGGCCAGTGCTATTATCCGTACAGAACAAATGGTTAGGCCTTCATTTAATGCTCACAATTCTAGGAGTATTTTCATTGTTTTCATATTACAGTTTGGAAAACTAAGTCAGAGGGAGGTCAGGTTACTTGTCCAAATCATATAACTTCACAGTAATTTGGCTCCAGATTCTGGTTTTTTTGTTTTGTTTTGTTTTGTTTTGTTTTTCAGATTCTATTTTTTAAACCACTATGACATACTATATTTGTACCAATGCTGTCCAATAGAAATAGAGTATAACACATATGTGGCTTTAAAAACATCTAGTACTGCATTATAAAAATAAAAAGAAATAGGTAAAATTAATCTTCATAATATAGTTTATTTAATCCCACATATAAAAATATTATCATTTCAACATGTAATTGATATAAAAACAATTAGTGAATCATTTATATTCTTTTCCTCATACTAAGTCTTTGAAATTTGGTATAAGAATATTTTAATTTAAACTACTGTGTTCAATAGCCACATGTGGCCAGCAGCTACCCTGTTGGACTATACAGCTTATACTTTTAATCACAGATACTTTGTTTCCCTCCCTTAGATATATCTACATTCAGAAAAAAGCAAATATACTAGACATAAGACAAAAAAATATTGTATCCAGAATCAAGTTCTTCTTTTGGCTTTTACATTTAGGGATCTCATCATTGACCCTGGAAAATCTGGGTATGAGAGGACACAATTTAGAGAAAATCTCTGTACTTCCCTGTTTTTTTTTTTTTGTCTTTGTTATTGTTTATGTTTTTGTTATGATAAAATATACATAACATAAAATTTACCATTTTAACCATTTCAGTAGCATCAGGTATATTCACATCACTCTTGATTTTTAAATTGGAATAATTTTATTCCTCTGAGTTAAAAGCAGCCATACATTAAACACCAAGATGCAGGATCTCAACTTACCACAGGTACACAATTATTCTCTTGAAATGGCAGTTTGCTGTCCTGATGACCAAACCCCTCAGATGGACATCTTCCTGTTAAGGTACTTTGAATGCCAGCATGAATACCTTTGTCCTGAAATGTGAATGCATGAAGGTCAGTGGATGAGGAAAAAAAAAAGTATTGAGTTCAGTAAGAAAAGAGAAGGAAGCTGAAGTTATTTTTAAAAATAGATTTAAAAAAAAGATTTTATGTATTTGACAGAGAGAGAGCACAAGTAGACAGAGAGGCAGGCAGCAAGAGAAGCAGAAGCAGGCTGAGCAGAAAGCCCAATGCAGGGCTCAATGCCAGGACTCTGAGATCATGATCTGAGCCAAAGACAGAGGCCCAACCCACTGAGCCGCCCAGCTGCCTCTACAAATAGATTTTAATCTTGGTTCTGCCATTTACCTGCAATGGGACCTCAGGCTATTCACTTTACCTTTCTGAATTCTAGTGCTTGCATCTGTAATAATGAAAATAATGCCACCTACATCTTAAGAGTTGTAGGAATTAAACTAAAGATAAAGCACTTATTACAGTGCCTGACACCCATTAGTAAATGGATATTTTTGAAGGGAAGGAGAAAAAGAATGAACCTGAACAATGAACCTCAGAGAATGATTTTTTAAAAAGATTTTTATTATTTCTTTAAGAAAGAGTGCATGAAAGGGGTAAGGGCAGAAGGAGAGGGAGAAGCAGACTCTGCTGAGCAGGGAGACTGATGCGGGGCTGGTCCCAGGACCCTGAGATCATGATCTGAGCCAAAGGCAGATGCTTAACCAACTGAGCTACAAAGGAATCCCAGAACCTCAGAGAATGATTGTGAGTGGAGGTGATCAAGCTAGTGCTGTATCTCAGTGAGGACAAGCTTAGGAGAAACTTGGCAGCATGGACACATTGTCTATTTCTGCCTTCGCCATAATGACAGCAAAATATCTTTTTTCCCCAATTTTTAAAATTTTTAGAAATTTCTTCTCAGTGTTCCAGAATTAAATACTACAAATGCATCTGTTGTTGTAGAATGTTGTGGTTATAGCTGGAGCTTCCAAGTCAAGTTGCAACATGATAAGTCAATCTAAGGCTAAGTTATGCATCCTGAATTATTGTGGGGATGGGTGGGTGAAAGCTCAGTTTGCTTTGCGTAGGTTTAGAGGTTGATATTCTCCATCCCTAGAATAGAATTACAACAAGTTGTACAGGGCAGAGACACATACCCAAGTGGGGACTTCAGGAGTTGTCTACCATGGTGAGATATTTATTTCATCACTGACATAGTTTGAAATTGCTGACACCTTGTGATAATAAAAAGCAGACTTTTAGTTGCTTTTATTATTGTTAAATTCTCCACGGTGGTGGTTCTCAAACTTCAGCATGTGTCAGTTTCACCTCAGGGCTTGTTAAACACACATTTCTGGGCCCACATCTAGAATTTCTGACACAGCAGATCTAGTGTGAGGACCATAATTTGCATTTCTAACAAGTTCCCAGGTGATACTGCCAAAACTGCTGATCCAGGGCCACATGGAGAACCACTGCTCTGCACACAAAGCACCTCCTTATTGCCTGCACCTGGGTGACCCAGCGGTACTCAGATCCTTAGAAGGACTGGGCAAGTAATGCATAGGGGTCAGGTGGGCCAGGTTGGGGCCATAGAAAAGGAGGCAGTATATATCATCTAAAGGGACAACCACTGTATAGTTGCCAATATTTGCCAGATCTTTTGATTTTTTAAAAAAGAAACTAGAAATCAAGATTTTCATGTAAAATATTACTTCTATATCTAATTGTACCTAGGTTGACACCTAATTCAATTTTTTTTTTTTTTAAATGCAGACCTAAACATACCAGTGAGCCAAATCCAGCCAGTCGGGCATTAGCAGCACACACTTTGCGGTACCAGCTGAGAAGGGCTGGAACAGGGAGGCTGTGCAGATGTTGACCAGCTCTTCAGCCTTTTCTGCAGATTGTGATTGATCACTGGGGTCTGCTAGGTTGGAAGAGGGCATCAAGGTACGTTTCTCAGGGAGAAGCGTTTGGAACATCAATGAGGTGAAGACAGACATGGATTGGGGCTGATAACCACACAGTCTGCAGACTGAAGAGAAGTAGTTTTCCTAAACTCTAGTCTGAAATTTGCACAAGGGCCCTAAACTTGATGTAAGGATGCAGTAATTTTCTGCTTCTCTCCCCAGTTCCCAGCAATATACTCCAGGTAAGGTATTTAATGCATTTTCTCCCTTTACCTCAATTATCAGTTACTCTTTTTCTTATATATAAATTTCTCACCTGCCATAAATTAGAAGCATGATCTACTCCCCCAAATCACTGCCAGTTCTCTGCATTTGCATTCAAACTTCAGCACGCATTTTCAAAGGCATCTTCCTTGGTCTCAAGGAAGACCAAGGGGGAGCGGGTCCCAGGCTCTGCATGTTAGCAAGGGCTCTGGGAGATTTGAGCACAGGGGTCCCCCGATCATGTATTCAGAAACACAACACATGAGACATGAATATAAACTGAGCTGTCAGCAGGGACCTCAAAATTCTTCTCCAAGAATCAAAAAGTGTTATGTCCTAAACTTCCAAGTGAAAGGAAAAGTTGGTAAATACAAAAATAACTATATCCCCATACAAATCATATTACTACAAAAAAAAAGTTGCCTCAAAGAGCAATCCCCCTTCCAAAAGATGTTTTTCAGAGACGAAAGAAATTGTGAGTCAGTGGAAACATTTTAGGAAATCTTAATTCCAACTAACCTTGTTACCATCCTATGGTCAATGAAAGTGGGAGAGTGAACACTTCAAAGCCTAAAATAGGTTGTTAAATGTGGAGTAACTTAGGTACCTGAAGCTTGCATTTATTGTCACTTATGTTCTTTGGCCTACTATTATTATTATTTTTAAATTAGGTTCCATGCCCAGTGTGGAGCCCACTCCTAATCCTGAGATCAAGAGATGGGCTGAGGTCAAGAGTCGGGCGCTAAACCAACTGAACCACCCAGGCACCCCTATGTCCTTTGGTTTTGAAACAAAAGAACTGCCACTTTGGATGTGGACCCTATTAAATAAGTAAATAAATAAAAGAAAAGAAAATCTCTAAAGAGAGACAAGGAAGTAATTATGCAATTAAATGTAGTATTTAGTGCACTACTATACATAATTTTGCCAATTTCTTAGACTACTGATTCCCAACCCAGCTTTTCAAGACATGTGCAAGTCTCAAAACAAAATTTTAATATTAATTTAAAAAATAAATGACAGCATTTTTAGACATGGATTCTAGAGAATTTTTTTAAATGATTTTATTTATTTATTTGACAGAGATCACATGTAGACAGAGAGGCAGGCAGAGAGAGAGGAAGGGAAGCAGGCCCCCTGCTAAGCAAGAGCCCGATGCGGGGGCCCGATCCCAGGATCTTGGGATCATGACCTGTGCTGAACGCAGAGGCTTTAACCCACCAAGCCACCCAGGCACCCCTAGACATGGATACTAGAGAATTTAAATACAGCTCCATCTCATAAAAATTCCAGAAACTCTACAAATCACTGGTGTAGACCTAGAGGAATTGAGACATGGTAGCTTGAATTTGAAACTTACTAAGCAAAATGTTCACAGTGTCTGAGCTTATGACATTAAAGACTCTCTGTTTTGGTATAATTAAATTTAAGATGAGAGTATTGAAGCAGAAATGAAAAAAATCATTGTATTTTTGTCTAATAGCATCAAGCTAATAGTTGTGGACATTAGGAAATGGGTACCAACATATTAAGTTTGTAGAGCATTTACTCCTTAAAAGACTCAATCATTATGTTTTTGTATACAAATAGAACTAAATAAAAATATAGAAGAAAATATATATTAAATAAAGACTGATATGCATCTTGGCTATATTGCATGTGCCTAGGTGTAGAATAGAGCAAACAAGGCCCAGAGAAGTTAAAATCTAAGGGCACCATGCAAGTCAATGACAGACAATGAAACTAAATGCTGATGCCAGGATTTGGGTGGCTGCTATGTGCCAGGCACTGGAGGTACAAAAATGAGTAAGAAATACTCTGTCCTAGTTCATTGATGGGGGAAAGGGATGGAAGAGGCAAAAAGTAATTAACCAGTTATAAGGGAATGCTAACTCCATGCTAGAGGCATAAATGGAGTTCTGTGGCAGAGAGCAAAGTCCTTCCCTACCTGTGGGGAAAACCACAGCGAGGTATCATATGAGCATGGTGTCCATCCCTAATCTCCTAGCCCACGTTTTTCCTATGGTACTTATCTAGAATCTTTTTCAGACTCAGCAACTTCTCCTTTCCACTAAATGTCAACATACTGGTGGGCTGCTGCTCAGTGGTTGTGTCAACAACCAAATGTGCCCCCCACCTTTTTATTATTATGTTATGTTAGTCATTGTTACTTTTTGCGTTAGTGCCATGATTCACTATGTTGCCATGGCTGATATCGAAGAGCTTACTACCTATGTTCTCCTCTAGGATTCTGATGGATTCCTGTCTCATGTTGAGGTCTTTCATCCATTTTGAGATTATCTTTGTGTATGGTGTAAGAGAATGGTCAAGTTTCATTCTTCTGTACATAGCTGTCCAATTTTCCCAGCACCATTTACTGAAGAGACTATCTTTTTCCCATAGGATATTTTTTCCTGCTTTGTTGAAGATTAGTTGACAATAGAGTTGAGAGTCCATATCTGGGCTCTCTGTTCTGTTGCATTGTTCTATGTGTCTGTTTTTCTGCCGCTATCATGCTGTCTTGGTGATCACAGCTTTATAATATAGCTTGAAATCAGGCAATGTGATGCCCCAGCTTTGTTTTTCTTTTTCAACATTTCCTTGGCGATTCGGGGTCTTTTCTGGTTCTATACAAATTTTAAGATTGTTTGTTCCAGCACTTTGAAAAATGCCAATGGTGATCAATTTTGATCAGGATGTCACTGAAATTATAGAATGCTCTGAGCAGCATAGACATTTTAACAATGTTTATTCTTGTGATCCATGATCATGAAATATTTTTCCATCTTTTTGTATCTTCTTCCATTTCTTTCATGAGTGTTCTGTAGTTCCTCAATATAGATCCTTTACCTCTTTGGTTAGGATTATTCCAAGGTGTCTTATGGGTTTTGGTGCTATTATAAATGGAATTTATTCTCTAATCTCTCTTTCTACAGTTATATTGCTAGTGCATAAGAAAGCAACTGATTTCTGTGCATTGATTTTGTATCCTGCCACATTACTGAATTGCTATATGAGTTATAGTAATTTGGGGGTGGAGTCTTTTGGGTTTTCCACATAGAGTATCATGTCATCTGTGAAGAGAGAATTTGACCTCTTCTTTGTCAATTTGAATATCTTTTAATTCTATTTATTGTCTGGTTGCTGTTGTTAGGACTTCTGTTACTATGTTGAACAATAATGGTGATAATTTACCCTGTCCTTTGTAATTTGTATTTGGGACATTCTGGCAAAATGGGCATTAGGAAAGGGACACATGGGACTGCTCAAGCTTCCTGGCAAGGAGAAGAAGTCAAAGCTATAGTTCCCACCTTCTTCTTCCCCTCTTCAGGCTGCCAAGCTCCAAGTGCCCCCTACACAGAACCTTTGTCTAAATTGTTTGCTGAGTGAGGAATGGAACTTCCCAACATCTTTTGCAAAGAGAATTTTTTCCATTATGTATCAACTCAGAAGTTTCAAGTGTGTAATAAAAAAGGAAGAGAGGGAGGGAAAGTGGGGGAGAGAAAGAGAGAGAGAGAGGGAGAGAATGAGGGAGGGAAAAGAAAAGAAAGGAGGGGGCGGAGAGAGAGAAATTGCAACTCTTCTTTCATTCCATCACTCATTATGGAGAATGACTTTGGATGCTTAAGAGCTAAAGTACTACCTGGCTTTGAAGTGAAACCTGTAGTTCTTATAGTTTAGAGACTCAGTTGATGTTTCCCATTTGTGGAAGACACTGATGCCCTAAGACTAGACTGTAATTTGTTAGCTTCCTGCTTATTTAGGTAAAGGGAAAAAAATCCATCAAAACCACATTGGCCATCAAAAGAGAATGGGCTATGTTAAAAACCCAGTGGTACTTTGTGCTGCTGAGGGGTGGATGGTTTCCTCATTGCACAGATGGCTGGATGGGTCCTAGGTATGCTAAATTGTTTGCTATAACTTGGAACTTACTCCTTGGAAAGGAGTAAGGCAGCAAGGTGAGATAAACAGGCCACTAAATAAAGGAACAGAACCAGTGGGAATTCTCAGGAGGAATGGTGAGACCTGGAGCATCTCACATGCTGCTGTTTGCTGTGCAAAAGGATCAGGACTCCTGGCCCCGTACCTCACAAATTATCGGTGCTCAGTTGCACACATAGTCAAGCATTCAAGTTTCCTGTGAGTGGGACTAAGGAGATGGGCCAACTTTTTTGTTGGAGTTCATGCCAGGTAGAAGCAAAGTAAGAGCTGCAAGAAGTACAAAGTAGAGAAAGACTCATCAAAACCAGAAATGAGAGCTAAAGGTGATTATGAGAATGTTATCCCATTTTCCAAAAATTAAGAGAAAGAAGGAAAAGGGGATCCTGGATCTGGAGGGATCCCAGAAGTGGAAACTTTACTAACCCTCAAACTTCTGTATCCACTTCGTCTTTTACAATAGCAACAGCCAATGAGCAGCAAAACTCCCAGGATCATTGTCAGGATTCCGATCCCTGCAGCCCTGGCCCAAGAAATAGACAAATACATCTGGGTACAGAAACCTTGTTCTAGATTGTGAAGAAACATGCATCATCCTTCAATCTTCACAAGGACTTTGCCAGCCCAAAGCCACATATCCCATTCCCCAAGTAGTTTCCCTCCCCACCCTACACCTCACTAAACACCCAGCACCTCCAACACCTATACCCAGGGACAGGAGCTTTCTTTAGGAGCTTCACAGATGTGTGCTCACAGAAGTAGTGCTAACTGTCATGGCCTAAGCATCAAAGTTCCAGGAACAAGAGGTGAAGTAGCAACTGACCTGTATGTGAACAATGTATTTACAGAGACAGTTTTCTTTTCATCAGAGCTAGTTTAAAACATTTTCCCCGACCATCAGTCCACAAAAAGCATTAATAATTAACATTGACTTAAGATCTACTCTACGCTGGGTGCCATGATGAACATTCTACATAAATTAGATTATTTAATTCTCACAACAACCCTAGAAGGTAGGCACCACTTATCACGCCCATTTCACAGATGAGGAAATAGATTCAAATGTTAAGTTCCTTGCTAATGGGCATACAGATGTAGCGCAAGATGGAGTCAGGATTTGAACTTGAGTTTGTCTCATTCATGTTTGTGTCCTTTTTGCCTGAAACTCACACCCTCACTCCTTGCCCATGTAGCTGAAGGTGAATCAAGATATAGCTGGGGCTTCTCCTGGAGAGATCTTTGTCTTATACCACCTACCTGACCACCTCCTTCTTAAGGCAGCTGAGGCATCAAATCTATCCTGTACATATCTAAATGGGATGGATGACAGTGCTGGATAAAAACTCTGACCTAATTATGCATGTCAGTCCACCTACTTTGTGGATTATGAACTGAGACCTACCAAGACTCACCAACATCCCCACCACCTCAGCAGCTACTCTGTAATTCATTAAGCATTGATTGGTGCCAAGCATTGTGCCAAGCTCCCACATATAGGCTTTTATTTCGTCCTCACAATAATCTTCTGAGATATATATGATGCTCATATCATAGCTGGCATCTCCACAATTTTAAGCTGGTAAAATTCCCAAGACTGCACATCTAGAAAGTGGCAGAACCAGCATTAACAGTGACTGGCCTAAGATACCCAACTGGTGCTTTTCCTGCCATATCACCCTTTCCTGAAATGAAGCTGTCACAAGGAGCATTCAGTGGGTTCTTGTGACTGAAGGCAGCTGATTCAATTCCTAGAATGCCTGTGGTCCAATTTCACCCAAAAGTCTGTTTTCATCCCCTTGGACATCTTGACAGACAGAGCTCTGTTCCAGTTCTTTATGCTCATTCACATTGCATTCACACACACCCAGTGACTGATAGAGTGAAAAATATCAGGATATGCCAGGCACACCAAAAGAACCCACTACCCAGCTGGGTAGGAGTCTCCAGAGTGTTACCAAATGTCTCCTGAGATGCATGTTAAAGTGCAGACTCTGAGCTCAACCCCTAGACCCACCAATCAGCCTCTCTGGAAGCAATGCCTGGGAAACTGCATTTTATAAGCTCCATGAGTGGCTTATGCCCTCTTAACTGAGAGAACCCCTCAACCTCTTTTTATTGAAGTTTCACAGAGATACAGTTTGTTGAATCATCATAAAGAAGCTGAAACAATATCTCCCAATCCCCATTCCCAACTGACCATGCAGGGATGTTAGAAAATCCCACTAGGGTCTTCTGAAGAAAGAAGACTAAATTCTTCATTAGTGTCTTTAATGGGTGCTACATCTAGCTTGCCCATATTAGTTCACTCTAGTAAAGATTTTTCAATCGTTCCTTCTCAAGGGAGAGCAAGTTTGCAGAAAGTTCTGACTAGACCACTTAAGACTTGGTTCAAATAAAAACCTGGTACCTAGTTTGTCCTGTTGGAGTCTTTACTCAGAGGGTGGAACCCTATCTAGAGCAACTCACTCTTGGGTACTCTAATACATGCAAAGTGTGTTCCAGCAACCTGTTATCTCACTACAGCACTTACGCTTGCTAAAATAATTCTTGAGCCTAATTCTGCACTACACTATAAGATTTTTTTCAAAGATAAGGACAGCATCTTAGACTGACTATACATTGCTTAGCACTTAAAAATGCTGAATCCTGTAACTACTTATTTAAAATTAATTCATACTATTAACACCTTTCCTTAGGATAAAATTATGATGCAGAAGTTATGACCACCATCTTCACCCTGGGGTCAGTCTGCAGGTGGAGTTGCACATACCTGGCCTACCTTCTCACTAGATCTTTGGCAACTCATCTTTGTTCCGTTTGCAAACTGTCTCCAGGAGTCTGAGTAGAGTAGACAGAACAAGGCTTGAGGAAAGAGTCATCTTGTTCCTGGACAAATATTTTCCAGCTAGGAAAACTTTAGTAAATGCCTAATAAACAAGAATACAGAAAAAAAAAAGCCAAGATCCAACTTATTATCACTCCTATATCCTTGCCTATAAATCCTCAGAAAAGCTTGACTGAGCCCCTTATAAGATCATGGGGTCCTCTCACCTCATTGCCAGGGTTTTTACTCTCTAGAGAAATGAACACTAGAGAGATTTACTGACAGGCATGTGCTTGTGGAAATCAGCAGGCTGTGTCATCAAACAGAAAACTGCAAACCTCACTGGGTTCAGTTTTGAACTTACTCTTCAGCTGTGATGTAGGAGTGATTATGCCCCTTCTTGGGGTAACCAAGGATGAAGTGAGCCTCTTCTCTTGACATCTTGTGGGGGCAGGCCACAGGACTCCTAATAGCAGGGACACACAGGTACCTTTAAACACATTCAGAACATCCTTACTCAGCATTTCACAAATATCCACAGACATTCTTTCCAGGTGAACATCAATGATAGCTGGAACCCTCTGGTTTCTCTCTGTGAGAGGATTTGTACTTGCTTTTTCATTGATATCAAGTGGAAATTGCTCAGGTTTCTAACTGCTTCCACCAACTGAAAATTAAATTCGAATAAGAAACTACAAACAAAAGCAAAAAACTGAAATTGAGTTATTATTGGGGAGGGAAGTCTCTTCATTTGCCTTCAATTTGACTCTATACCACAAACTTATAGAGAAACAAAATACATTTTTAAAAAATGACATTTTATTGTTACTGCTATTATTTTTTTAAGAGATGGGGGAGGGAAGCAGAGGGAGAGGGAGAATTTTAAGTAGGCTTCATGCCCATCGCAGAGCCTGATGTGGGGCTTGATCTCACCACCCTGAGATCACCTATGCTGAAATCAAGAATCGGATGCTTAACTGACTGAGCCACCCAGGTGCCCCCACATTTGTGGATCCACGAATTGTTTAAGTTCTTCTTTGATTTCCTGGTTGATCCAAACATTCTTGAGCAGGATGGTCTTTAGTTTCCAAGCGTTTGAATACACAAAATGCATTTTTATTCATTCCTTATTTTCCCTGGCACAAGACTGGTTAATAAAAGGAGTTATTTCTCTCCAAAAGTATTAAATTGATATCAGTGTTTGGCCATATAGACAGCTAGATAACATATGAGTATGTGGCTGAGCATGGCATTCTCCAAGTCCACCTTCCAGCAAAGGAAATGCCTGGGCTTGTGCATATTCATTTACACCTTCCAAAACAAGATGAGGACTCCCATAACCTGATTCTGTCTAATGATTTGTTTTCCCTCCCACTGAAATCAGTTTTTGCTTCTCTCTCATTCAGGTCTCATGAATAGGACTTAAATGTGTGTGTGTGTGTGTGTGTGTGTGTGTGTATACACACACACATATAACAGTATATATATGTATAACATATATAATAATATATTATATATATATAGAGAGAATACAAAATTTTAAACCATAATACAAACAAATAGAGCTCATGAACTTCAGGGGTCATCATTTAAGGGTGCTGGTTGGAAACCAACAACAGTTTCTCTCTTTCCTTGCCATTGTATTTTTCTTCTCTCTGGTTCTCATGAATTTCAAAGCTCTGATAATAGAGTTATATTAGTTATATTAATTATTATTAATATTATATATATTATTAATATTATGTTAACATATTAATGAACCTCTTTAAAATTGTAGGAGAGAAGTGGGAGAACCGAGTGGGGAATTTGCCACATGAACCCTTTCCATTGTAATTTTTCCTTCCCAATTGTAAAAAAGAAATTCTATTTGAACTCACTGATCATCTCAGGTAAATAATGTAGGGGTGAGCCCTGTGTTAAAAATTACAGATACAAAACCCAATTCTGCATTAAATATTTTTGTAAATCTATGTAAACTCTACAAATAGTGTGGGTACAAAAAATGTACCCCATCCCAAACCAATAGAAGCCATCTTTCAAGTGACAGGAGAATATACAAGCAGAATCACAAGCAGGATGCAGCATGGTCCTCTGCTTTTCTTCTTGGCAGTCTAGGAACAGGATCTAGGAGGAGACTTTGTGAGCCCTCAGAAGCTGGAGACTTACATTAAGGAGAGATTTTGTGGACAGCCAAACATCAGGGAAGCAATGAGGGAGGGCAGAGGAGCACACCAGAATCCCCCCAAACCTGTTCTCTTGGACAAAAACAATGGTTGAGAAGGACATGCTCTTACCTTTCTGGATGGGACTATTCTGTCTGTTGGCTGGCCCTGTTTATCAAGATTTCTTCTTTGGTTCTTAATCTTTTAAATTGCTTTTCCTTGTCTCCAGTCTCATGTTAGTCATGAGTTTGGATTTCTGACAAGGTCATCTGTGATTGCTTAATTGGTATAAAAGAAGCTGCCTTCATTCCTCTCTTCAAAAAGTCGTTGTTCATTGTGGTCTCTGTTTTCCCCAATCTCAGGATTTCCTCCCTGGGAAGCCATTTATTTAAAATACTGGTCCTTCCTCCATAGGGTTGCCAGATAAGATATAGGATTCCCAGCTGTTTTTTATTACAGTTAAACAATGAATACTTTTTAGTATAACTATATCCCCTGCAATATTTTTTAGTATAATTATGTCCCCCTTACTAGATGATACATATTTTTATTAACAAAATTATTTGTAGGGTGCCTGGGTGGCTCAGTCAGTTAAATGTCTGCCTTTGGCTCATATCATGATTTCAGGGTTCTGGGATCAAGCCCTATGTTGGGCTTCCTGCTCAGCAGGAAGTCTGCTTCTCCCATTTGCTGTGCCCCTCTCCACCCCCCATTCATGCTTTCTCTCTCAGTCTTTAGCTTAAAATCTAACTACTTATATGAGAATCGCTACCCCAGCTTTCTTCTGAGGTCCACTGATATGAAAGATGTTCCTCCATCTCTTCACTTTCAGTCTGGGTGAATCTCTAGGTTCCAAACATGTCTCTTGTAGACAGCATATGGACGGGTCCTGTCGTTTCATCCAGTCTGTAAACCTGTGCCATTTTGTGGGAGCATTTAGGCCATTTACATTGAGAGTGATTATTGAAAGATACATTTTTATTGACTTCATGTTGCCTATGAACTCCTTGTTTCTATAGATTGTCTCTGTAAATTTCTATTCTATGTCACCTTTGGGTTCTTTCTTCTTTTATAGAAATCCTCTTAATATTTCTTGCAGTGCCGGCTTGGTGGTCACCTACTCTTTTAAACTTTGCTGGTCTTGGAAACTCTTTATCTCTCCATCCATTATGAATGTCAGCCTTCCTGGATACAGTATTCTTGGCTGCATGTTCTTCTCATTTAGTGCCCTGGCAGGTGTCTTGACAGCCCTTTCTGGCTTTCCAGGTTTCTGTGGACAGGTCTGATATTCTGATAGCATCCTTCCTCTATACATAAGGAATTTCTTTCCCCTAGCTGCCCTTAAGACCTCTCTGGGGGTGCCTGAGTGGCTCAGTGGGTTAAAGCCCCACATCAGGCTCTCTGCTCAGTAGGGAGCCTGCTTCCCCCTGTCTCTCTGCCTGCCTCTCTGCCTACTTGTGATCTCTGTCTGTCAAATAAATAAAACAAAATCTTAAAAAAAAAAGACCTCCTCTCTGAATTTATGATTCGTGAATTTCACAGTCACGTGCCTGGAGGTATTTCTACCCTCATTGATCTTGGAGGGTGTCCTCTCTGCCTCTAGGACATGAACTTGTTCCATCCCCCAAATCAGGGAAATTTGCATCCATTATTTGTTCAACTGTATCTTGTAGTCTTCTGTCTCTCTCCACCCCCTCAGGGATCCCAAAAGTTCTGACATTAGAATGTTTCATGGTATCATTTATTTTTCTAATTCTGTTTTCATGGATTCTAAGTTGTTTGTTCCAGGCCTCCTCCTCACCCTTCTTTTCAATCAGTTTGTCTTCTAAATCACTAATTTAATCTTCTGCCTTGGTTATCCTAGCTGTTAGCGTATTTAGATTAGATTGGATCTCATTGATAGTGTTGGGGTCCATTATCAAAGGAATGAGACTGAGACAAAGTGAAAGTTATGCAAAGCCTTATTCTATACCAAGCATTAGAAGTCAGACTGACCGGCCAGGGCTGCCTCCAAAGAAAGCAACCCCCTCCCAATCTCACTCTGGTTTTATAGGGCATAACCACAGACCCAAGGTATGTGGCTTCTATCGTTAAGGCATTTACTCCTGGAATTGATACCCGGAACCATACCAGGAACTACTGGGGCGTTTATGCCTAGAATAAAGTCCGTGGATGTAAACAACAATATGGCTACCAAGGCAACATGCGGTTGCTCTGGCTAAGCAGGCCCTAATAGTTAAACAGGTTTTAACATTAAATTGGCCCTAACAGATAGCATTTTTAACTTCTCCCAGATCAGCTCTCACTTCTGCTATTAGAGATTCTATGCTGCCACTAATGCTTTTCTCCAACCTAGCCATTGCTTGGATAATTGTTACTCTGAATTCTATTTCCAACATACTGTTTATGTCCATATCCAACAGTTCTGTGTCAGAGGTCACAGTCTCTGAATTTTTCCTCTGTTGGGTGTTTCTCCTCCTAATCATTTTGCTGAGAGGTGGTTGAGGGGATGTAGAACTGAATATATCAACCACAATCCAGGCAAGGTGCAGTTTTGGAGCAATTGGAAGTCACCACCAAAAAGAAGGAAAAAATAAAAAAGAGAGAACAAAGAAAAAAGGAAGAAAAAACACAGCCAAAAGGAGCCCCAAAAGTTAGATTTATGAGGTACAAAACCAAAAATGAACAAAGAAAAAGACCGACAAAAGTAAAGGGGAAAAAAAGGAAAAACCCAGCCAAAATGAACCATAAAAATAAGATTTATATAGTACAAAAACAAATACACAGAAACATTGACTAAAGAATAAGATGGGAAGATGGTTATAAACCCTTGACGTGAGTGAGGAAGTTTATCTCAGTTCTTCCTGGGTGTATCTTGTTATCTTTGTTAAGGACTCAACTTTCCAGAGATATAGGGAAATTAAAACTGGTTTATATATAGTGGTAGTACTGAATAGGGAAAAAGGATTACCTTGAAGCTTATATCTAGATATATTAAAAAAAGAAGAAGAAATAAAGGTATATGTATGAAAAATTTCAAGTTAAAATATTATGGTATATTGTATTAAGCATCTAGTTGTAATGATAAGTAGGTTAAAAAAATAAAAGAACAAGAATTGTGAGAATGAATTAAAAAAAAAAGAAAAAGAAACCTTGTATCTAAGAAATATACAGGTTTGGGGACAATACTAGGAGCTTAATATATTTTTTCCTCTCATGTTGGGATTTTACAGTTTTATGGGGACACTGGTTATTGTCCTCTTGTTCTTTCAGCTTGTCTTCTGGAGGAGAGGTCTGCTGCATTGTTTTTCAGTAAATCTTGCTTGGGCTGAGTCATCCCGCCCCCAAACAAGGGGCTGGGCCCTGTGGAAACTGGTTTTTCAGGCATTTGTTCTCTGGAGATTTTTGTTCTTTGGTGGCTTTTTGCACCTTTTCACCTTGGGGGGTCAGAGCAAAGTAAACTGTCTGCACCCAGACCTTTGCCTCATACAGAAGCCTCAGTCTGCTCCCTTTGGATGCCCAAGAATACACAGACTCCCCCTCTGCAAACTCAGCTGAACACTGAAACCTCCCACAGGCAGTGCACACCCACAGCCACAATCTCAGTGGTCACCCAAGGCTCCTACTTTTCTCTGCACCCCCATGCCCTAAAACTGCAAGCAATACTGGTCCAGGTGAGCCTGATCCTGGTGGCTACCATTGCCAGGACTGTTGTCTGGAGCCCATGACCATGCCAGGTGCACTCAGACCCTGGGGCGGTGCAGGTGGAGGAAGGCTGTGCATCCAGGGACCACCAACTGGAGCCCCCATCAGGATCTCCCAGGAATGGGTGGGTGCCAGCTGTGACTGCCCTGGGACCGTGGACTTAGATCCATGCTTGTGGCCTCCCGATCCCACCAATTGCCCCTTAAGACCCCCTTTTTTTTTTTGAGTGGTCTTAACCAGTTTCCAAGCTAATGCTGGTCCCCAAGCACAGGGCACTTTTGTATTGGGGGATTACTTTCCAATGGGTCACTTCTGGTGGCTCCCTCCCCCTTCTGTTTATCCTCTGGCATCAGTCTGAGCACTCCCACTCCTCTGTACCTCTTCACTGATGATCTGCCCCTGTAGAGATCCAGAAATGTATAGTCTTATATTTCAGGGTTATTTCATGGGTGTTCAGAGTGTTATGGTAGATATTTGGCTTAGTTCAGGGGACTGGTTGAAACAGGGTCTCCTATTCTTCTGCCATCTTGCCCTTCCTCCAGCTTTGTGATTTGAAGTGAGAAAACACTACTTTCCTGGTTTAGAGAAAAAGAAGAAATACAACACCTATCATTGCATGACCACACTGCACATACATATGTGTATAAATTGTCTCATTTGGATTTCAAATGTTCCCATTATATAAATGAGGGCAGTAAGGCTTAGGGAGCCTATGTAACTTACCCACAAGCCCACACCAGAAAAGGAAAAGTAAACAATGCAGGAATATATGAACTGTGCTCTTCCCATTTGGTGACTGCATCTCTCAGACTCTTTTCTCACCAGTATAATTTCTGAGGGGAGGGAAGCCTTTAATAACATTATTAACTCAAATTAGTATTTGGGGTTTAAATGCCTTCTTTTCAAACTTGATTTCAGGTTTTATTTTTCCATATTTCCAGTTCTAAAACTAAAAATAGAATGGTTGACAGAGATGAGGTAATATTTGTACAAGTGATTTTTAAAGCATCAAGGCAGCTACCAATTCTTGGATATTGTTGTTATCTGTATTAATTGCATCTACCACAGCCTCCAGGCTCTGTGAAGGAGCAGCTCTGGAAAGCCCAGAACAGAATCAATATCATCCAAACCTAGTATGTTTTATTCAACCTAAAAAATCACAAATACAACTGAGAACAGCTCTACAAACATCATAGTCCCAACACTGATTTAAACTGATTAAAAAAAAAAAGGGGTTCATCCACAATTGACCCCAAATTGAAGAGCTTTCATTTCCATGAGCAGTTAGTGTCATCTTTGTATGTAATGTATGAGAATCTGTGTGATAGCATGGTTAATTTTTGAAATCTGCTTTTATTCATTTATATTCAATAATATAATAACAGTGATTAAAAATATGATTTATTTGATTAAAATTTTATTTTAAAAGTAATATATATTTATTGTCAAAAACCTGGAAAGTGAAAAAAGAATTAGGAAGAAAATTTAAACCAATATTAGTTTCAGAACCCAGCTATAACCCTTAGTAACTTTCTGTTCTATTACCTTCTAGACTTTCATGTCAATATGTATTTTAAAGTATGGTTGGCCATCATAGTATATATACTATTTTGTTTATATAATTTTTTCATTTCCTTTGTATAAAGGAACATTTTCCTATGTCCTGATGATTATTTAAAAAATATCTATCTATCTGTCTATCATCTATCTACCTATATCTATTTATTTAAGAGAGAGGGAGAGAGCATGCATGAGCTGGGAAAGGGGCAGAGAAGAGGGAGAAGGAGAAGCAGACTCTCACTGAACAGGGAGGCTGATGTAGGGCTCAATCCCAAAATCCTGAGATTATGACCTGAGCCAAAGGCAGATGCTTAACTGACTGAGCCACTCAGGTGCCCTCTGATGATTATGTTTAATGATTGTATAACATTTTTCTCCACCTTTATTGAGTTGTTATTTGACATATAACATATAAGGTTAAGGGTGAACAATGTGAAGATTAGATACATATGTATATTTCAAAATGCTTATCACAATAAGGTTAATTAGCATTTCCATCACTTCATCTAATTATGACTTTTCTGTAGGTATGTGTGGGGTGATACTATTTAACATTCCTCTCTCAAAAACTTTCAAGTATATAATATAGTATCAATAATTATAGTTACTATCCTGTGCATTAGATCCCCAGAACTCATTTTCTTTACAAGTGGAAATTTGTATCCTTTGACCAATATCTCCCCCTTTTCCTCACCCCCTGGCAATCACAATTCTATCCTATTTCGGTGAGTTTTATTCTTTTAGGTTGAGAATAAAAGTGAGAACATACAGTATTTATCTTTTTCTGTCAGACTTATTTTTTATTTAAATTCAATTTAATTAACATATATTGTATTATTAGTTTTAGAGGTACAATTCTGTGCTTTGTCAGTTGCATACAACACCCTGTGCTCATTACTTAAAGTGCCCTCCTTAATGCCTGTCACCCAATTACCCCATCTCCCCACCCACATCCCTCTCCCAGGACCCCATTTGTTTCCTATGGTTAAGAGTGTTTTATGATTTGCGTCCCTTTCTGCTTTCACCTTATTTTATTTTTCTTTCCCTTCCCCTATGTTCATGTTTTGTTTCTTAATTCCACATATGAGTGAAATCATATGGTATTTGACTTTCTTTGACTGACTTATTTCACTTAACCCTCTAGTTCTACCCACATTATTACAAATGGCAATATTTCATTCATTTTGATGGATGAGTAATATACGAGTGTGTGTGTGTGTGTGGGTGTGTGTACAACTTCTTTATCCATTCATCAGTTGGGGGACATTAGGGCTCTTTCAATTCTTGACCATTGTTTATAATGCTGCTATATACACCAGGGTGCATGTACCCCTTTGAACCAGTATTTTTGTATCCTTTGAGTAAATATCTAATAGTTCAATTGTTGGGTCATCGGGTAGTTTTTTGAACATTTTGAGGAAACTCCATACTGTTTCCCAGAGTGGTTGTACCAGTTTATGTTCCCAACAACAATACAAGAGCTTCCCTCTTTCTATGAATCCTGACCAAATCCTGTTGTTTCTTTTGTTGTTAATTTTAGCAATTCTGAGCAAGTGTAAATTGGTATCTTATCATGGTTTTGATATGTATTTCCCTGATGCCAAGTGATGTTAAACATCTTTTCGTGTGTTTGTTAGCCATCTGAAATTCTTCTTTGGAGAAATGTCTGTTCTTGTATTTTGTCCATTTCTTGACTGGATCATTGATTGGCTTTTTGGGTTTTGGGGATGTTGAATTTGATCAGTTTTTTATAGATATTTGATACTAACCCTATATCTGATATGTCATTTGCAAACATTCTTTACCATTCTGTAGGCTGCCTTGTGGTTTTTTGTTCATTGTTTCCTTTGCTGTGGAGAGCTTTTTATCTTGATGAAATCCCATAGTTCATTTTCCCTTTTGTTTCTCTTGCCTCTGGCAACATGTTTAGAGCAACTAAGAAGTTGCTCTGTCCAAGGTCAAGGAGATTGCTGCCTGTGATCTCCTCTATGATTTTGAATGTCTCCTGTCTCACATTTAGATCTTTTATCCATTCTGAATTTATCTTTGTGTATAGTGTAAGAAAGGGGTCCAGTTTCACTCTTCTGTATGTTGCTATGCAGATTTCCCAACATCATTTGTTGAAGAGACTGTTTTTTTTTTTCCCATTGGATATTCTTTCTTGCTTTGTCAGGGTAAGTTGCCCATATTGTGTGGGTCCATTCATAGGTTTTCTATTCTGATCCTTTGATCTATGTGTCTGTTTTTGTGCCAGTACCATATTGTCTTGATGACTACAGCTTTCTAATATAGCTTGAAGTCTGGAATCATGATTCCTACAGTTTTGCTTTTCTTTTTCAGGATTTCTTTCACTTTTCAGCGTCTTTTGCGATGGTGTACACATTTTAGGATTGTGTGTTATAGCTCTTTGGAAAATGTGGTTGGTATTTTGGTAGGGATTGCATTAAATGTGCAGATTTATTTGGGTATTATAGACATTTTGACAATGTTTGTCAACTCTTCCAATCCATGAGCATGAGATATTCTTCCATTTCTTTGTGCTGTCTTCAATTTTTTTCATAAGTGTTCTATTGATTTCAGAGTACAGATCTTTTGCATCCCTGGTTAGGTTTATTCCTAGGTATTTTGACTTTGGTTCAATTGTAAATGGATTGATTATTCTTCTGTTCTTTCATTATTGTTGTATAGGAATGTAACCGTACACTGGTTTTATATCCTGTGACATTGATGAATTCATGTATTAGTTTTAGAAACTTTCTGGTGGAGTATTTGGGTTTTCTACATACAGTATCACATTCTCTGCAAGTAATGAGTTTGACTTCATTGCTGATTTGGATGCCTTCTATTTATTTTTGTTGTTTGCTGAAGCTAAGACTTTTAATACTATATTAAATAGTAATGGGAAGTGTGGTCATCCCTATCTCATGGAAAAGTTATCAGTTATTCCCCATTGAGAACAACATTCATTGTGGGTCTTTTGTATATGGCCTTTATGATGTTGAGGTACTTTCCAGCTATTCTTATTTTGTTGAGGATCCTATTCAAGGATGGATGCTGCATTTTGCTAAATGATTTTTCTGCATCTATTGAGAAGATCACATGGTTCTTGTCCTTTCTTTTATTAATATGTTGTATCACATTGTTTGATTTGTGAATATTGAACCACCCTTACAGCCCGGGAATAAATCCCACTTGGTCATAGTGAATAATTCTTTTAATGTACACTTGGACTTGATTTGCTAGAATCTTATTCAGAATTTTTGCACCCATGTTCATCAGTGATATTAGACTATAATTCTCCTTTTTAGGGGTGTTTGTCTGGATTTGAATCAAGGTAATGCTGGCCTTGTAGAAAGAATTTGGTGGTTTTCCTTCCATTTCTATTTTTGGAACAATTTGTGAAGAATGGATATTATTCTTTAAATGTCTGATAGAATTCCCCTGGAAAGCCATCTGGTCCTGGACTCTTGTTAGTTGGGAGATTTTTTTATTACTGATTCAATTTCTTTGCTGGTTATGCAGCTGTTTACATTTTATATTTCTTCCTGTTTCAGTTTTGGTACTTTGTATATTTCTAGGCATTTGTCCATTTCTTCCAGATTGTCCAGCTTTTTGGCATATAATTTTTCATAATATTCTTCTGATTATTTGTATTTCTGTGGTGTTGGTTGTGATCTCTCCTCTTTCATTCATGTTTTTTTTGGGGGGGGTTCTTTCTCTTTTCTTTTTGATAAGTCTGGCTAGGAGCTTATCAACCTTATTAATTCTTTCAAAGAACCAGCTCTTAGTTTCATTATCTGTTCTACTGCTTTTTTATTTTTTTCTATATCATTGATTTCCACTATAATCTTTATTTAATTTTCTTCTCTTGTTGGATTTAGGCTTTATTTGCTTTTCTTTTTTCCAGCTCCTTTGGTGTAAGTTGAGGTTGTGTATTTGAATCTTTTCTTTTTCTTGAGGTAGGCCTGTATTGCTATATATTTCCTTCTTACAACTGCCTTTGCTGTATCCCAAAGGTTTTGGACTGTCATGTTTTTATTTTAGTTTGCTTCCATGTAACACTATATTCCTTAATTCCATGGTTAATCCATTCACTATTTAGTGAGATGTTCTTTAACCTCCATGCATTTGTGATATTTCCCAATTTTTTCTTGTGGGTGACTTCAAGTTTCATATTGTGTGGTCTGAAAATACGCATTGTATGATCTTGATCTTTTTGTACTGAGACCTTATTTGTGACCCAATATGTGATCTGTTCTGGAGAATACTCCATGTGCACTCGAAAAGAATGTGTTTTCTCTTACTTTAGTATGAAGAGTTCTAAATATATCAGTTAAGTGCCTTGGTCCCATGTGTCATTCAAAGCCTTTGTTTCCTTGATTTTCTGCTTAGATGATCTGTCCATTGAAGTGAGTTGGGTGTTAACATCTCCTACTATTATTTTACTATTATCAGTATGTTTCTTTATGTTTGTTATTCATTGCATAATATATTTGGGTGCTTCCAAATTGGAGGCACAAATATTTATAACTGTTAGATCTTGATGGATAGACCCCTTGATAATGATATAATGCCCTTCATATCTTGTTACACTCTTTGATTTAAAATTTAGTTTTTCTGATATAAGTATGGCTTTTGTAACTTTCTTTTGTTGTCCATTAGCTTGATAAATTGTTCTCCACTCACCCACCCCTGTCCGGTTTCAATCTGGAGGTGTTGTTTCTAAAATGAATCTTTTGTAAGCAACATATAGATGGATCTTGTTTTTATCCATTCTGATACACTACATTTTTTTATTAGAGAATTTAGTCCATTTACATTCAGAGTGACTATTGATACATATTAATTTGGTGCCATTGTGTTACCTGTAAATTTGGTGTTTCTGGTGATATTCTCTGTTCCTTTCTAATTTTTGTTGTTTTTGGTCTTTTTTTCCCCCTCAGAGAGTTCCATGTAGAATTTCTTGGTTTTGTGGTCATGAACTCCTTTAGTTTTGTTTGTTTCAGATACTCTTATCTCTCCTTCTATTCTGAATGACAGCCTTGCTGGATAAAGTGTTTTTGGCTACATATTTTTCCCCTTCCGAACTTTGGGTATACCCTACCATTTTCTTCTGACTTGCCAAGTTTCTGTTGAGAGTTCTGCTGCAACCCTGATCTGTCTTCCCATGTAGGTTAAGAACTTTTTACCCTTGCTGCTTTCAGGATTCTTTCTTTGTGTATTTTGTTAAATTGACTATGATATGACTTAGTGATGTCTGACTTTTATGACTTTAATAGGACTTCTCTGTGTCTCTTGGATTTTGATGTCTGAGTCCTTCCCCATATTGGGGAAATTTTCAGCTCAAGTAAATCCTCTTCACTTTTTCTCCCTCTTCATCTTCTGGACTCCTATGATATGAATGTTTCTACATTTTAAGAAGTTGCTGAGGGCGCCTGGGTGGCTCAGTGGGTTAAAGCCTCTGCCTTCAGCTCAGGTCATGATCTCAGGGTCCTGGGATCGAGCCCCGCATCGGGCTCTCTGCTCAGCGGAGATCCTGCTTCCTCCTCTCTCTCTCTCTCTCTCTCTCTCTCTCTGCCTGCCTCTCTGACTACTTGTAATCTCTATCAAATAAAAAAATCCTTAAAAAAAAAAGAAGAAGTTGCTGAGTTACTTAAGTCTACTTTCAAGATCCAAACCTTTTTTTACCCTCTTTTCAGATTCATTATTTTCCAATATATTATCTTCTATATCACTGATTCATTCATGCTTCCTCTATGAATGCTTCATTCATCTTTGCTGTTGTGGCATCCATTTTTGTTTGGATCTCAGTTATAACATTTTAAATTTAAGCCTGACTAGATTTTAATTCTTTATTCTGCAGCAAAGGATTCTGTAGTGTCTTGTGTGTTTTTTTCCAAGCCCAGCTAGTATCTTCATAATTGTTGTTTTAAGTTCTAGTTCAGACATCTTGTTTATATCTGTATTGATTAAATCCTTGGACAAAATTTCTCCTTCCTGTTCTTTCTTTTAGTGTGAATTCCCCCATATTGTCATGTTGTCCAGAAAGGAGGGAGAAAGAAAGAAAGAAAGAAAGATCTAGATTCTAAGTATGTTTTCATCTGCTTGTTAAAAGAAGCTAGATCCACTGGGGATGAGTTAAGACGGAAGAGGAGTAAGGTGATGCTGGGCTTGCTTCATCCTGAACCCAGCTAAATAAATATCAAATCGTTTTGAACATCCAAAAAAATAGATCCAAGGATGGAGAAAATAAAAACAAACAACTAGAGCTAAAAAAGTAATCCCAGCTTCATCATGGATAGTAGGAAAAGATGGAGAATTATTTAGGGGAGAGGAGTACTCTGGGTGCAGTGATTGGGAGGGAGCTCTTTTTGCAAAAAGAAGAGTCAAAGAGTCAAAGAGAAAGAGAGAGATAGAGAGAGAGAATGGAAGTGTTTGTGGGGAATTGCACAAGAAAAACTTTTCCACAGGTGGAGTTAAGATGACAGGGAGTAGAAGACCATAAGTTTGTCTGATCCCTCTAACAGCTATATAGTTATCAAATCATTCTGAACACCTGAGAAATCAATCATAGATTTGAGAAAAGAAGTGCTGCAATTTACAAGTAGAATAGCAACCACCTTTTGGAAGCTACAAGGTGAGAAGACCTGAATCCAGAGCACTATATCTGAAGTTATGGTGGAGGGGAGAGATCCTGCTTAAGGAGGTTATTGCAAGTTATTATAGGAAGAAAAGCACACAATTGGAACTTTTAGAAGTCCACTATAGTGGGGGATGTCCCTTGCTTAAAGGTGCTCAGATGGCAAAGCAGGGCAGAATCCCAGGTGGTTGGTACAGCATGGTCTTAGGATCCCTGTTCAAGAAGAACAGGGGTGACTAAATGCAGCAGAGTTCCTAGGCATAAGAATAGGGAAACTGGCAGAAAACAGCAAGTCTAGGTGCTGGGTTTTTGCTCTGGTTGCCACAAACTGAACTGCTGCCCAGTTGTGTTACCACTTTCCTGGCAGGGGTTCAGCAAAAGGAGAACTATTATGAAGACTTCATCCTACCCCAGAAGGAACAGCATGGGTCCACACTACAGGAATTTGTAGTTTTGAAATTCAGTTGCGTACGTGAGATAAAAACACTTGGCCACAGGCCAGAAGAACACAGAGTTCAGATGGAAACTGGGGAGGCAAGAATTATTGACAGCTTTTTTGTGAGGGCTCACTGAAGGGTGAGTAAGTAGTATAAAATTTTGGTTATGGGGTGCTGCCATTATTCATCCCACACATAAGTGATGAAAGATTTCAGAGAGAGAAGAGAGAAAATGGTGGAAGAGTAGGAGACCCTTATTTCATCTAGTCCCTTGAATTCATCTAGATAGCTATTAAATTATTCTGGACACCTGTGAATTCAACCTGAGACTCAAGAAAAGAGTTGAAGCACATCTGTAAATAGAAAACTGACCATATTTTGCAAGGTAGGAGGTTAAACCATGGGGGGAAGGGAGCCTTCATTAGCTGGCTAGAAGAAAATGGTACAGCAAAATCAGGAGCTCAAAATCAGAACTTTTACAAGTCTGCCCCATTGAGGGACTTCCTTGCTTGAAAGGTGTTCAGGTGGCAAAGAGGAGTAGAATTGTTAGTGGGACAGTGTGATCTCAGAATTCCCGGGGTCACAGAAAGAATGGGGATGCTTGAGTGTGGCAAAGTTCCCAAACATTGGAGCAGGGAAGCCAGCTTTAATCTGAGCCTAAGAATGGGCTTTTGCTCAATGTTGCCATAAACAGCAAACAGCAAAAGAAAGCTGGGGTATAAATCCTTATATTAAAAAAATTAGATTAAATTTTTATTATTTATTTATTTATTTATTCATTTTAATTATGTTCAATTAGCCAACATATAATACATCATTAGTTTTTGATGTAGTGTTCAATGATTCATTAGATTTAAACCAAAGACTATAATAAGAGATGAGGAGAACACTATATAATACTTAAAGGTTCTAACCAACAAGATGTAACAATTGTAATATTTATGCCCCTAACTTGGGAGCAGCCAATTACATTAACCAATTAATAACAAAATTAAGAAACGCAATGGTAATAATACAATAACAGTGGGGGACTTTAACACCCCCCACACTGCAATAGACAGATCATCTAAGATCAACAAGGAAACAGGGCTTTGAATGACACACCGAACCAGATGGACTTCACAGATGTATGCAGAGCATTCCATCCTAAAGTGACAGAATGCACATTCTTTTCAAATGCACATGGAACATTCTCCAGAATAGATCACATACTGGAATACAAATCAGGTCTCAACCCATACCAAAAGACTGAGATTATTCACTGCATATTTTCAGACCACAGAGCTTTGAAAAGTTAAAGAAACAAATTGATAATAATAGAATAACAGTAGGTGACTTCAACACCCACTTATAGCAATGGACAGATTATCTAAGCAGAAGATCAACAAGGAAACATATTGTAGCATATGGACTTCTCAGGTATATTCACAATATTACCCCCTAAAACAGCAGTATACATATTCTTCTCAAGCACACATAGAACATTCTCCAGAATAAATCACATACTAGGTCATGTATCAAGTCTCTACTGGTACAAAATGATTGAGATTGTACCATGCATATTTTTGGACCACACTGCTTTAAACCTTGAAGTCAACAACAAGAAAAAATTTGTAAAGAACCACAAATACATGGATGTTAAAAAGCATCCCCATGAAGAGTGAATGGTCAACCAGGAAATTAAAGAAGAATTTAAGAAATACATGGAAGCAAATGAAAGTTAAAACATGACCATCAAAAACCTTTGGGATGCTGCAAAGGCAGTTGTAAGAGGATAGTACTCAGCAATACAGGACTTCCTCAGAAACAAGAAAATTTCCCAATATAGAACCTAACCTTAGACCTAAAGGAGCTAGAAAAATAACAGCAAAAAACCCCTAAATTTAGCAAGAAAAGAGAAATAATAAAGATTAGAGCTGGGATCATTGATATAAAAATAAAAAATACAGCAGAAAAGATCAGTGAAACTTAGAGCTTATTCTTTAAAAGAATTAATATGATTGATAAGCCCCTAGCCACACTTATCAAAAAGAAAAGAGAAAGGACCCAAATAAAGAAAACCATGAATGAATGAGGAGACATCACAACCCTGAAGAAATATAATTATAAGAACAACTACATGCCAACAAATCAGGCAATCTGGAAGAAATGGATAAATTCCTAGAAACATATGAACTACCAAAACTGAAACAGGAAGAAATAGAAAACCTGATCAAACCCATAATCAGTAAAGAAATTGAATCAGTTATTGAATCAGTAATAAATCAGTAATAAAAAGTCTCCCCCAAAAAGGTCTAGGGCCAGATGGCCTCCCAGCAGCATTCTACCAAACATTTAAAGAGGAGTTAATACCTATCATTCTGAAACTGTTTTGAAAATAGTAACCTCTTGGACATTGGCCACAGCAACTTATTTCAAGACATGTCTCCAAAGGCAAAGGAAACAAAAGCAAAAATGAACTTTTGGGACTTTATCAAGATCAAAAGCTTCTGCACAGCAAAGGGAACAGTCAACAAAACAAAGAGGCAACCCACGGAATGGGAGAAGATATTTGCAAATGACAGTATAGACAAAGGGCTGATATCCAAGATCTATATATAACTCCTCAAACTCAACACACACAAAACAGATAATCATGTCAAAAAATGGGCAGAAGACATGAACAGACACTTCTCCAATGAAGACATACAAATGACTAACAGACGCATGAAAAAATATTCATCATCACTAGCCATCAGGGTGATTCAAATCAAAACCACATTGAGATACCAACTTACACCAGTTAGAATGGTCAAAGTTAACAAGACAGTGAACAATGTGTGTTGGAGAGTATGTGGAGAAAGGGGAACCCACTTACACTGTTGGTAGGAATGTAAGTTGGTGCAACCATTTAGGAAAACAGTGTGGGGATTGCTCCAAAAATTAAAACTAGCGTTACCCTATGACCCTGCAATTTCACTACTGGGTATTTACCCCAAAGATACAGATGTGGTGAAAAGAAGGGCCATCTGTACCCCAATGTTCATAGCAGCAATGGCCATAGTCACCACACTTTGGAAGGAACCAAAGATGCCCTTCAACAGATGAATGGATAAAGAAGACAGGTCCATATATACAACAGAATATTACATCTTCATCACAAAGGATGAATACCTAACTTTTGTATCAACCTGGTTGGGACTGGAGATTATAGTTGAGTGAAATAAGTCAAGCAGAGAGAGTCAATTATCATATGGTTTCACTTACTTGTGCAGCATAAGGAATAACATGGAGAACATTAGGAGAAGGAAAGAAAAAGTGAATTGAGGTAAATCAGAAGGGGAGACAAAGCATGAGAGACTTTGGACTCTGAGAAACAAACTGAGGGTTTAGGAGAGATGGGCGGGGAGAATGGGTGAGCCTGGTGATGGGTATTAAGGAGGGCACGTATTGCATGCGGCTCTAGGTGTGGTGCATAAATAATGTATCTTGGAACACTGAAAAAAATAAAATTAAGCTGTTAAAAAATAAAGATATTAATGATAGACTTCATGAAAAAAAAGATTCAGTGTTTGGCCCTTTCCTTATAATTCAAAACGTATGATTGAAGACACTTTTATTCTTCATAAACAACAGTGTTAGTTGGAAGTCGTGCTTGACACAGACTTGTATCTTGGACTTATGTGTAGGGCTCTCCTGAGGCTACCTCTCATACATAGAAAACTCTTCTACATTCATGACAGGAGACCCTAGCTCAGAGAATCCCTGCACACAGAGCTGTTCCTCTGTGTACAGTATATCAGGTTTTCCAAAAGTTTCTTTCACATATGGCTTTGAAGCTGCTTTGATGCTTTGCAGAAGAGATAGTTGTTGAAAGGCGGTGTCTCAACAGTTTTGTTCCTTAGGCATCCTCACATCATGCACTTGCAAAGGCAGCCTTCTTCAAGTAACAATGTGTTAACTGGGAGAGTCATTGGATACAGACTACTCTCACACAGATAAGGTGATGGCCTTCACCATAGGCTTTCACACCTACCACTGAACATGCCTCAAGCTGCCTGAAAGATGTCAGCTGAGAGAGCATTTTACACAATGAATGTTCACCTCCACAGGCCTAGGGCACAGTCCTTATGCTTTCACAATTACATTTGAAAATGTCTCTAGCCACAGGGAAGAAGATATTCATGGAAGCACCATTTCTCTACAGTGTTGTTGCTTAAGATTTGGTGTTCAGTTCTCATCATTCAATAAGCAGCTTTCAAGACACTTTAATCTTCATGTATCAGTGTTAGGTCAAAAACGTGCTGGACATAGACTTGCTTCTTGAACTTAAGTGTAGGGTTCTCCTGAGACTTCCCCACATGCATATGAAAACCCTCATTCTTGCTGACACTGGACAAGAGTTGAGAAAGGCACTGCACACAAAGCTATTCCTCCCAGTAAAAAATACCATGCTTTACCTCTGCTTTTCCTCACACTTGGCTTCAAAGCTGCCTTGATTCTTAGCAGAAGAGACGGTCATCAAATGATGGAGTTTCTGCAGCATTGGTTGTAGAGGGAACCATATGGCACGATTCTTAGACTCACATCACACACTTGCAATGCATCCTTCTGCACATAACAATGTGTTAGCTGGTAGAATCATTTGACACAGACTTCTCTCTCCCAGTTAAGTTTATGGCTTTTTCCCTAGGCTTTCATAAGTACCCCCAAATATGCCTTCAGCTGCGTGAAAGAAGATGTCAGTTGAGAGAAGTGTTCTACAAAATGGAAGTTCACCACCATAGGACAGGGGCATAGTCCATATGCTTTCACAATTACATATGAAAATGCCTCTAGTCTCAGGGGAGAAAATTTTAGTGGAAGGGAAGTTTCTCTACAGTATCATTGCTTAAGATTCAGTGTTGGGCACTTTTCTTATGATTCAATGTGTAGTTTTCAAGACACTTTTATTCTTCATAAACCACAGTGTTAGTTGGAAGTCGTGTTTGACACAGACTTGTATCTCAGAGTTAAGTGTAGTGTTCTTCTGAGGCTACCTCACATAAATTTGAAAACACTTCTACTTTCATGACAGGGGACGATGGTTGAGAGAACCCGTTTTCACAGAGCTGTTCCTCCAAGTAAAGATATCAGGATTTCCCCCTGCTGCCCTTCAACACATGGCTTGGAAGCTGCTTCGATGCTTAGCAGAAGAGACGGTTGTCTTAAATCGTTGTCTCTACAGCTATGGTTGTAGAGGCAAGGGCATGACACGTTCCTTAGACTTCCTCACATTACACACTTGCTAAGGCATCCTTCTGCACATATCAGTGTGTACTGGTAGAGTCATTCTACACAGACTTCTCTCTCTCAGTTATGTGTATCTCATTTTCCTTAGGCTTTCACGTGTACCACCAAACATGCCTCCAGCTGCATGATAGAAGATGTCAGCTGAAAGAAGTATTCTACCAACAGATATATGCCCACACAGGCCTAAAGCACTGTCTTTAAGCTTTCACAATTACATTTGAAAATGCCTCTAGCCTCAGGGAAAAAGATAGTAGAGGAAGGACGGTCTCTCCGGTAATGTTGCTTAGGATTCAGTGTTCGGGCCTTTCCTTATAATTCAACACATGATTCCACACACTTTTACTTTTCAAGAACCCTCGTGCTACTAAAAGTTATGCTTGACACAGACTTGTTTCTCAAACTTAAGTATAGGGCTCTCCTGAGGAGATCTCTTATACATTAGAAAACCCTTCTACTTCCATGACAGTGGACACTAGTTGAGAAAAACCCTGCGCACAAAGTTGTTCCTCCAAGTAAAGGATATCCCACTTTCCCTCTCCTTTTCTTCACACTTGGCTTTGAAACTGCTTTGATGCTTTGCAGAAGGGATGGTCGTCAAAAGATGGCATCTCTACAGCGTTGGTGTAGAGGAAAGTATACAGCACTTACCTTAGGCTTCCTCACATGTCATACACTTGTAAGTCATCCTTCTTCATACAACAGTGTATTAGCTGGTAGAGTCATTGGACAGAGACTTCTCTCTCCCAGTTAAGCACATGGCATTTTCCTTAGGCTTTCATGAGTACCTCCTAACATGCATCCAGCTGCCTGAAAGAAGACATCAGCTGAGAGAAGCGTTCTACACAATGGATGTTCACCACCACAGACCTAGGGCACAGTCCATAAACTTTCACAATTAGATGTGAAAATGCCTCTAGCCTAAGGGAAGACAATTTAAGATGAGGTGTGTTTTCTCTATAATGTAGTGGCTTAAGATTCAGTGTTCAGCCATTTCCTTCTGCTTTTAACATGTAGGTTTCAAGACAATTTTATTCTTCATGAAGCACACTATTAGGATTCAGTTGTGCTGCACTCTGAGTTCATCTATCTCAGAGTTAAGTGTAGAGGTCTTCTTACATGACTTTGCATACATTTGAAAACTCTTCTACTTTCATGACAGGGGAGGTGAGCTGAGAGAAAGCCTCCACACAGAGCTATTCCTCCAAGTAATGTATATCTTACTTTCCCCCTTCTGTAATTTACACTTGGCTTTGAATCTTCTTCAATCATTCGCAGAAGAGATGATCGTCTGAAGATGGTGTCTCAACAGTGTTGGTTGTAGAGGGAAGTGTATGGCAAGAAGGCACATGTTGGGCCCTAAACTCTAAGAAACAACCTCCTTGGTGGAAACTGTCCTTCACAGATCATCTTCCACAAAGAAAGACTGTTGATGTGTAAGGGAAACACACAGGGTACCTCTGTCTGAGGGACAGAGCCCTGCAGCAGGCTTCTCTCAAGTCACCATATTGTTTCATGAAGAGGGAGGCCATTTTCAAATAGTGTTTGTGAATGTGTAAGGATAAGGCCTTCTGTCTCTACATGGGAAATAAGTCTGAGTTGAATGTGACTACATCCCCTAACATGGTGTTCCACGGAGAAAGATGCATTTTAAAATGTCTGCCCAAAAACCTAAGGAAAGTCCCATGTACTTACCTCCCAGAAACAACCATGAAGTGAAAATGAATTTCACGATCATCACACTCTTCTGAGAGAGAAAGTTTTGCACCAGTGAATGGGGAAGCCTAAGAAAACTGCCATGCATTTAAGTCACAGGAACTTTGTGAAAGCTCGCCCTTAACTCAGGCCTCAGAACAAGTCCGCAGGCTGCCAGGGGATCAGCTCCTACCAACTCCATGACCTTAATCCTAATGGAGAGCTCCAACACTGGCAATGAGAACAGAACACAAACTCCAGTTCTGAGTGCACAAACACCAGCTCTGACCTCTCTGCTCTCTCAGCCTAACACTCACAGTCACCCTGCCTCGGGCCTACATTTGAAGGCACGAGTAGTGTGCCATGCTAGACACTTCTGTGGGAGAGAAAGTGCAGTAGCAAAACCCTCCTTCCAGCTAACATCCTCCGGGCACCCTGAGCAGAGAGGACTTTCCAAAAGGGTGTGTGGAAGCACAAGGAAAGTGCCCATGCTTATCCTGGCACATCAACTCTGGGGGGATGCCACCCATGGTCCTGTGCCAAAAGAAGCCTTTCTGAGGTCTCTAAGGATAGAGGCAGATGCGAACCTCTTAGCTCTGAGAATCAGCAATGGAGAAGACCGTCTTCCATGAATGTTTTCCAAGGAAGCTGGAAGCCGTAAGCCGTTTCCCAGACACAGGTGAGTGCCCTTATATACTGAAGGCCCTAGACACTGCCCCCAGAGACCAGTCTGGGCTGCATGCACCTCTGCCCTGACATCGTGTTTCAGGGAGATAGCAGTGTTCCCCCAGGGACGCCTGGAAGCCAAACAAATGTGCCAGGCCCTGACCTCTAAGGAAGTTCCCCTGGGGAAAACTGTCCTTCACCCAATATCTTCCACAAAGAGGGAAGTGTGGAAGTGGAAGGGAAACACCCAGTGTACCCCTTTCTGTACTGGGGGGCATGCATGTTCTACCTGCTCTGAGGCTTCTGCGCAGCTCTGAACAGCACGGTTTAATCCAGGGTGGTAGGAGAAGTCCTGAGGTGTTTCTCAGGATTTCCCAATCTGGAGGGCTTATGAGCCTGATAACCCAATTTAGGGTTAAGGTTAGAGCATTGGAGCATGCAGGCCTGATCTGTAAGCATTGTGGCAGGCTCCTGTGGAGCTCAGTTGAGGGTGGTCCTCCGGCGGCACCTGAGACTTCGGGTTTCTGGTGGGGGAGGCCACTGAACCTGGAGGTGGCCTCTGGGTTGCCTGCATGTTTCACCCACTTTGAGGGCTTTGCGCAGCTCTAAACTGCATGGTTTCCTCATGGGTGGCAGGCGGAATCCTGGGGTGTGTCTCTGGGGTCCCCAATCTTGAGGGCTTGTGGGCCATACCTCTGGGGATGTAAGCCTGATAACCCAACCTAGGGATAGGGTTAGGGCCTAGCAGCATGGCAGGCTCCAAATGCCAGCACTGAGGCGGGCTCAGTGGGGGACTGAGTTGAGGGCAGGCATCAGGCAGGGCATCAGCCTCTCAGTTTTTGGACAGGGTGACCGCCGAATTTGGGAGGCCTTGGGTGTTCATGCATGTTTCTCCCACTCTGAGGGAGTGTGCAGCTCCAAATGGCATGGTTTCCTCTTTGGTGGCAGCTGGAGTCCTAGTGTGTGTCTCAGGGGTACCCAATCTGGAGGACATGGGGGCCAGGCCTCTGGGGATGGAAACATGAAACCCCATCCTAGGGTTAGGATTAGGGTCCATGGGAATGGCAAACCCAATCTGCTGGCACTGAGGCGGGATCCTGAGGGGGGTGAGTTGAGGGTGGTGTTGAGGCGACGCATCAGACTCTGAGATTGTGGCCGGTGGGGCTTCCGAAACAGGTGGTGGCCTGAGGGAGGTGTGCAGATTTCTCCCACTCTGAAGGATCTGCACAGCTCCAAATGGCATGGTTTCCTAATGGGTGGCAGGCAGAGTCCTGTGGTGTGTGTTAAGGGTCCCCAATCCAGAGGACTTGGGGCCCAGGACAATGGGGATGGAAGCCCAATCACCCAACCTAGGGTTAGAGTTAGGGCCCAGGGTCATAGGAGGTCACATCTCCCAGCCCTGAGGCGGACTCCATGGGAGGCTGAGTTGAGGGCAGGATTCAGGTGGCGCGTTGGACTCTGGTGTGAGGATAGGGGTCCTGCTGAAACTGGGTGTGGCCTCAAGGGTACATGCAATTTTCTCCCACTCTGAGGGATTTCACAGCTCCAAACTGCACAGTTCCCTTTTGGGTGGCAGGCTGAGTCCTGAATTGTGGCTCAGGGGTCCCCAGTCGGGACAGTTTGGGGGCCAGGTCTCTGGGGATGGAAGAAAGAGAACCCAACCTAGGGTTAGGGTTAGGGCATAGGGGCATGGCAGTCCTGATCTGCCAGTGCTGAGACAGGCTCATGGGTAACTAGTTGAGGGCAGTGGTCAAGTGGCGCATCAGACTCTGAGTTTGGGGCCAGGGGGCCACCGAAACTGGGGGTGTCCTGGGGGACATGCAGGTTTCTCCCACTCAGAGGGATTTATGCAGCTCCAAATAGCACAGTTTTGTCATGGGTGGCAGGTAGAGTCCTGGAATGTGTCTGAGTGTCCCCAGTCTGGAGGGCTTGGGTACCAGGCCTCTGGGGACAGAAGCCTGAAAAAAATCCAACCTAGGTTTAGGGTTAGGGTCTAGGGGCATGGCAGGCTCGATCTGCTGGTGCTGAAGCTTGCTCCTCTAGGGCCTGAGTTGAGAGTGGATGTCAGGCAATATATCAGGCTCTGGGTTCATGGCCAGATAACCTGCCGAATGTGAGTGTGGTCTCAGGGGATAGGCAGATTTCTGCCGCTCTGAGGGTTCTGGCCTTCTTCAAACTACATGGTTTCATTGTAGGTGGCAGTAGGATTCCTGGCATGTGGCTCATGGGTCCCCAGTCTGGAGGGCTTGGGGGCCAGATCTCTGGGGACATAAGCCTGAAAACCCAAACTTGGGTTAGGGTTAGGGCCTAGAGTCATGGCGGGTCTGATCAGCAGATGATGAGGCAGGTTACCCGGGGCACTGAATTGAGCGTGTCAGGAAGCTCATCAGGTTCCACATTTCTGGCCAAGGGGTTCACCAACGGTTTGGGTGGCCTCAGGGGAGCATGCAGGTTTCTCCCATGCTGTGGTTTCTGCGCAGCTCCAAATAGCATGGTTTCCTTCTGGGTGGCAGGTGTAGTCCTGGCGTGTGGCTCATGGGTCCCCAGTCTGGAAGGCTTGGGGCCCAGACCAGTGGGGATGGAAGCCTTGAAAACCAAACCTAGGGTTAGGGATATGACCTAGTGGCATGCAGGTCTGATCCGCCGGTGCTGAGGTGGACTCTCCATGGGGCTGAGTTGAGGCCAGAGGTCAGACATGGCATCAGGCTCTCTGTTTGTGACCAGGAGGGCTACTGACAGTGAGTGGCCTCAGGGGGCATGCAGTTTTCTCCTGCTCAGAGAGATTTGTGCAGCTACAAATGGCACAGCTTCCTCCTAGATGGCAGTTGCAGTCCTGAGGGGTGTCTCGTGGGTCCCTAGTCTGGAGGGCTTGGGGGCCAGTCCTGTGGGGACAGAAGCCTGAAATCAAACCTAAGGTTAGGATTAGGGCCTAGTGTCATGGCAGGCCTGATCTGCAGACGCTGAGACAGGCTCCCAGGATCTGAATTGAGGGTAGGTGTCAGGCAGCGCATCAGGGTCCGTGTTTCTAGCCAAGGGGGTCACTGAGGGCCTGGCTGGCCTCAAGGGGGCATGCCAGTTTCTCCCATGCTGGGGTTCTGTGCAGCTCCAAAAGGCACAGTTTCCTCCACGGTGGCAGGGAGAGTCCTGGGTTCTGGCTCCTGAGACCAGGGGCTAGGCCTTTGGGGATGGAAGACTGAAAACCAAACCTAGGGTTGGGGTTAGGGCCTAGGGGCATGCAGTCCTGATCCACCAGTGCTCAGACGGACTCCCCAGGGGCCTAAGTTGAGGCTGTGTGTTAGGCATTACATCGGGGTCCAGGTTTGTGTCCAGTAGGGCCGCCGACGGTGAGGGTGGTCTCAGGGTGATGGTCTCAGGGTTATGTAGGTTTCTTCCAAATGGCAGATTTTCATCCTGAGTGGCAGGTAGAGTCCTGAGGGTTCCCTCATGGGTTCCCCAGTACAGGTCATGGGGGCCAGAACTGTGGAGATGGAAGCCTGAAACCCCAACCTAGGGTAGGGTTAGGGTCTGAGGACATGGTAGACCCAGTCTGCAGTGGCTGGGGCGGGCTCCCAGGGGGAGCTGATTCAAGGGTGGTTGTCAGGTCAAGTATCAGGCTCCATGTTTCTGGCCAAGGTTGTCGCTGATGGTCTGGGTGGCCTTAGGGGGGCATGCAGTTATCTCCCGCTCTGAGGGATCTGCACAGCTCTAAATGGCATGGTTTCCTCCTGGGTGGCAGGCGGAGTGCTGTGGTCTGGCTCCTTGGTCTCCAGTCTGGGAGGCTTGGGGTCTCGTTCTGGGGACAGAAGGCAGAAGACCCAACTTACATTTATGGTTAGGGTCTGGAGGCATGGTAAGTCCAATCTTCAGTCATGGGGCAGGCTCATCAGGAGGCTGAGTTGAGGGCAGGGGTCAGCCATCATATTAGTTTCTGGGTTTGTGACCTGGATGGCTGCCGACGGTGAGTGTGGCCTAAGGGGGGCATGCAGGTTTCTCCTGCTCTGAGGGATCTACGCAGCTCCAAACGGCACAGTTTCCTCCTGAGTGGCAGGTGGAGTCCTGAGGGATGGTTCATGGGTCCCCAATCTGGAGGGCTTGGGGACCCGCCCTCTGGGGACTGAAGCCTGAAAACCCACCCTAGGCTTAGGGCTTGGGCCTAGGTGCATGGTGGGACAGATCTGCTGGCGCTGTGGTGGACTCCCTGGGGGGCAGGGCACTGAGTGGAGGGCATGGTCAGGTGGTTCATCAGGCTCAGAGTTTGTGGCCAGGTGGGCCAATGAATGTGGGGATGGCCTTAGGTTGGCATGCAGGTTTCTCCCACTCTGAAGGATCTGCGCAGCTCCAAACATCACAGAAACCTCTACGGTGGCTGAAGGAGTCCAGGTGTGTGGCTCAGTGGTCCTGAAACTGGAGGGCTTTTGGGCCAGGCCTCTGGGGACAGAAGCCCTGGAAACACAGCCTAGGCTTAGTGGTAGGTCCTATGGGCATGGTAGGCCCAAAATGCCGACACCAGTAGGATTCCTGGATGGCTGAGCTGAAGGCATTTGTTAGCCAGCACATGAGGCTCCGTGTTTGTGTCCAGGAGGGCCGCTGACAGTGAAGTTGGCCTCAGGGGTGCATGTAGGTTTCTCCCGCTCTGGGGGTTCTGCAAAGCTCCAAATGGCACGTTTTTCCTCCTGGGTGGCAGGTGGAGTCCTCAGGTGTGGTTCAGGGGTTCCCAGTCTGGAGTGCTTGATGGTCAGGCCTCTGAGGATGGAAGACTAAAAACCAAACCTAGGGTTGGGTTAGGGCCAAGAGTCATGGCAGGCCAGAACTGCCACCACTGCGGTGGCCTACCCAGGGGCTGAGTTGTGAGTGGTGATCAAAAGGATGCATCAGGATTCGTGATTCCATCCAAGGGGTTCGCTGAAGGTGGCCTCAGGGGGGCATGCAGTTTTTCCTGCTCTGAAGGCTCTTTGCAGCTCAAAAATGGCACTTTTCCTCCTGGATGGCAGGGACAGTCCTGAGGGATGTCTCATGGGTCCCCAATCTGGATGCCTTGGGAACCAAGCCTTGGGGGACTGAAGCTTGAACAACAAACCTAGCATTAGAGTTAGGGCATAGGAGCATGGCAGGCCCGATCTGCTGGTACTGAGGCAGACTCCCCAGGAGGCTGATTTGAGGGTGGGTGTCAGGCATCATGTCAGTGGGCCAGACGGGCCACTGAATGTGAGGGTTGCCTCAGGAGGGCAGGTAGATTTCTCTCGCTCTGAGGGTTTGGCGCAGCTCCAAATGGCACCGTTTCCTCTTGGGTGGCAGGCAGAGTCCTTGGGCGTGGCTCATGGGTCCCCAGTCTGGAGGGCTTGGGTACCAGGCCTCTGAGGACAGAAGCCTGAAAAAAACCCAACCTAGGTTTAGGGTTAGGTTCTAGTGGCATGGCAGGCCTGATCTGCTGGCTCAGAATCTTGCTCTCCCAGGGCCTGAGTTGAGGGTGGAAGTCAGGCTTCATGTCAGATTCTGGGTCTGTGGCCAGATAGCCTTCCGAATGTGAGGGTGGTCTCATGGCCAGATGGGCCACCGAAGGTGAGGGTGGTCTCAGGGATATAGGCATAATTCTCCTGCTCTGAGGGTTCTGGCCAGCTCCAAACAGCACAGTTTCCTCCTGGGTGGCAGGAATAGTCCTGGCATGTGACTCATGGGTCCCCAGTCCGGAGGGCTTGGGGGCCAGACCTGTGGGGATAGAAGTCAGAAAACCCAATATAGGGTTAGGGTAAGGGCCTAGAGTCAGGGCAGTCCTGATCTGCCGACGCTGAGTCAGGCTACCTGGGGGGCTGAATTGAGTGCGAGTGTCAGTCAGCAGATCAGGCTCTGTGTTTCTGCCCAAGGGGGTTGCTGATGGTCTGGGTGGCCTCAGGGGGCATACGGGTTTCTCCCGCGCTATGGGTTCTGTGCAGCTCCCAAAGACAGTTTCCTCCTGGATTCTGGCTCATGGCCCCAGTCTACAGGACTTGAGGGTCAGGTCTCTGAAAACCCAAAATAAGGTTAGGCTTAGGGCCTAGAGGCATGGCAGGCCCGATCTGCCATTGCTGAGGTGGGCTGCCCAGGGTTTGAGTTGTGGGTGGTGGTCAAGGGATGCATCAGGCTGCATGTTTCCAGCCACGGGGATTTGCTGGCACTGAAGCTTGTTCCCTTAGGGCCTGAGTTGAGAGTGGATGTCTGGCATCACATCAGATTCTGGGTCTGTGGTCAGATAGCCTTCCGAATGTGAGGGTGGTCTCAGGGGGACAGACAGATTTCTCCTGCTCTGAAGGTTCTGGCCAGCTCCAAACAGCATGGTTTCCTTCTGCGGGGGAGTAGTCCTGGTGTGTGCCTCATGGGTCCCCAGTCTGGAGGCCTTGGGCGCCAGACCAGTGGGGACGGAAGCCTGGAAACCAAACCTAGGGCTAGGGATACTACCTTGGGACATGCAGACCTGTTCTGCTGGTGCTGAGGTGGACTCCCCATGGAGCTGAGTTGAGGCTGTGGGTCAGGCACCACATCAGGCTCCGGGTTTGTGTCTAGTAGGGCTGCCAATGGTGAAGGTGGCCTCAGTGGTCATGCACGTTTTTACTGCTTTGTGGGTTTTTTTTTTTTTTAAGATTTTATTCATTTATTTGACAGAGAGAGATCACAAGCAGGCAGAGAGGCAGGCAGAGAGAGAGAGGGGAAGCAGGGCCCCCTGCTGAGCAGAGAGCCTGATGTGGGGCTTGATCCCAGGACCCTGGGATCATGACCTGAGCTGAAGGCAGAGGCCTAACCCACTGACCACCCAGGCGCCCCACTTTGTGGGTTTTGTGCAGATCCAAATGGCATATATCCCTGCTCAGTGGCAGTTGGAGTCCTGACCGGTTCCTCATGGGTCCCCAATACGGAGGTCATGGGGGCCAGGCCTCTGGGGCCAGAAGCCTGAAACACCAACCTAGGGTTAGGGTTAGGATCTCGAGGCTTGGAACACCCGATCTGCTTTTGCTGAAGTGTGCTACCCGGGGGATCTGATTTGATGGCTATTTTCAGGCCACACATCAGGCTCCACGTTTCTGGCCAAGGGGGTCGCTGATGGTCTGGGTGGCCTCAGGGGGGCATGCAGATTTCTCCCACTCTGAGGGTTTTGCCCTGGTTCATATGGCACAGTTTCCTCCTGGGTGGCAGGTGGAGTCCTTGGGTGTGGCTCATGGGTTCCCAATCTGGAGAGTTTGGGTACCACGCCTATGGGGACAGAAGCCTGAAAACCCAACCTAAGGTTAGGGTTAGGTCTAGGGGCATGGCAGGCCCGATCTGCTGGCACAGAAGCTTGCTCCCCTAGGCCTGGGTTGAGGGTGGAAGTCAGGCATCATGTCAGGCTCCAGGTTCGTGGCCAGATGGGCCGCCAAATGTGAGGGTGGTCTCAGGGGGCCAGGTATATTTCTCCTGCTCTGAGGGTTCTGGCCAGCTCCAAACAGCACAGTTTCCTCCTGGGAGGCAGGAGGAGTCCTGGCGTGTGGCTCATGGGTTCCTAGTCTGGAGGGTTTGGGGGCCCGACTTGTGGGTATGGAAGCCTGAAAACCAAACCTGGGGTTAGGGTTAGGGCCTAGGGACATGCAGATCCAATATGCTGGTGCTGAGGCATACTCCCTGGGGGGCTGAGTTGAGGTCGGGGTCAGGCATTGCATCATCATGCTCTTGGTTTGTGTCCAGTAGGGCTGCTGATGGTGAAGGTGTCTTCAGGGGGCATGCAGGTTTTTCCTGCTCTGAAGGTTCTGTGCAGATCCAAACAACAGATTTTCCTCCTGGGTGGCAGGTGAAGTCCTGAGGGTTGCCTCATGGGTCCCCAGTATGGAAGTCATAGGGGTGAGGCCTCTGTGGACCAAAGCCTGAAACCCCAATCTGTGTTAGGGTTAAGGCCTAGAAGTTTGGCATGCCCAATCTGCTGTAGCTGAAGTGGGCTACCTAGGGAGGGGGTGGTTGGGCTGAATTGAGAACAGTTGTCTGGCCACGTATCAGGCTCCCTGTTTATGGCCAAGGGGGTCACCAACTCTCTGGGTTGCCTCAAGGGCACATGCGGGTTTCTCCCATCCTGAGGATTCTGTATAGCTCCAAAAGGCATGGTTTTTCCTCGGTGACAGAGTTCTGGGGTCTGGCTCCTGCATCTCCAGTCGTGAAGGCTTGGAGGCTAAGACTCTAGAGATGGAAAGCAGAAGACCCAACTTAAAATTACAGTTAGGGTGCGTGGACATGGTAGGCCTAAACTGCAGTCGCTGGAGCGGGCTCCCTGGGGGGTTGAGTTGAGGGCGGGGGTCAGGCGTCACATCAGTTTCCGGGTTTGTGGCCGGGAGAGCTCCAATGGTGAGTGTGGCCTCAGGGGGGCATGCAGGTTTCTCCCACTCTGAGGGATCTGTGCAGCTCAAAATGGCATGGTTTCCTCCTGGGCAGCACACAGACTCCTTAGGGGTGGCTCACGGGTCCCCAGTGTGGAGGGCTTGGGGACCGGGGCTCTGGAACTGAAACGTGAAAACCCACACTAGGGTTAGGGCTTGGGCCTAGGGGCAGTGTACCCAAACTCTCCAGACCGATCTGCTGGCACTGCTGTGGACTCCCTGGGGGGCAGGGCCATGAGTACAGGGTGTGGTCAGGTGACATGTCAGGCTCCGAGTTTGTGGCCAGGTGGGCCAATGAATGTGGGGATGGCCTCGGGTCGGCATGCAGGTTTCTCCCACTCTGAAGGGTCTGCACAGCTCCAAACAGCACAGAATCCTCCATGGTGGCTGAAGGAGTCCTAGTGTGTGGTCCTGAAACTGGAGGGCTTTTGGGCTAGGCCTCTGGGGATGGAACACTGGAAACACAACCCAGGCTTAGGGTTAGGTCCTAGGGGCATGGTAGGCCTGAAATGCCAGCACTGAGGTGGGATTCCTGGGTGGCTGAGCTGAAGGCATTTGTCAGCCAGCACATGAGGCTCTGTGTTTGTGACCAGGAAGTTATCCTCAGGGGTGCATGCAGGTTTCTCCCACTCTGAGGGTTTTGCGCAGTTCCAAATAGCATGGTTTCCTCCTGGGTAGCAGGGGAGTCCTCAGATGTGGATAAGGGGTCCCCAATATGTATGCTTGAGAGTCAGGCCTCATGGCCTCTAGAGGCATGGCTGGCCCGATCTGCCGTTGCTAACACAGGCCCCCTGGGAGCTGTGTTGTGGACCATGGTCAAGGGTCGCATTAGGCTCCATGTTTCCTGCCAAGGGGTTCACTGAAAGTCAGATTAGCCTCAGGGGTGCATGCAGGTTTTTCCGTCTCTGAGGGCTCATTGCAGATCCAAACGGCACGTTTTCCTCCTGGATGGCAGGGGGAGTCCTGAGGGGTGTCTCATGGGTCCACAATCTGGAGGGCTTGGGAACCAGGCTTTTGGGGATGGAAGCCTAAACAACCAACCTCGGATTAGGGTCAGGCCCTCGGGGCATGGCAGGCCTGATCTGCTGGTGCTGAGGCAGACTCCCTGGGGGGTTGAACTGAGGGCAGATGTCAGGCATCAGGTCAATCTCCAGGTTTCTGGCCGGATGGGCCACCCTACGTGAGGTTTGCCTCAGGGAGGCATGCAGAACCCTCTCTGAGGGTTCTGCGCAGCTCCAAAATGTACAGTTTCCTCCTGGGTGGCAAGCGGAGTCCTGGGGTGTGGGTCATGGGTCCCCAGTCTGGAGGGCTTAGGGGCCAGACCTCTGGGGATGGAAGTCTGAAAACCCAACCTGGGGTTAGGGTTAGGGCCTAGAGTCATGGCAGGTCACATCTGCAGATGCTGAGGCAGGCTACCCAGGGTGCAGAATTGAGTGTGAGTGTCAGGCGACACATCAGGTTCCATGTTTCTGGCCAAGGGGGTCACCGATGATCTGGGTAGTCTCAAGGGGGCATGCAGATTTCTCCCATGCTGTGGGTTCTGTGCAGCTCCAAAAGGTACAATTTCCTCCTGGGTGGCAGGCAAAGTCCTGGGATCTGGCTCATAGGTCCCAGTCTGGAGTGCTTGAGGGTCAAGCCTCTGGGTATGGAAGCCTGAGAACCAAACCTAGGGTTAGGGTTTTGGTCTAGAAGCATGGCAGGCCTGATCTACCATCACTGAGGTGGGCTATGCACGGGCTGAGTTGAGGGCCGTGGTCAAGGGATGCATCAGGCTCGGTGTTTCCGGCCAAGGGGTTCGCTGAAGGTCAGGGTGGCTTCAGAGGGATATGCAAGTTTTCCCCACTCTAACAGCTCTTTGCAGCTCAAAAATGGCACATTTACCTCCTGGGTGGCTGGTGGAGTTGTGAGGGGGGTCTCATTGGTCCCCAATCTGGAGGCCTTGGAAACCAAGCCTCTGGGAACAGAAGCCTGAACAACCAATCTAGGGTTAGGGTTAGCATCTATGGGCACAGCAGGCCCTGTCTGCTGGTGCTGAGGCAGACCCCTGGGGTCTGAGATGAGGGCGGGTGTCTAGCGTCACGTCGGGCTCCAGGATCCTGGCCAGATGGGCTGCCGAATGTGAGGATTGCCTCAGGGGGGCAGGCAAATTTCTCCCACTCTGAGGGTTTGGCGCAGCTCCAAATGGCATGGTTTCCTCCTGGATGGCAGGCAGAGTCCTTGGGTGTGGCTCATGGGTCCCCAATCTGGAAGCCTTGGGAACCAGGCCTCTGAGGATGGAAGCCTGAAAACCTAACCTAGGGTTATTATTAGGGTCTAGGGGTATGGCAGGCCCAATCTGCTGGCACTGAAGCTTGCTCCCCTAGGGCCTGAGTTGAGGGCAGATGTCAGTCATCACGTCAGTCTCCAGGATCGTGGCCAGATGGGCAGACATATGTGAGGGTGGTCTCAGGGGGCAGGCAGATTTCTCTCACTCTGAGGGTTCTGGCCAGCTCCAAACAGCATGGTTTCCTTCTGGGTGGCAGGAGGAGTCCTGGCGTGTGGCTAATGGGTCTCTAGTTTGGAGGGCTTAGGGGCCAGACCTGTGGGGATGGAAGCCTAAAAACCCAATGCAGGGTCAGGGTTAGGGCCTAGGGTCATGGCAGGCCTGATCTGCAGATGCTGAGGTGGGCTACCCACAGGGCTGAATTGAGCACGAATGTCCGTCAGCGCATAAGTCTCCGTGTTTCTGGCTAACGGGTTCGCCGATGGTCTGGGTAGCCTCAGGGGTGCATGCAGGTTTCTCCCGCTCTTGGGTTCTGTGCAGTGCCAAAATGCACCATTTCCTCCTGGGTGGCAGGCAGAGTGCTGGGGTCTGGCTCCTTGGTCTCCAGTCTGGGGGTCTTGGGGGCTAGACCTCTGGGACAGAAGCTGAAGACCCAACCTAAAGTTAGGGTTAGAGACTGGGGGCATGGTAGCCCAATCTTCTGTCTCTGGGGTGGGCTCCATGGGGGGCTGAGTTGAGGGCGGGGGTCAGGCATCACATCAGTTTCTGGGTTTGTGGCCCAGAGGGCTGCTGCTGATAAGCGTGGCCTCTGGGGGGGGGGGGGCAGCATGCATGTTTCTCCCGCTCTGAGGGATCTGTGCAGCTCCCAATGGCACAGTTTTCTCCTGGGTGGAAGGCAGAGTCATGAGGGGTGACTCATGGGTCTCCAATCTGAAGGGCTTGGAGACTCGGCCTCTGGGGACTGAAGCTGCCCTAGGCTTAGGGCTTGGGCCTAGGGGCATGGTGGGACAGATCAGCTGCTCCTGCAGAACACTTTCTGGGGGCAAGGGGCTGAGTAGAGGGCGTGGTCAGGTGGCACGTCAGGCTTCGAGTTTGAGGCCAGGTGGGCCAATGAATGTAGGGATGGCCTCAGGTCGGCATGCAGGTTTCTCCTGCTCTGAAGTTTCTGCGTGACTCCAAATGGCACAGAATCCTCCATGGTGGCCAAAGGATACCTAGTGTGTAGCTCAATGGTCCTGAAACTGGAGGGCTTGCGGGCCAGGCCTCTGGGGAGAGAAGCCTGGAAACACAACCCAGGCTTGGCTTAGTGGTAGGTCCTCGGGGTATGGTAGACCTGACTTGCTGGTCCTGAGGTGGGATCCCCAGACGGCTGAGCTAAAGGCGTTATTCAGCCAACACATGAGGCTCCATGTTTGTGCCCGGGGGGAGCCATCGAAAGTGAAGTTGGCCTCAAGGGTACATGCAGGTTTCTCCTGCTCTGAGGGTTCTGCTCAGCTCCAGATGGCACAGTTTCATCCTGGGTGGCAGGCATAGTCCTCGGGTATAGCTCAGGGGTCCCCAGTCTGGAGTGCTTGATGGTCAGGCCTCTGGGGACGGAAGCCTGAAAACACAGCCTAGGGTTAAGGTTAGCATCGAAGCATGTCAGGCCTGATCTGCTGGTGCTGAAGCTTGCTCCCCTAGGTCCTGAGTTGGGGGCAGATGATAGGCATCACTTCAGGCTCTGGGATCATGGCCAGATGGGTGGACGAATGTGAGGGTGGTTTTGGTGGGAGAGAGGCAGATTTGTTATGGTCAGCTCCAAATAACACGATTTTCTTTTGGGTGGCAGGAGGAGTCCTGGTGTGTAGCTCATGGGTACCCAGTCTGGAGGGATTGGGGACCAGACCTGTGGGGACGGAAGCCTAAAAACCCAAATTAGGTTTAGGGTTTGGGCATAGAGTCATGGCAGGTCCCATTAGCTGACACCGAGGTGGGCTACCCAGGGATTCCTTATTTTAGGACGGGTGTCAGGCTGCATATCAGGCTTCGTGTTTCTGGCCAAGGGGGTCGCTGATGGTCTGGCTGGCCTCAGGGGGGCATGCATGTTTCTCCCACTCTGAGGGTTCTGTGCAGCTCCAAAAGTAACTGGATCTTCATGGGTTTCAGGTGGTGTGCTGGGGTTTGGCTCCTGGTCCCCAGTCTGGGAGCCTTGGGGGCTAGGCCCCTGGGGATGGAAGGCTGAGAAGCCAACCTAAGATAGGGTTAGGGCCTAGGGTCATGGTAGGCCTGACCTGTAGTTGCTAAAGCGAGCTCCCCAGAGTGCTTAGTTGACGGTGGGGGTCAGGTATCAGGTGAGTTTCTGAGTTTCTGGTCTGTGGGCCGCCAACAGTGAGTGTGGCCTTAGGTGGGCATGCAGGTTTCTGCTGCTCTGAGGGGTTTTCGCAGCCTCAAAGGGCACAGTGCCCTCCATGGAGGCAGAAGAAATCCTGTTGTTTGGCTCAGTGGTCCTGAAACTAGAGGGCTTGTGGGCCAGGCCTCTGGGGATCGAAGCCTGTAAACCCAACCAAGGCTTAGGGTGAGGTTCTAGGAGCATGGCCCGAAAGATCTGCTCACGCTGAGATGGGCAACTTGAGGGGGCTGTTGAGGGCAGGTGTCAAGTGTCACATCAGGCTTTGTGTTTCCAGCCAAGGGTTTGCCAAAGTTCAGGGTGGCCTCAGGGGGCCATGCAGGTTTCTCAGATTGTGAGGGCTCTTTGCAGCTCCAAACAGCATATTTTCTTCCTGGGTGGCAGTGAAAGTCCTGAGGGGTGTCTCATGGGTCCCCATTCTAAAGGTGTGGGAACCAAGCCTCTGGGGACAGAAGCCTGACCAACAAACCTAGGGTTAGGGTTAGGGCCTAGGGTCATGGCAGTCCAGATCTACTGGTGCTGAGGCAGATTCCTCTGAAGGGTGAGTTGAAAGAGTGTGCCAGGTTTCACGTCGGGCTCCATGTTCCTGGCCCGACTGGCCACGGAATGTGAGGGTTGCCTCAGGGGTACATGCAGATTTCTCCCTCTCTGAGGGTTCTGCACAGCTCCAAATGGCACGGACTCCTCCTGGGTGGCAGGTGGAGTCCTTGGGTGTGGCTCATGGGTCCCCAGTCTGGAGGGCTTGGGTACCAGGCCTCTGGGGACTGAAACCTGTAAACCTTCCCTAGGTTTAGGGTTTGTGCCTTGGAGCATGCCAGACCCGATCTCCTGGCCCTGTGACTGTCTACCCTGGGGATGAGTTGTGGGTGATTGTCAAGTGATGCATCTGTTTCCGTGTTTCTGGCCAAGGGATTTGCCAAATGTCAGGGTGGCCTCCGGGGAGCATGCAGGTTTTTCCCTCTCTGAGGATTCTTTGCAGCTCCAAACAATATGTTTTCCTCCTGGGTGGCGGTAGAGTGCTGAGGCATGTCTCATGAGTCCCAATCTGGAGGGCTTCGGACTTAGGTCTTTGGGAACAGAAGCCTGAAAACCCAATCTTGGGTTAGGGTTGGGGCTTAAGGACATGGCAGGCTCACTCAGTTGGTGTTGAGTTTGACTCCCTGGGGGGCTGAGTTGAGGGCAGGTGGCAGGCATCACCTCAGGCTCCTGTATCATTGCCAGAGGAGCCGTGAATGTGAGGGTTGTCTCAGGGGAGTAGGCAGATTTCTCCCGATGTTAGGGTTTAGACCAGCTCTAAATAGCATGGTTTCCTTCTGGGTGTCAGGAGGACTCCTGATGTTTGGCTCATGGATCACCAGTATGGAGGGCTTGGGGGCCCGACCTTTGGGGAGGGAAGCCTGGAAACCCAACCTAGGATTAGGGTTAGGGCCTAGAGTTATGGCACACTCGATCTTCAGTCACTGGCGTGGCTTCCCAGGGGGACTATCTTGGGAGTGGGATTCAGGCAGCGACTCAGGCTCCATGTTTCTGGCCAAGGGGTCAGTGATGATCAGGGTGGCCTCAGGGGTACATGCATGTTTCTCCCACACTGTGTGATATGCGCAGCTCCAACAGGCACTGATTCCTCCTGGGTGGTAGACAGAGTCCTGAGGTCAGGCTCATGGGTCATTTCTGAATCAGTCTCCAAGACCCAAGCAAGTGCCCTTATATACTGAGGGCCCTAGATCCCGCCCCTAGAGAACAGTGGTCTGCATGCACCTCTGCTCTGACATCGTGTTTCAGTGAGATTGCAGTTTACCCCAGGGATGCCTGGAAGCCAAACCAATGTGCCGGGCCCTGACCTCTAAGAAACAACTCCCTGGGGCAAACTGTCCTTCACCCAACATCTTCCATGAAGAGAGAAGTGTGCAAGTGTAAGGGAAACACCCAGTATAATTTTGCTGGAGGGTGGCCAGCTTCTCCCCTGTCCTGTGACATGAAGATGGAGACCGTCTTCAAAGGATGTGTGTGAACGTGTGAGGAAAAGGTCAACTGCCTCCACGTGAGAAACAAGTCTGTGTAGAATGCGACCACAATCCTTGTAATGCGGTGTTGCAGGAAGGATGCCTCCTCAAACGTCTGTCCAGAGGCCTAAGAAAAGTGTCTTAGCCTTACCTCTAAGAATCTTCCCTGCAACAAAACTGCCTTTCACGACCACCACTGTTTCCAGAGGAGAGAAAGATTCACACAGGTGTGGGGTGAAGTGGGGAAGCATAAAAGAAAGGATGGGTGCTTATATCGGAAAATCTCTAGAAAGCTCCCCCATGCCTCAGGACTCAGAAGAGGCCCTCATGCTGCCACGGGATTGGCTCTTGTCGGCTACCCAAAGAGACAGGTGCGTAGGTCAGATGATCTCCGAGAAATTGTCCCCTGCCTCATGCCTCAGAAGCGGACCTCATGCTGCCCCAGAATTAGCTCCTGCCATCTCCCTGACCACTTTCCTAACCACAGGCCCTGGCTCCAGGCCTGACAGCAGAACACAAACTAAGGTTCTGAGTGTGCAAACACCAGCTCTGATCTCTCCTGTCTCTCAGCCTAACCCTCGCAGTCACCCTGCCCTGGGCCTGCATGTGAAGGCACATGGAGGGTGCAGTGCTAGATACTTCTGTGGGAGAGGCAATGCAGTAGTGAAACCCTCCTTCAGACTAGCATCCTCCAGGCACCCTGAGCAGACAGGCCTTTCCAAAAGGGTGTGTGGAAGCCCAAGCAATGTGCCACATGCTATCCCCAATGCATCAAGTCTGGGGGGACACCATGGTACTGCACTGACAGAAGCCTTTTTGAGGTCTGTAAGAATAGAGGAAAGTGCAAACCTCTCAGCTCTGAGAATCAGAAATGAAGAAGACTATCTTCCATGATCGTTTTCCTGAGAAGCTGGAAGCTGTCTCCCAGATGCAGCCAAATGTCCTTATATATGTAGGGCTCTAGACCCTGCCCACAGAGACTAGTCTGGGACGAATATGCCTCTGCCTTGACATGGTGCTTCAGAGAGACAGCATTGTTCCCCCAGGGATGCCTGGAAGCTGAACCAACGTGCCAGGCCCTGACCTCTACAAAAAAAAAAAACCTCCCTGGGAGGTAACTGTCCTTCACCAAAATCTTACCTGAAGAGAGAAACGTGGAAGTGTAAGGGAAACACCCAGTATACTTTTGCTGGAGGGACAAGGCAGTGAGGCTGGCTTCTCCCCAGGCACTATCCTTTGTGATGAAGATAGAGACTACCTTCAAGGTGTGTGTGTGTGAATACATGAGGAAAAGTTCATCTGCCTCCCCGTGAGAAATGAGTCTGTGCAGAATGCAATCACAATCCCCTAATGCAGTGTTGCACGAAGGATGCCTCCTCAAACGTCTGTCTGGAGGCCTAAAGAAAGTGCCCTACCCTTACCTCTAAGAATCATCGCTGAAGTGAAACCACCTTTCACGACCAAAACTCTTTCCAGAGGAGAGAAAGATTCACACCAGTGCATGGTGGTGGTGGGGGAAGCCTAAGGAAAGGGACAGGCACATAGATCAGGGGATCTCTAGAAATCTCCCCCTTGCCTCGGGCCTCAGAATATGCCAGCAGGCTGCAGTAGGAACGCCTCCTGCTACCACCCCAACCATTTCCCTAACTATGGGCCCCAGCTCCAGGACTGACAGCAGAAAGCAAATTCCAGTTCTGAATGTGCAAACACCAGCTCTGATTTGTCCCGGTTTCTCAACCTAACCCTTGCCGTTGCCCTGCCCTCCGACTGTGTGTGAGGGCATGAGGAGAGGGTAGTGCAAGACACTCCTGTGGGAGAGACAACGTGGTAACAAAACCCTCCTTCAGTCTAACATGCTCCGGGCACCCTGAGCAGAGAGGCATTTCCAAAAGGGTGTGTGGAAGTGCAAGTAAAGTTCCACATGCTTAGTACGGCATATCGAGTCTTCAGGGAAACCACTGGTTGTCCTGCACCAAGAGAAACCTTTCTGAGGTTTGTAAGGATAGAGGAAAGTGTGAACCTCTTATCTCCAAGAATCATCAATGGAGAGGCCATCTTTCACGAATGTTTCCTGGAGTTAGGGTTAGGGCCTAGGGGCATGGCAAGCCCTATCTACCAGTGCAGTGGCAGACTCCACCAGTGGCAGAGTTGAGGGCATGGTTCAGGGTGTCCATCAGACACCAGGTTTGTGGCCAAGGGGGCCACTGAAAGTGGCGGTGGTCTCAGGGTGGTATGCAGGTTTCTCCCACTCTGAGGATTCTGCGCAGTTCCAGATGGCACCGTTTCTGCCTGCATGTCAGGCAGAGTACTGGTTGTATCTCAGGGTCCCCAATCTGGAGGGCTTGGGGCCAGGGCCTATGGGAATGGACGCCTGATATCCCAAGCTAGAGTTTGGGTTAGAGCCTAGGGGCATGCCAGGCCCAATCTGCCAGCCCTGATGCGGTCTCCCAGGGGAGCTGAGTTGAGGGCAGTGTCCAGGTAACACAACAGATTCCCTGTTTTGAAGCCGGGGGCAGGGACTGCAAAACCTGGGGTGACCTCAGAGGTGCATGCTGGTTTCTCCCACACTGGGGTTCTGCACAGCTCTAAACAGGACAGTTTCAGCATGGGTGGCAGGTGGAATCCTGGGGTGTGTCTCAGGGGTCCCCAAACTGGGGGCCTTTGGGGCCAGGTCTATGGGAATTTAAGTCTGATAACCCAATCTAGGGTTAGGGTTAGGGCATAGGGGAATGGCAGGTGCGATCTGCTGGGGCTGAAGCTGGATCCATGGGGGGCTGAGTTGAGAAAGTGGGTCAGGTGACCAAATAGACACCAGGTTTGTGGCCAGGGGGCCACAGAATATGGGGTGGCCTTAGGGAAGCATGCAGATTTCTCCCCCTCTGTGGGTTCTACGTATCTCTGAATGGCACGCTTTCTTCCGTGGTGGCATGTGGAGTCCTGAGGTATGACACTGGGGCCCCCAATCTGGAGGGATTGGGCGACAGGCCCCTGGGGACAGAAGCCTGAAAACCCAAACTAGGGGTAGGATTACGGCCTAGGGGTATGGCAGGCCCAATCTGTCAGCCCTGAGGAGGGCACCCCAGGGAGATGAGCAGAGGGAGAAGTTGGCTACATGTGTGCTTTTAGAGTGTTCTCAAATAGGGTTCAGGCTGTGACCCCTCAGGACCACGGGCCAGGCCCAGGAGGCTGCCCTGAAATCCCACTGTGCTGGAAGTGAGTTTGAGGGGGTTTCCGGCCAGTTTTTAGGAGCCTTCTGCCCAAATCAATACTGTTTTGGGCAGAAAGCTCATGAAAAATGGCCGGCATTGGTCGGTGATTTGGGTCACGCTTGCATCCGCTTTTTAGAGCACTTTGTCTCTAGGTGCGTGTTGTGAAAATCCAGGAACCCAGGCTAGGCCCACCCAGCTCCCCTGAGGGCACTCCTAAAGGGAGGATTCTGAGGGCAGAGTTTAGGGATGCTTAGGCTGAGCATCAGCCTTCATGTTTGTTGTTCAGTTGGGTGCTGGAGATGAGGGTGGCCTCAGAGGGGCATGCAGGTTTCTCCTGCTCTGAGGGTTTTGCCTGCTCCAAAGGGCATGATTTCCTCCTGGGTGGCAGGAGTAGTCCCAGGGTGTGCCTCAGGGATCCCCAATGTGGAGGGCTTATATGCCAGGTCTTTGGGGATGGAAGCCTCAAAACCCAACCTAGAGTTGGGGTTAGGGTGATCTGCCAATGCAGAGGCATTACATTAACCCTGGGGGCGCTGAGTTGAGGACAGCAGTCATACAGCATGTCAGGCTCTGGGTTTGTTGCCATGGGGGCCTCTGAAGTTGGGGGTGGCCTCAGGGAGGCATACTGGTTTCTCCCAGTCTGTGGGTTCTGCACAGCTCCAAATGGCACGGGTTCCTTCTGAGCAGCAGGCGGTTTCCTGGGTGTGTGGATCCAGGGGATTTAAGCCTGAAAACCCACCCTAGGGTTAGGGTTAGGGTTAGGGACTAGGCGCATGGCATGCCCAATTTGCTGTTGGAGAGGCGGGCTCCCCAGGGGTCTGAGTTGTGGATGGATGGCAGGCATCATGTCAGGTTCCAGGTTCCTGGCCAGATGGGCTGCCAAATGTAAGGGTTGCCTCAGGGGGCCATGCAGATTTTTCCCACTCTGAGATTTCTCTGCAGCTGGAAATGGCATGATTTCCCCCTGACTGGCAGTCGTTGTCCTCAGGTATGGCTCAGGGGTCTCCAATCTGGAGTGCTTAGGGGTCAGACTGGTGGGTATGGAAGCCTGAAATCCAACCTCGGGTTAAGCTTAGGGCCTAGAGATGTGGCAGGCCCAATCTGCCATTGCTGACATGGCCTCCCCAGGGGCTGAGTTGAGGGTGGGGGTCAGGCGGCAAGTCAGGCTCTGTTTTTGTGGCCAGGTGGGTCGCCGACATTCAGTGTGGCCTCAGGTATGCATGGAAGTTTCTTTGGCTCTGAGGCATTTTTGCAGGTTTAAATGGCACGTTTTCTCCTGGGTGGGATTTGGAGTCCTGAGGGGTGGCTCATGGGTCCCAAATCTGGAGGGCTTGGGGGCCAGGTCCCTGGGAATGGAAGCCTGAAAATCCACCCTAGGGTTACAATTATGGTCTAGGGGCATGGCATCCCCAGTCTGTTGGTACAGAGGCGAAGTCATGGTGCTGAGTTGAGGGCAGGGGTCATGCATCGTGTCCGTCTCCGGGTTTGTGGCTAGAAGTGCTGACAATGGTGAGAGTGGCCCTGGCGGGGCATGTAGGGTTTTTCCCGCGATGAGGGTTCTGTGCAGATCCAGCAGGTATGGTATATTGCCAGGTGGCAGGCAGAATCCTGGGGTGTGGCTCATGAGTCTCCAAACTGGAGTGCTTGGAGAGTAGGCCTCTCAGGAAGGAAGCCTGAAAACCCATCCGAGGTTTAGGGTTAGGGACTAGGGGCATGGCAGGCCCTAGTCCATGGCAGATGCTGAGGCGGGATACACAGGGGCCTGAGTTGAGGGTGGGTGTCAGGTGTTGCATCAGTCTCTGGGTTGGCTGCCAAATGTGAGGCTTGTCTCAGGTGTGTCTGAAGATTTCTCCCATTCTGAGGGTTCTGTGCTTCTCCAATAGGCATGGTTTCCTCCTGGGTGGCAGGCAGAGTCCACGGGTGTGGCAGAGGTCCCCAGTATGGAGTGCTTGGGGTCATGCCTCTGGGGACCGAAGCCTGAAAACTCAACCTATGGTTAGGTATAGGGCTTAGAGCCACAGCAGGCCCATTTGCCAATGTTGAGACAAGGCCCTGGATGACTGAGCGGAGGGCATTGATCAGGTGGTGCATCAGCTCCATGTTTGGGGACAAGGGGATCACTGATAGACAGTACGGGTGGCCGCATTGGTGCACATAAGTTTCTCCCTCTCTGAGTGATCTGTGTAGCTTCAAAGGGCACAAATTCCTCCTTGGTGGTAGGCAGAGTCCTGGGGTGTGGCTCAGGGGTCCCCAATCTGGAGGGCTTTGGAGGCAGGCCACTGGGGATGGAAAGCGGAACAACAAAGCTAGGGTTAGGGTTAGGGCCTAGGGGTATGGTAGGCACTATCTGTCGTCGCTGGGATGGAGTTCCTGGGGAACTGAGTAGGGGCAGAAATCAGGTGGCATATCGGGTTCCATGTTTCTGACCAAGTCGGTCTCCAATGGTCAGGGTGGCCTCAAGGGGGCATTCAGGTTTTCCCTGTGCTGAGGTTTCTGCACAGCTCCAAGTGGCATGTTTTTCTCCTGGTTGACAGATGGAGTCTGAAGGGTGCCTCATGGGTCCCCAAGGACCCATGGGAGATCTTGGGGGCCAGGCATCTGGGGAAGGAAACCTGAAATCCCAACTTAGGGTTAGGGTAAGCCCAGAGGCATAGCAGGCCCGATCTGCCATCCCTGATGTGGGCTACCTGGGGGGCTGAGTTGAGGGCAGGTGTCAGGCAGAGCATCAGGTTCCGTTTTTCTGGCCAAAGGCATCACCAACGGTCTGGGTGATCCTAGGGGTTCATGCAGGTTTTTCCGGCTCTGTGTAGAATGTGACCACTATCCGCTACTGCTGTGTTGCATGAAGGATGCCTCCTCAAACGTCTGTCCAGAGGTCTTATGAAGGTACTATATCCTTACCTATAAGAATCATCCCTAAAGCAAAACCGCCATTCACGACCAAAACACTTTCCAGAGGAGAGAAAAATTCTCTCCGATGCAGAGTGTGGACAGGGTCTGAAACCTAAGAAAGAGATAGGAGCTTAAATTGGAGGATATCTAGATATCCTTTCTAGGATATCTAGAAAGCTTCCCCTTCCCTTGGGCTTCAGAATACAACTGCATGCTGCACTGGGTTCGGTCCTGCCCTTATGATGAACGCTTTCCTAACAACGGGTCCTAGCTCAAAACTGACAGCAGAAAGCAAACTCCAGCTTTGAGTGAGTAAACACAAGCTCTGACTTCTCTGGTCTCTCCTTCTTACACTCCCAGTCACCCTGTCCTGTGGCTGGGATTCAAGGCACGAGGTGAGAGAGTGCAATATAAGACACTCCTGTGGTAGAGACAATGTGGTAACAAAACCCTCCTTCAGGCTAACATCCTCTAGGCACCTGGAGCAGAGAGGACTGTCCAAAAGGGTGTGTGGAAGCACAAGGAAAGTGCAACATCCTTCCCCCGGGACATCAAGCCTGGAGGAATGCCACCCATGGTCCTCTGCCGAAAGAAACTTTCTGAGTTCTGTAAGAAAGGAGGAAATGTATACCACTTAGATCCAAAAATCAGCAATGGAGAAGAACATCTTACACGAATGTTTTCCTGAGAAGCTGGACTGAAAGCATTACAGTGAGAAAAGGGGAAGGGTCAGAGCAGGTGATTGCACGCTCAGAATTGGAGTTTGTCTTCTGCTGTAAGTCCCGGAACTGGGGCCCGTGGTTAGGAAAGCGGTTGGGGAGACAGCAAGAGCTGATCCCGTGACAGCTTGCGAGCCCCTCCTGAGGCCCAAGACAGGGGGGAGCTAACTCAGACATCTGCTGACCTAAGCACCAGTCTTGTTCCTTTGGCTTCCCACCACCACCCCTACCCCGCAGCTGTGTGAATAACTCTGTCCTCTGAAAAGACAGGTGGTCATGAAAACAATTTTGTTTCAGGAATGATTCCTAGAGGTAAAGCTAAGGCACCTTCCTTAGGCTTCCAAATAGACCTTTAAGGAGGCATCCTCACTTGCAACATGGAGTGAGGGTATGGTGGTACTATTCTACAAAGATTTCTCACAGGGAAGCAGATATCCTTTCCCTATGGCATTCACACACACACACTTTGAAGATGGTCTCCATCCTCAAGACACAGGACGGTGCCTGGGGGTAAGCCAGCCTCACTGCCTTGTCCTTCAAGAAAAAGTTTACTGGGTGTTTCCCTTATACTTGCAGAGCGCTCTCTTCTGGGAAGATGTTCATTTAAGGACAGTTTCTCCCAAGGAGGTTTTTCCGTAGTGCACGGAGCCTGGCACATTGGTTCAGCTTCCAGGCGACTGTGGAGGAACACTGCTGTCTCCCTGAAAATGCAAGTCAAATGATGGACGCAGGCGATCTAAGCTGTCTCTGAGGGAGTTCTAGGGCCCTCGGGAGAGAAAAGCATTCTCTGTCCTCAGGGAGACTGAGTCTATCTCCCCAAGAAAAGGTTCGTAGAAGACTGTCTTCTCCTTCTGCTATTTCTCAGAGCTAAGTGCTCCTTACTTTCCACCCTTCTTACAGAACTCTGAAAGGCTTCTGTTGGCAAAGGACCATGGATGGCTTCCTCGCAGACTTGATTCACCGAGGGAAGCATGGGGCACATTGCTTGCGCTTCCACACACCTTGTGGGTAAGGCCTGTCTACTCAGGGTGCAGTGACTTTCTTTGGTAGCCTGAAGGTGGCTTTGGCGACCATGTTGTCTCTCCCACTGAAGTGTTTAGCCCTTCATCCTCCTAGTATCTTGACATGCAGGCCCAGGGTGACAGGGTGAGAGACTGCGAGTGTTAGGCTGAGAGACTAGAGAGGTCAGCGATGGTGCTTCCGCAATCAAAAGTGGAGTTTGTGTTCTGCCAGCAGTCCGGCAGCTGGGGCCCATGATTAGGCAAGTGGTCGGGGAGATGGTGGGAGCCGATCCCACAACAGCACGTGGCCCGGTTCTGAGGGAGGAGGTAAGGGGGTGGTTTCTATAGATCATCCCATCTAAGTGCCTGTCACATTCCTTAGTCTTCCCCGCTCCGCTCCACAGCGGTGCAAATCGTTCTGTCCTATGGAAAGAAGTGTGGATGTAAAAGCCGCTTTTCCTTCTTGGAGGATTCTTAGAGGTCAGGCACTTTCCTTAGACCTCCAGACCGACTTTGAAGGAGGCATACTTTGTTCAACACTGTGGCAAGGGACTCAGGTCGCACTGTGCACAGATCACGCGTGACATTCCCACAGGCTTCATTCACTAAGGGAAGCAGGGGGCCGAATGTTTATGCTTCCAAACACCCTGTAGGAAAGGCCGCTCTGCTCAGGGCGCCTCCAAGTTGTTTGCCTGAAGGAGGGCCTCGAACTCCTGTCCTTTATGCGAGACAGGAGGGCCGCACAGTGCTTTCCCAACTGCTTGCTCCAATGGGCCGACCACTGTAGAGGGTCAGGTTGAGGGAAGCAGGGCTGCTGTCAGAAGGACGCCTGGGCACCCAGAGCAGGAGGGTGTACTCTGCTTCTGCTGTGGGTCCTGCGGGCACGGGAGCAGCAGGAGCTGGGGCCATCACCCTTGTGCTGGGCCTCTGTGAGGCAACGTGAAGGGGCGCCTTCTCAGATATCCTCCGACCCCAGGGCCGGGAAGCCTTCCTTCGGCTTCCGCACCAACACACGGGGGCGAGTGGCTCTCTCTTTGCCAAAGTGCTCTGCTCTCAAAAGGCGGCTCCACTTCAGGCTTGCTTCTTGGAGGTAAAGCTATGGGTCTCTCAAGCTTTCCAGGCTCCAGTTTGAGAAGGCATCCTTATTCGTGGGGGATGACGTGCAGGGACGGTGTTCGTCTTCCGCCCCGACTTCTCTCTTCACAAGGAGGCAGAGGGACTTTACCTCAGGCATTCCACATACCTCTTAGAAAACAGCATCCCCATTGAGGATGCAAGGCGCTGACATGGGAGGGTCCAGGCCCTCAGCGCGGGCGCTCCCCCATCAGGAAGCGGGTCGATCGCTCATCTGCGCTTCTCTCTTGGCGGATGTCGTTCGGGGAGGACGTGTGTCCTGAGAACTGCGGCTTTTCTGGAACGCAGGGCCCAGCTGGCTGGTCTGGCTTCCAGGCCCCTGTGTGACACTCCTTGGGCTCCCTGAAACACGCTGTCAGACCAGAGTTGCTGGCCGCACTGACATTGTCCTGGGGTTGGGTCCAAAGCCCTCAGCATGCGTGTCCGTGTGCCAGCGTCTAGGAGAAGGCATTTGGCTCTCTGGCAAACAGGAGCAGCCGGGGTCCCCTTCGCTAAACCTGATCGCGGATCTGAGGTGTCCATGGCTTGCTCTGTGCATCTAGGTGTCCTGTCAGAAATGTCTCTCCCTTCACGGGACCCAGTGCGGCGTGAGGTGCCAAGGCGTCATCCCGAGGTAAACCCGTGGCCCGTGCCTTGCACTCTCGCCATCTGTTTCAGGCAGGCCGCTCTGCTCAGGGTGCCTCCAACATGTTTGCCTGAAGGAGGGCCTTGCCTTCCTGTCCTCCGCATGAGACAGGAGGGCCGCAAGGTGCTTTCCCAAACGTTGGCTCCGAGGGTTCGGCTGCTGGCGATGTTCAAGCTGAGGGAAGCGGGGCTGCAGTCCAGAAGGATGCCTGTGCACCCAAAGCGGCAGGATGAGCTCTGCTTCTGCTGTGGAACCCGTGGCATGGGAGCAGCAGGATCCGGGGATGACGTCCTTGTGAGGGGCTTCTGTGAGGACGTGTGAAGGGGCACCTCCTTGGATGCCCTCTGCAACCCGAGCTCTGGTGGCCTTCCTTACGCTTCCGCAAGGACACACAGGGGCGAACTTTTCTCTCTCTGTGAAGGAGCCCTGCTCATGAAAGGCAGCTCGGCTTCGAGCTTGTTTCTGGGAGGGAAGGCTACCCTACTCTCCTGAGCTTTCCAGGCTGAGGTTTGAGAAGGCCTCCTTCTCCGTGGAGCAACGTGGTGCGGGGATGGTGTTCGTATTCCCCACTGACTTCTTTCTCCCTGGAGGCAGAGGGAGTTTACCTCAGCCATTCAGACACACACACACACACACACACACACACACACTCTTGGCACACTGTTTCCCCGTCAGCAAGCGAGCCGATTCCTCTCTCATTCACTTCTCTCTTCATGGACTTTGCTTGGGGGAGGACGTTGGTCCCCCAGATTGGGTGCTTTTTTGGATCAGGGCCCACTGGCTGGTTCGGCTTCCAGGCCCCTGTGGGAGACGCCTCTGTTTCCCTGAAAAGTGCTGTGGGACCAGCGGTGCTGGTGGCACTGACAGGGTCCCAGAGTGGGGCCATGGCCCTCAGGGTGTGTGTCCATTCTCCAGCGTCTGATGAAGTCTTTTGGCTTTCTGGGAAAGCGGAGCTGACTGCGTCCCCTCTGTGAAGCTCGTTCCTGGTTCTGAGGTGTTTATGGCTTGTACAATGCTTCTCAATGTCAGAACTGATTCTCTCCTCAGGGGCCTGAGAGGTGGCGTGCGGTGCCAAGGCGTCGTCATGAGGTCTACCGGTGGCACGATCCCTGCGCACGCCGCACCCGTTTCTGGCAGGCCTCTCTGCTCAGGAAGCCTTAAGATGCCAGCCTGAAGGAGGGCCTCACCGTCCTGTCTTCTCTGCCTGACAGGTAGGCAGCACGTTTTTTTCCTGAGGTTTGCTCCAGTGGGGCCCCCCGACGGCTTCTGTGTCGAGAAGCTGTGCTTCTCTCAGAAGTAGGCCGGCGCACTCAGAACAGGAGCGTGTGTTCTGCCCTGGGACCCATTCTCAGGGTAGCAGCAGCAGCCGATCTCGATGCACTTGTGATGGGCTTCTGTGAGGCACGTGAAGGGGTGCCTCCTCGGATGTCTTCCGCGATCCGAGCGCGGGCGGCCTGCCTTAGGCTTCTGCACCAACACACAGGGGCGAAATTTTCTCTCTCTGCGAAGGAGCCCTGCTCGCGGAGGGCAGCTCGGTTTAATGCTTGTTTCAGGGAGGGAAGGCTGCGGTTCTCTCCAGAGTTTTCCAGGCTGAGGTTTGAGAAGGCCTCCTTCTCCGTGGAGCAACGTGGTGCGGGGATGGTGTTCACATTCCCCACTGACGTCTTTCTCCCCGGGAGGCAGAGGGATGCTACCTCAGCCATTCTCACACACACACACACACACACTCTTGGTACACTGCTGCACCGTGGAGGGTGCAAGGCAAACAGCAAAGCTGTTTCTGTGCATGTGGCTAGTGAAGAGGGACAGCCATTGCGATGCCTGCCTGATAGCATCGGCGAGCTGCGTTGTGCGAACCCATGAGGAGGAATCCAGTCAACGAGGCATCCTTCCACGAGCTACTGCCTCCCAGGCCGGCGGGAGGGCTAGCCAACGTGCATGGTGCAGGATGCGGTAAGGAACACACCCTGGGCTCTGAGAAAGCAGTTCCATAGAGCACCCCTCTCCAGGTGCGTCTTCTGTCACGAGAGCGGACCTCTCTCCCAACCTAAGCTCGGAAGCCAGGGAGGCGGCCTTGGGCTTAAGGCCCAGGGGCGACACTGGAGTGATGATTGGGGACCTTGAAGCAGCCTTCGTCCGCAAGACGCAGGTGTAGCCAAAGTGTGTGGGACAGCTCGGGGAATGTGTTTGGTGCTACCCAGTGAGCGAGAAACACGTCTGTGGCGAAGGCGCCTTTTGACTCTGACAGCAGCAGAGAGAGATGGTGCAGCCACACATGTGGGCTGGCGTGGGAACACAAGTGTACCGCGCAGTGCGTATGGGGCAAGAGGAAATTGGAAATCACCTCACCTAGGATGCCGAGGTGCGTGCAGAAGGTTCTGTTCAACGAACACCTGGTTGCCCCAGGAGGGGCAGCACGCTGCCATGCACGCCACTCTAAGGAACAACAGGGTGGGAAAAGCCGCCGTTCATCTATCATCGTTCTGGAAGCCAGAGCCCATGCCTGGTGCCAAAGAGGCCCAGAGCCCAAACCGCCGTGAGAGTCGGTCACCCTGAAACCGCATCCCCCCAGGCAGAAGACAGCAGCGTTCTCCACAGTGTGTGTGGAGGCTCGCGGAACATGCCGGGCCCTTCCCTGGGAGCGAGAAACAGGTCTGCTGAGAGAGCAGCCTTCCCCTCTAACAACGCCATCGAGAAAAGGTGCCTCCACAAACATGTTCTTGCCAGAGAATACAGGTTCCTTCGGAAGCATGTGTGAGGCGAACGTGGGCACTGCAGCCATCTCACCTAGGAGGCCAGTGCGTGTGGCCTGCGCCCTCCACAAGAACCCTGTTCCAGGGAGACAGGCGTGATTTCCAAACGTACTTGAAGAAGCCTCAGCCAAAGGGCCCTATGGACGAGCGCTCAGACTTCTTCATGTCAGGAAAGCCATTGGCGCGCCTATGGCTTGTCAAGAGGGAACCCCCTGACAAGGGCGGTGGGACAGCATTGGCAAGGTGCCTCGCACTGACCTGGTTGATCCAGGTGGTCGCGTCCTGCGTCCTTGCGCCAGAAGCCTATTCCAGGGGCGCAGCACCAATGCCACACGTACTGGAATAAGCCGAAGCCAAGGGCCCTATGCAAGAAGCGCTAAGATGCCTTCATGTCAGCAAAGCCGTTTCTAGGCATGAGGATCGTGAAGAGGGACCGCCTTTGTGAAACCTGCCTGATAGCATCGGCAAGGTGCGTTGTGCCAACCCATGAGGAGGAATCCAGTCAAGGAGGCTTCCTTCCATGAGCTACCGCCTCCCAGGCTGGCGGGAGGGCTAGCCAACATGCGTGGTGCAGGACACAGTAAGGAACACACCCTGGGCTCTGAGGAAGCAGATCCGTATTGCACCCGTCTCCAGGTGCGTCTTCTGTCATGAGGGTCGACCTCTCTCCCAACCTAAGCTCGGAAGCCAGGGAGGGGGCCTTCTGCTTAAGGCCCAGGGGCGACACTGGTGTGACGATCGGGGACATTGAAGCGGCCTCTGTCTGCAAGACGCAGGCATTGCCAAAGTGTGTGGGACAGCACAGGGAACGTGTTTGGCGCTACCCGGTGAGCGAGAGAGACGTCTGTGGCCAAGGCGCCTTTCAGCTCTGACACACCGGAGACAGAAGGTGCAGCCACACACATGGGCTGACGCGGGAACACAAGTGTACCGCACAGTGTGTATGGGGTAAGAGGAAATCAGAAATCACCTCACCTAGGATGCCGAGGTGAGTGCAGAAGGTTCTGTTCAATGAACGCCTGGTTGCCGCAGGAGGGGCAGCACGCTGCCATGCATGTCATTCTAAGGAACACGGCGTGGAAAGGTGCTGTTCATCAAGCCTTTCCACCTCCACGCCAGGGCCCGGGAAGCGCGCCACAGGCTCTTGGGTTGCAGAGCTGCAGCGGCTGGCATCTAAGGCCCTACCACCCTGACCGTGCCCGATCTCATCTGATCTCGGAAGCTCAGCAAGGTCGGGCCTGGTTATTACTTGGGTGGGAGACCGCCATAGAATACCGGGTGCTCAAGGCTTTTTTTGCCCCAAACTCTTTTCTTTGGCCTTCCTCTTTTCTTTCCCCCTTCGGCCTCCCTCCCTCTCCCTTAGCCGCCACCGCTCACCGCCCTGGCCAACGTGGCTGCCTCCAAACAGTCCCTGAAGGCCTCAGCCCCTGAGCCCGGTCCCCTCACCCCCCCTGACCCCATGACCCCTGGCCACTTCAACACCAGCACTGCGGGCCCCTGACCCCAAAAGGGCGGCCGCTGCATGGGCGGGCAGCCAGAACCCAGCCTTTCCACCTCCATGCCACAAGGCCCCCCCATGCCTCAGCCAGCCTTGGGGGGCTGCTGGCAGGGCGGGGCAATGTTGGAGGGGGCTCAGGGGCCAGAGGCAGGGAAAGGGGGACCGGGGTGAGGACCACGGCCACGGATGCGGAGAGGGGCATGGGGGCCGCTGGGCTGTGGGAGGAGGGCGGGGATGTGGGGGGTGGGGCAGGAGGCAGGATCCGGCCTTGATCCTGGGCTCAGAATCCTCTCCGAGGGCCTGTACTCCCGAGGCCCTGGGCCCTGGTCTTGGGCCTGGGCCCTGGTCCCTGGATCCCCTAGTGAGGCCCTTGGGCTGGCCCCAGCTCCCGAGCCTCATCCCCCCACCACTCCCGGCGCCCCCACGACCTGGGCCGTCTGCTCAGGCCGGAAGGGCATTCCCTTCCTTCTCACCGACCACTTCCCCTTTGCCCATGGAGCCCCACGCCCCAGCTCAGGTGCCGAGGACGCGACATGGCCCACCGCCCTGGGCTTCCGGTGCCGTGGGCACCTGGCTCCATGCTCCGTCTCACGGGAACAGCGAAGGCAACAGCAAGGCTCTCTCGCTCAGCAAGACCGGTGGCGCCCCACACCCGGGGCCCCCTTCACACCCCACACCAAAGGACTAGACCAGAGAAAGAAACCCTCGCAGGCCTCCAGGCCAGACAGGGTGCTGGGCAGGAATGGGAGCAGAAAGGGACTCCTGACACCTCGCCTGCAGGTCCTCGGGCTCCCCGGGCTCCTCTGGCAGCTCCAGGGCGACGCCACCTACGTCAAAGCGCCACCAAAGCACACCGGCCCTCCCGCCTGGGACAGGTGCCAGGCCACCGCAGCCTTCTGGGTGTGTGGTGTCTTGTCCGTGTGTGTGTGTGTGTGTGTGTTTGTGTGGGTGGGTGGGTCTGTGGGTCTGTGCATGTGAGTGTGTGAGTGTTGCATGCACCTGTGTCTCTGTCCGTGTCCCTGTCCGCATCCCGGTCAGGGTCACCGTGTCTGTCCTGGGGGTGGCGGGGTGGAGGGTCTGAGGAGGGTCTGCAGGGTGGAGAGTCTGTGTCTTTGGCTCTGCGTTCTTGCCGTCTGTCCAGAGGTCCCTCCGTCTGTGTCTGTCCCTCTGTTTCCCTGGGTGTCCATGTGTCTGTGTAGGTGAGCCGGCCTCTCGTGTCTCTTGGTCAGGGCCTGGTGTGGATGGGTCGCGAGGGGAAGTGTGGCAGAGGAAGGGCCACGGGGTGGGGCTGCCGCATCTGGGCTGGTTTGTGGCATTGCCCGTGTCCTCGGGTGGGCTGGGAGCAAGGCGGGGTGGAGAGGAGGGGAGAGCAGAGCAGAGCAGAACAGAGCAGAGTGGAGCAGAGTGGAGGAGAGCAGAGTGGACGAGAGCTGAGGAGAAGAGATCAGAGGAGAGGAGAGGAGAGGATAGGAAGAAAGGCCAGGCCTAGGGTGGCGGGTGGGCATTGGGGTGCGCTTAGCTTACCTCGCGGGCCCTGACACACCCCCATTGCCATCTGGGGAGCCATGTGGTGGCGGGGCTGGGGAGTCCCGGGATGGGAGAGTACCTGAACTTTGGCAAGGCCAGGGTACAGCAGGCGTCTGGGCCCCTTGGCAGCCGGGCTGGCAGGCAGGTGTCAGGCTAAGGGCAGGTGGAGGGGGGAGCCTTGGTGCGCAGCCGGGTGTCCGCTACCGACTTTTCAAATGCCTTAATACTCAGTTTGGGTAGAGTTGATGGCCTTGGGCCCTGGCAGGTCCCACCTCCAGGTTAAGGGGCCTGCTATCTGGGTGGCTGACAGCAGTTCAGGGCTCAGGATGTGTCAGACAGAGCATTGGTGCCCAGGGCATCCTCTGAAATTGGGGTAAGGTCAAGGGCTGTGCAGGTTGATCCTCATTTGAGGTTTCTGGGCATCCCCATAGGGCAAAGTTTTTCTTCTGGTGGGCAGGCAGACTTCTGCGTCGTGGGTAAGGAGTTCCTATTCTGGAGGCATGTGGGCCAGGAGTGTGAGGACGGAAGTTTGAAAACACAAGCTAGGGTTAGGTTTGGGGTCGAGGGCAAGGCAGGCCCACTTGGCAGAGGCTGAATGGAGATCTCCTGCATCTGAAGTCAAGGCGAGTATCAGACATTGGCTCAGACTAGCATTTGTGTCCATGATATCCCCTTCATGAAGGTGGGCCTCATGAGACCATGAAGGTTTTCCCACGCTGAGGGTTGTGAGCTGCTCCAAACCACAAGGTTTCCTTCTGCGAGACAGTCCAGTCCTCTTGGATGGCTCCATGATGCCCCATATGGAAAAACTTGAGAGCAGGTTTCTAAGGATGGATGCGTGGACAACCCATCTCCCATTCCCATTGTCTCCTAGCGACAAGGCAGGTTCGATATGCTGGCTCTGGGGCGAGCTACCCAGGGGGCTGAATTGAAATGGATTCTCATGAGGATGGGTAGTAATGTGCGTTTGTGTCCATGGAGACTTTGGAATTTGACTGTGACTCAGGGGCCCTTCAGGATTCTCCTACCCAGAGGGTTGGACACAACTCCAAAGAGCAAGCTTCCCATGTGGAGACGAGAGGTGTTCTGTTTGGTGCCTCAGGAAACCCCCATATGCTGGTATTCAAAACCAGGCTTCTGAGGAGAGACGCTTTGAAACCAAAGCTAGGGTTCAGATTAGGGCCTAGGGGCCTGTCAGGTTCAATCATCTGTCTCTTGGGACATCTGTCTGCTTGTCTGAGTGCAGGTAGTTGCTCAGCTTGGGTTAGATCCCCCCTGTTTGTCCAGGGTGGCCTGCACTATTGGGATGGCCTTGGGGTCCTTGGAGGTTTCTCCTAATCTGTAGGGTTGTGGCCAATGGAATGGGCACAGTTTCCTTGGAGAGGGTAGGCACCATCCTGCAGTGTGGCTCCAGAGGCCCCCTCCTGGAAGGTGTGTGGGCCAGGGCTGTGGGGACACAAGTCTGAAAACACAAACATGGCTTAGGTTTGGGGCAAAGTTTATGGCAGGCCCAATCTACAGACCGTGAGGGGAGCTCCTCGGGATATGAACAAAGGGTGAGTGGGAGGCGGTCACTCAGGCTTTTGTCTCTGGATTTTGTGTCAAGGATTGCCGTGGAATGTAGGGGAAGCCACATGGGCCATGTATGAGTCTCCCTCTCTGCAATTTGGCCCGACTTCCAAGAGTTTGGGGTCATTCTGTGGGAAGGGAGAAGTCCTGTTATCTGCCTCTGGTGTCCCTCAAAAAGGGATTCCAGAGCAGAGCCCTGGGTATGGGCGTGTGGAAAACCCGACCTCTGATTAGGATTGGGGGCCTAGGGGCATGGCCAGCCCCATATGATGGCACTTGGTCCAGATACTATGAGGCCTTACTTGAAGACGTGGCTCATGCTGAGGGTAACAATGAGTGTTTGTGCCCAAGGCAGCCCACAAGCATGGGCGTGGCCTCATGGGCCATGCAGGTTTTTCCTACCCTGAAGGTTTGACACCATGCCAACAGCAAGGTTTCTTGCCATGGGGAAGGAGGAGATCTGATTTGTGCATCAGTTTCCCTCCTGTGCAGGGATTGGAGATAACGTCTAGAGGTCTAGTTTCGGATGCCTGAAAAGGCAGGTTGGGAAGAGATGACGGCCTAAGGCCATGGTGGGTCCGATGTGCTTGGTGTACAGCCAGTATCTGGGTGTCTGTAGGGAGGTCTGTGTTCAGGCTGTGTCAGACAGAGCATTAATGCCCATGGCAGCTATGAAATTGAGGTGCGGTCAAGGGCCGTGCATGTTGATCTTCATTTGGGGTTTCTGGGCAACCCCATAGGGCAACATTTTTCCTTCTGGTGGGCAGGCAGAGTGATGCATTGTGGCTCTGGAGTTCCCAAACTGAGGGCCTTGTGGGCCAGGAGTATGAGGACGGAAGTCTGAAAACTCAAGCTAGGGTTAGGTTTGGTGCCGAGGGCAGGGCAGGCCCACTCTGCAGAGGCTGAATCAAGATCTGCCTCTGAAGTCAGGGCGAGTATCAGACGTTGGCTAGGATTGGAGTTTGTGTCCATGATGGCCCCTTCATGATGGGGGTGCCTCATGAGGCCATGGAGGTTTTCCCACACTGGGGTTGTGAGCTGCTCTAAAACACAAGGTTTCCTTCTGCGGGACAGTGGAGTCCTGTTGGATGGCTCCAGGACACCGCACTCAGAAAAACTCGAGAGCAGGGTAGTAAGGATGGATGCCTGGGCACCCCACATCACATTCCCATTGGCTCCCAGCGACAAGGCAGGTTCGATCTGCTGGCTCTAGTACGAGATACCCAGGGGTTGAGTTAAAATGGACTCCCCTGAGGGTGGGTCATAATGTGGGTTTGTGTCCACAGAGACCTTGGAATGTGGCAGTGGCTCAGGGGCCTTGCAGGATTCTCTGACCCAGAGGGTTTGACACAGCTTCAAAGAACAAGCTTCCCATGTGGAGGTGAGAGGTGTTCTGTTTGGTGCCTCAGGAAAGCCCCATATGCTGATATTCGAAACCAGGCCTCTGAGGAGAGCAGCCTGGAAACCAAAGCTAGGGTTCAGATTTGGGCCTAGGCACCTGTCAGGTTCTAACTTCTGTCTCTGAGGACATCTGTATGCATGTCTGAGTGGAGGTAGTTGTTCAGCTTGTGTCAGAATGCCCATTTGCCCAGGGTGGCCTACGCGATTGGGATGGCCTTGGGGGACTTGGAAGTTTCTCCTAATCTGTAGGGTTGTGGCCAATGGAATGGACACAGTTTCCTTGGAGAGGGCAGGCACAGTCCTGCAGTGTGGCTCCAGGGGCCCCAGCCAGAAGGGTGTGTGGGCCAGGGCTGTGGGGACAGAAGTCTGAAATCAGAAGCTCGGCTTAGGTTTGGGACTGAGTTTATGGCAGGCCCGATCTACCGACCATGGCGGGAGTTCCTAGGGATATCAAAGAAGGGCGAGTGGGATGCGGTCGCTCAGGCTTTTGTCTCTGGATTTTTTTGTCAAGGATGGCTTTGGAATGGAGGGGTGGCCTCACCCCTCTCTGGGGATTTGGCCTGGCTCCCAAGAATTTCGGGTCATTCTGTTGGAAGGGAGGAGTCCTGTTTTCTACCTCAGGTTTCACTCCAAAAGAGAGATCCCAGAGATGATCCCTGGCGACAGGCTACTGGAAAATCTGATCTCTGATTAGGATTGGGGGCCTAGGGGCATGGCAAGCCCCATATGCGGGCTCTTGGTCCAGCCACTGAGAGGTCTTACGTGAACACGGGGCTCACGCTGAGGGTTACAATGCGTGTTTGTGCCCAAGGCGGCCCTCAAGCATGAGCGTGGCCTCATGGGCCATGCAGTTTTCTCCTACCCTGAGGGTTTGACACCATGCCAACAGCAATGTTTCTTGCCTTGGGGAAGGAGGATCAGTTTTGTGCATCAGTTTTCCCCTGTGCAGGGATTGGAGATAAGTTCTAGGTTCAGGGGCCTGAAAAGGCAGGTTGGGAAGAGATGATGGCCTAAGGCCATGGCGGATCCGATGTGCGGGGTGTGCGGCCAGCTATCTGGGTGTCTATGGGGAGGTCTGGGCTCAGGCTGTGTCAAACAATCATTAGTGCCCAGGGCAGCCTATGAAATTGGGGTGCGGTCGAGGGCCATGCAGGATGATCCTCATTTGGGGTTTCTGGGCATCCCCATAGGGCAACATTTTTCTTATGATGGGCAGGCAGAGTGCTGTGCTGTGGTTCCGGATTTTCCAATCTGGAGGGCTTGTGGGTGAGGAGTGTGAGGTCGGGAGTCTGAAAACACAAGCTTGGGTTAGGTTTGGGGCCAAGGGCACAGCAGGCCCACTCTGCTGAGGCTGAATCGAGATCTCCTACATTTGAAGTCAGGGCAAGTATCAGACTTTGGCTTGGGCTCGAATCTGTGTCCATGATGGCCCATTCAGGATGGGGGACCCTCATGAGGCCATGGAGGTTTTCCCACGCTGGAGATTTTGAGCTGCTCAAAAGAGCAAGGTGTTCTTCTGCAGGACAGGGAGAGTCTGTTTAGATGGCCCCAGGGTACCCCAAATGGAAAGATTGGCTAGCAGAGCTGTATGCATGGATACCTGGAAAGCTCACCTTGAGTTACAATTGCAGCCGAGCAACAGTGCAGGTTCGATCTGCTGGCTCGGGGGCGAAGTGCCAAGGGGTTGAGTTGACAGGGGTCCTCGGGCTGACAGGTCCCAATGCTGGTTGGTTTCTAGGGATACCTTAGAATGCGCCAGAGGCTAAGGGGCCATACAGGATTCTCCTACCATGAGGATTGGACACAAGTCCAAAGAGCAAGGATTCCTTCTGGGGATGGGAGAAATTCTGTTGTTTGGCCCAGGGACCACATGTTGGACCATATGTTGTTATTCCAGAACAGGCCTCTGGGGACAGATGCCTGAAAACCTAAGCTAGGGTTCCATAGAAGTCCTTGGGCCATGTTAGGTTCAATCTTCTGATTCAGGGCCATTGACCTGCATGTCTGCCTGGAGGTAGGTGCCCAGGATGTGTCAGACTACGCATTTTTGTCCAGAGTGGCCTGCGAAATTGGGGTGGGCTCAGGGGCCTTGCAGGTTTCTCCTAATCTGGAGGGTTTGGGCAACTGTGATGGGCAGAGTTTCCTTTGGGAGGGCAGGTACAGTGATGCGATGTGGCTCCGGTGGGTCCATTCAGGAGGGCATGTGGCCCTGGGCTTTGGGGACAGAAGTCTGCTCACACAAACTCGGGTTAGGGTTAGGGGCGAGGTGACGGCAGACCCGATCCACAGACCCTGAGGGCAGCTCCTCGGGATTTGAAATTCAGGCGGAGGGAGGCAGTAGCACAGGCTTTTCTGTCTGGATTTTGTGTCTAGGATGACCATGGAATGTAGGGGTGGCCTTGTGGGGCCATGGGAGATTCTTCCTCTCTGGGGATTCTGCCCCACTCCCAAGAGTTTGGTGTCATTTTGGGTGAAGGGAAGAGTGCTAATTTCTTTCTCAGTGGTCCCGCACAAACAGGGATTCCAGAGACGGGTTCTGGGTCTGGGCACCAGGATAACCACACTGAGTGTTAGGATTTGGGACTAGGGATATGGAAAGCCTGCTCTGTGGGCTCCTGCTCCAGCTCCCAAAAGAGCTTGTTTGAAAGCAGGCTCAGGTTGAGGGTCACAATCTCTGTGACCAGATTGGCCCTCATGAGTGGGAGTGGTCTCCTGGGCCATGTAGCTGGCTCCCACTCTGAGGGTTGACACCCATCCCAACAGCCAGGTTTCCTGCCATGGGAAAGATGGAGTACTCTTTTGTGCTTCAGGTTCCCCCATAGGCAGGGATTTGAGGTAAGGTCTGAGGACAAATGCCTGAATACCCAGTTTGGGTAGAGTTGATGGCCTCGGGCCACGGCAGGTCCCACCTCCAGGATAAGGGGCCCACTATCTGGGTGGCTGACAGCAGTTCAGGTCTCAGGTTGTGTCAGACAGAGCATTAGTGCACAGGGCGGCCTTTGATATTGGGGTGCCATCGAGGGCCATGCATGTGGATCCTCATGTGGGGTTTCTGGGCAGACGCATAGGGGACTTCTTCCTTCTGGTGCGCAAGCAAAAGGCTGTGTTGTGGCTCCAGAAATCCCAATCTGGAGGGCTTGTGGGCCAGGAGTGTGAGGATGGAAGTCTGAAAACACAAGCTACAGTTCAGTTCAGTGCCGAGTGCATGGCAGTTCCAATGTGCAGCAGCTGATTCGAGATCTCTAGCACCTGAGTCAGGGCGAGTGTCAGAAGTCTGCTCACGCTGGAGTTTGTGTCCATGATGGCTGACGAATGGAGAGGTGGCCTCAAGAGGCCATGGAGGTTTTCCCACGCTGGGGCTTGTGAGCTGCTCCTAACAGCAAGGTGTCCTTCTGCAGGACAGAGTGAGTCCGGTAGAATGGCTCCATGGTCCCTCATATGGAAAGATTGGATAGCAGAGCTCACCACGTGGATGCCTGGAAAGCCCACCTCGCGTTACCATTGCAGCCAAGGAACAGGGCAGGTTCAATCTGCTGGTTCTGGGGCGAAGTTCCTAGGGGCTGAGTTGACAGCGGTTCTTAGGCTGATGGGTCACTATGCTGCTTGGTGTCCAGGGAGACCTTAGAATGTGGCAGTGGCTCAGGGGCCATGCAGGATTCTTCTACCCTGAGGGTTGGACCCAGCTCCCAAGAACAAGTTTTCCTTCTGAGGACAGGAAGGGTTCTGTTGTGTATCTTAGGGACCACATGTTGGACCCCAGGTTGGTATTCCAGAAGAGGCTTCTGGGGGCAGATGCATAAAAACCTAAGCTAGGGTTCTGATGAGGCCCTATGACTAGGTCAGTTTCAATAGTCTGACTCAGGGCCATTGACCTGTGTGTCTGCCTGGAGGTAGGTGCCTAAGGTGTGACAGACTCTGCATTTTTGTCCAGAGCAGCCTACGAAATTGGGGTGGGCTCAGGGGCCTAGCAGGTTTGTCCTAATCTGGAGGGTTTGGACAACTGTGATGGGCAGAGTTTCCTTCAGGAGGGCAGGCACAGTCTTGCAGTGTGGCTCCAGAAGTCCCATTCTGGAGGGCATGTTGGCCAGGGCTTTGGGGACAGAAGTCTGCTGACACAAAATCAGGTTAGGGTTAGGGGCGAGGTGATGGCAGGCCCTATCTGCACATCCTGAGGGCAGCTCCTTGGGATTTGAAATTCGGGTGGCTGGGAGGAGGTAGTGCAGGCTTTTCTGTCTGAATTGTGTGTCTAGGGTGGCCACGGAATGTAGGGGTGGCCACGTGGGGCCATGGGAGATTCCTCCTCTCTGGGGATTCTGCCTGGCTCCCAAGAGTTTGTTGTCTTCTCTGAGGGAAGGGAAGAATGCTGTTTTCCATCTCAGGGGTCCCACCCAAACAGGGATTCCTGAGATGGTTCTGTGTCTGGGCACCTGGAGAACCCCACTGAGGATTAGGAATTGGGCCTAGGGGTATGGCAAGCCGGCTCTGAGGGCTCCTGGTTCAGCTTCCGAGGGGCTTGTTTGAAAGTGGGCTCAGGCTGGGGGTCACAATGCCTTTTTGTGCCCAGGGCAACCCTCCTGAGTGGGTGTGGTCTCTGTTAGGGTCTGTGATCAAAGGAACAAGACGGACACAAAGCAAAAATCAAACAAAGCTTTATTTCACGCCAAGTATCGAGAATCAAACCGACTGGTAGGGGCCATCTCTTACGAAGAGGCGATGACGACGAGGACTATAATGCCGCTCCAGTGAGGACGAGGCCGGACGAGGCCGCTCCTCGGATGAGGCCACTCCCAACGATGAAGAGGCGATGACGTTGACAAGGACATCAACGCCGACGACACAGACTCTGCTCCCCATGACGCCACTCTGAACAGGCTGCTCCCCGAACGATGCCAATCCAGTTGAGGCCACTGCGGACGAGGCTGCTCACTGATGAGGCCGCTCCCCAGACAAGGCTGCTCTGGCGAGGCTGCTCACAGCAGGGCCGTGGCTCGGGGTGGTGTAGCCGCTCACAGCGGTGCTGCTCCTGACGACTATTACTCCGAAAACTACCCTAATGGCTCCCAACCGCTACTCTAACGGCTATCCCAACAGCTATTCTAACAGCTATCCCAATGGATTTTCTAACTCCCCCTACTACTCTAATGACTATTCTAACTCCTCCTCCTACTCCTCCCCCACCCAGCCTCACAGACTAACCTTTATAGAGGTGGCTGAGCCTGGCCCACACACAGGTCACCAATGAGATTTCAACTCACCACAGTAAATATATGCTGCCCCACTGATTGGATGTCTCCATCTGGCCTGGCCCGCCCCTATATCTGGGGTTTACAAGTAAGTTCCTTGGGCTAACCAGGCCCCTACATTCTCCCCTTTTCTTTGGAAATTAATCAAATCCTTGACTTTTCAGGCAGTTCTATGTTCTCCTTTTGTAAGGGGGTTATATTGAGCATGTAAGACTAACATTTTTATTGCTCCAATTTTCTTTGGTACAAATGACATTAGAGTGTTTATCATACAGGGTCCAAAAAGTAACAGTAGTGCATAGTCGGCTGATGAGGTAGCCATTAAATGCTTTGTATAACCTTTTCCATTTTTCCTAATTCCGTTCATCTAATTTCTCACCTATACTTTACATAAACAGGTAACAATAGGAGCAACAATAAACTCACAGTTTTTTTAGTCTTAGCTTTAGTCCATGGTCAGCGGGGTCCATGGGCTGCAGCTTCCAACTCTGGGGGACATCCTCATCCTTGGCTCCTTTGACATGACCTGCGTGATTCCAGGCCCTAATGCCTTCTACTTTTACTGCCATGGGGGTGGTCAGGATAACAATAAATGATCCCTTCCAGCGAGACTCCAAGTTTCCCACTTGGTGGTGATGTATCCAAACCAAGTCCCCAGGTTGGTAAGGATGTGGTTCCATCTCCGTCTCCTTCCCAGTGTGGGCAGTCCGGATCCCTGCATGGGCTTTTTTTAAGACAGACTGTAATGCCTGCAGTGACTGGAGTACAGACTGATCAGTCATTTCTGTTAGGGCAACCTTTTGTAGCCGAGGATAGAGCAGGGGGGGAGTGGTCACCCAAACATTATTTCAAATGGGGTCACCTTGTTTAAATAGGGTGTACATCGTGCCCTGAGGAGGGCTAAAGGAAGGAGATACACCCATCCACCGCCAATCTCCAGAATTAACTTTGACAAGGTCTCTTTAAGAGTCCGGTTCATTCGCTCTACTTGCCTGGAACTCTGGGGCCAGTAGGCACAATGTAGTTTCCAATTAGTGCCCACGGCCTTGGCCAATGCCTGTGAGACTGAACTCACAAATGCAGGGCCATTGTCTGACCCGATCGTGAGAGGCAGCCCAAACCTAGGAATTATTTCCTCTAGTGGCTTTTTGGCTACCACTCCTGCCATCTCATGTTTGGTGAAAAAGCCTCTACCCAGCCTGAAAAGTATCTACAAAAACTAACATATACTTGTGCTCATATTTTCTGGGTTTCATTTCTGTAAAATCTATTTCCCAATAAATTCCTGGTTCCTTACCTCTTTCTCTTTTCCCTCTTCCCATTTTAGTTCTTCCCACATTAACTGCCTGGCATTGAGCACATCTATCAACTACATCCTGAACCATACACCCTAATTTAGAAACCTGGAACTGCTTGCCTATAAGCTTCTTGAGTTTGCCTATTCCCAAATGAGTACCCTGGTGTATCTGGTCTACTAACTTTTTACCTAATCTTTGAGGAAGAATTATTTTTCCTACTTTAGTCTTAGCCCAGTCCCCTTCATAGTCCAATTTAACCCATTTTTGTAAATACTTTAAATCTTCTTCTGAATAGTTTGGTTTTTCTGGTAGGGCTGGAGCCGGGAGTATAACTAGTTCTTGCACTGTTTCTGGGGTTGCTTGCTTTGCGGCTTGATCTGCTAATTGGTTTCCTTTTGAAATCAGATCAGTCCCCTTTTGGTGTCCTGGGCAATGCATAACTGCCACCTCTTTTGGGTCCCAAATAGCCTGGAGGAGAGCCAATATTTCTCCTCTGTTTTTAATTCCTTTTCCTTCTGCTGTTAATAGGCCCCTTTCTTTATAAATAGCCCCATGTATATGGAGAGTAGCAAAGGCATACCTGCTGTCCTTATAGATGTTGGCGGTTTTACCTTTGGCCACCTGCAGTGCCTTAGTGATTGCAATCAGTTCTGCTTTTTGTACCGAGGTTCTGTGTGTCAGGGCTGCTGTCCAGAGTTCCTGCTCAGGGGAAAGCACCGCAACCGCCGCATACCTCTTTCCATTGACCATGTAGCTACTCCGATCTGTGAACAGAGTCATCTCGGCATCCAGAAGGGGAATGTCTCTGTGATCCGACCTTATTCTTGCAACTTGGGTTAGGACCTCCCCGCAGTGGTGTGGATGGTCAGCCAGCTTCTCTGGCAGCAGCGTGGCTAGATTTAGCACTACCAGGGGCCAGAAGGTCACTCTTGTTTCATTGAGGAGGAGGGCCTGATATCCCATCACTCAGGCGTTTGTCATCCATTGGTCTGGTGGAGTCCGGAGAAGGCCCTTGATAGTGTGGGTCAAGATGAGATTTTGACCCAAAGTCAATTAACTTGCATCCTTGACAAGGAGGGCCATAGCAGCAATTATGCAGAGGCAAGAGGGGAACCCAGCTGCTACTGGATCTAGTTTCTTGCTAAGATAGGCTACTGGCCTTTGCCAAGGCCCCAGAGTCTGAGTCAAAACTCCTTTGGCCACCCCTGCTTTTTCATCTACATACAAGTGGAAGGGCTTGGTAACATCTGGGATGGCCAATGCTGGGGCACTTAGTAAGGCTGTTTGTAATTCCTGAAATTATCCTTCTGCCTCAGCTGTCCACTCTACCATAGTGAGCTCCCCTTTTGCCAGTTCGTAGAGAGTTCGGGCAATCTCTGCAAACCACGGTATCCACAGCCTACAGTAGCCCATCGTCCAAGAAACACCCTCACTTGTCAGGATGTGGTGGAGCAGGGGTATTGAGTGATCACCTGTTTCCTGAACTCAGACAGTGAACACACTCCCTCGTGAAGATCAAGGCCTAGATAAGTGGCGTGGCTCTGACTATGCTGTGCTTTCTTTGCTGACACCTGATACCCTTTTTCCTGCACAGTCTGTAAGAGAGCTCTTGTCCCCCACAAACATGACTCATAGTCCTCAGCAGATACTAGCAAGTCATCAACATACTGTAACAGAGTGACTCCTGGGTTGGAGGTCCTGTACTCACACAAATCCTGTGTAAGGCCTTGTCAAAAAATGGTGGGTGAATTCTTGAATCCTTGGGGAAGGCTTGTCCAGGTGAGCTGGCCTTGGAACCCTTCCTGTGGATTGGACCACTCAAAAGCAAAAAAGGGTTGAGATTCCCTTGTTAAAGATATGCAGAAAAATGCATCCTTGAGATCTAAGATGGTATACACAGTTCTTTTGGGGCCAAGTAGGGAGAGTAGGGTATAGAGGTTAGGCACCGTTGGGTGGATATCTTCAACCCGTTTATTAACTTCCCGAAAGTCCTGAACGGGTCGGTACTCCCCAGTCTCGGCCTTTTTGACAGGCAGCAAAGGTGTGTTCCATGGAGATTTGCAAGGAACTAGGATCCTGTCTCCTCGGAGGTGGTTAATGTGTTTTCTGATCCCTTCCTTTGCTTCCCAGGGAAGGGGGTACTGCTGAACGCAAACAGCTGTAGCCATTTCCTTTAATTGTACCACCACTGGAGGTTGTCCCCTGACCAAGCCAGGGGGCTTCCCTTCTTCCCAGACCTCGGGAAACTTGACCTGTAAGGTTTGGAGAAGGCTCCCCCACTTTGTCTCCTCTGGTTTTAAGACTGGCTCGTAAAGGAGGTATTCATCTACTGCTGCCATAAGCACCTGTACAGTGAGTTGTCTCAAGGTTACAGTCATGTCTCCTTTGGAGAACTGAATGCCAGCTCTTAACTTGTGGAGGAGATCTCTTTCCTCAAGTTATATGTGGCATTAGGGAGGACCAAAAATTGATGTTTAACTACTCCCAAGGCCAAATTTAAAGTCCATTCTGTTGTCCATTTATGTCTCTCTGTGCCATTTGCTCCTTGTACCCAGACTTCCTCTCCAAGTAGTTTTCCCATAGGTTTAAGTAATGATGAAAATTGGGCTCCCATGTCCACCAAAAAATCAACTGATTTCTCCTCAACTTTAATTTTTACTCTGGTGGCCAGCATTGCCGTCTTCTTTTTGGGGCATTCCCTGGCCCAATATTCTTTTTCCTTACAGTAAGCACACTGATCTGAATCTAAGTCTTCTGGCCTGGCTTCTCCGTGCTTAGGCTTTTCCTTCCATTTACTATCCCCTCTCTGTCTCCTCCCCGTCTCATGTAATGCCAAAAACTTAACCAGTTTTTTTTTTTGTCTGTTTTTCATCCTCTTGTGCATCCCTGTTGTTAAACACCTTTTCTGCTATTCCCACTAACTCAGTCAGATTCTTTCTTTCAAATCTTCGGATTTTCTGAAGTTTCCTCCTTATATCTGGGCTGACTGACTGACAAACACAAGATTCATTGCCCTCTGTTTTTTGGGTGCCCCAGGGTCAATCAGGCTATACATTTTATAGGCTTCAATTAGCTTTTCTAGGAAAGCTCCTGGAGACTCATTCTTACCTTGAGTCACTGTACTAATTCTGGTTTAGTCCAAGTGCAACTTTTACTTCTGGAAATTCAGTTCCAGGATTTCAACATATCAAAGACCTGTATTTGTTCTGAAAGCCTCCCATATGAATTTCCTTTAAGGCAGAATTCATCTTACAAGAGAATTAAAACAATTACAAATGACAAAAAAAAAACTCAGAATAGATATGGTTAAATATCAAATGATGACCCTTATCAAAACATTAAAACTTTAGGAAATGTATAGAACCTCTGGAGTAGTTACACATTTACCCAAATGTAACCCAAGGTTTATCATTGATTTAGCAGTACTTCTTGAGTAACTTTGCATATCAGGGAAAAGCCTTATGAGTCAAAGAGATCTCATTTATAATTCTCAGTGGACAAAGAAAACCATTTACATTTTCTTAGAAACATCTCAATCTCTAGTGAAGACTAAATATTAACCAATTGTGAACTGGTGCAACAGCAGTTAAGCACAAAACATGTTTACCAACAGATTTCAAAAGCACAAACTCAGTTCCAGCAACCAGCGTCCTAGCACTTCATCTCATTTGTCATCCAAGCAAAACTTCAAAGCTTCAGGTTACCAAAGACTCTGAAAGCTACTTTAACAATTACCCATTAAAACCCTGAGACAGACAGTTAACCATCAGCCCAGCCATCCCTCCGCCAACAGACCTTATGTTCCACTTGGGCCCATTCCATTTCAGACGCCATGCTTTCCCCGCCAGCAAGGGGGAGGGGCTAGGCAGTCCACATTGGGCCAGAGAAGGCAAGGAATTCCCTGAAACAAAGGGAGTTTTGCAGCTGCTTGGGAATATTCCTTAAAGTCTCTGTCTCAAGGTCGGTTCATCCCGCAGCGCCAGTTCTGCTTACCTAAAGTGGCCCACTAGGCACTCATATTCCATGCCCAGCTCCAATGAGCATCAGCATTGGCACCTTAACCCGGCATTAGACTAACCCCAGTTGGCTCCAGTCATAGCCCTTAACAAATGAAATGAGTGAGGGAGAAGCCTCACATCTATTATAAGGAATGGAGAGATGAAAGTCAGAGTCCCCCTTACTCTCTGCTTGCCCCATTCCTTCAATCATAACAAACAACACAACAGACAACAAAAAGACAACACAAAGACAACCGCAGACTCAGCTGTCCTGCCACTGGTGGGGATTTTCTCAGTCCCCAGTGACCGCCTAGGGGGACTCTAACCCCCCGGCCACCCAGGGGGACTTGAACCCCCTGGCAGGCCCCTGACCACCCAGGGGGACTCGAACCCCTCGGCAGGCCCCTGACCACCCAGGGGGACTCAAACCCCCTGGCGATCCCCTGACCACCTAGGGGGACTCGAACCCCCCGTTGATCTACCAGCAGAGGGATGGGGCATCCCCGCATCCACTCCAGCCCTGGGGAGCATGGCTGCATCCAGCTTCTCCCTGGTGGGCCATACCCTGGAGCTCCAACCAGACAGACAGACGAGATCCTAATACCCAAGATCCCAATACCTCTGGAGGCTTTTCCCAAAAATTCCGATGCTGGCTCCGTTCTTGTCGTTTGATCCCGGATAAGCCCCCAATGTTAGGGTCTGAGACCCCCAATGTTAGGGAACGAGACTGACACAAAGCGAAAATCAAACAAAGCTTTATTTCGCGCCAAGCATCAAAAATCAAACTGACTGGTAGGGGCCATCTCTTACGAAGAGACGATGATAATGATCCCGACAAGGTCACTCTCAAGAAGGTCGCTCTGGATGAGGCCACTCTGGACGAGGCCGCTCTGGACGAGGCCGCTCTGCAGACGAGGCCACTCCGGAAGAGGCCGCTCCCAGGACGAGGCTGCTCCCCAGTTGAAGCCACTCCCAAGAAGAGGCCACTCTGCATGAGGCTGCTCCTAGGACGAGGCTGCTGCTGACAAGGTCACTCCCCAGACAGGGCCGCTCCCCAGACAGGGCCGCTCCCAAGAAGAGGCCACTCTGGATGAAGCCGCTCCCAGGACGAGGCCACTGCTGAGAAGGTCACTCCCCAGAAGGGGCCACTCCCCAGAATGATGCCGCTCCGTCGAGGCCGCTCGCGGTGGGGCCGCGGCCCAGGGTGGCAAGGCTGCTCGCCACGCAAGGCTGCAGCCCAGGGTGGTGAGGCCACTTGTGGTGGGGTCGTGGCTCGGTGCTGTTCAGGCCGCTCACTGTGGTGAGGCTGCTGGCGGTGAGGTTGCTGACGGTGAGGCTGCTGGTGGCGAGGCCATTCGCCATGGCGCCGCTGCCTACAACTACGATGACCAGGACGACCACGACGCTCCTGATGACCATGATGGCCACGATGCTCCGACTCTCCCGAAGACTACTCTAATGGCTAACCCAATGTCTATTCTAACTGCTATCCTAACAGCTATTCTAACTGCTATTCTGACTCCTCCTACTACTCCCCCCACCCCAGCCTCACAGACTAACATTTATAGAGGTGGTTGAGCCCGGCCCACACACAGGTGGCCAATGGGATTTCAACTCACCACAGTAAATATATGCGTGACCCACTGATTGGATGTCTCCATCCGGCTGGTCTGCCCCTATATCCAGCGTTTGCAACTAAGTTCCTCTGGCTAACCAGGCCCTTACACTCTTGTCCTCCAGAAACTTTCTGGAGATATGTATATCCCCCAGATTTGGGCGAAATCTGCATTGCACTTGAGGACACACCCATTAATGCTGGCTGCCTGGGACACAAACACCCATTGTGACCCCTAGCCTGAGCCCCATTTTCAACATAACCCCATGGGTAGCTTGGCCCAGAGCCAGAACCTAAGGCCTACAATGACACTAGGACCTAATCCTAAACCTAGTTTGGGTTTTCAGCCATCCATACCCTGAGCCCTACTCTTGAATCCCTCCATATGGGGCACCCCTGAGCCATAAAGCAGGACAGTACCTATTCCACAGAATAGACCAAGCTATTTTTTAACTATGCAAAATTTCCAGAATGGGAGAAAACTTCATGTCCCCAAGATGCCACTCCCATTTTTGAGGGATCTCATGAACACAAACTCCAACCTGAGTGACCTCTTCACACTCGCCTTAACCTCAGAACCTGGGGAGCTTGCCTCAGCGACTGCAGATTCGTCCTGTCATGCCCTAGGCCCTAACCATATTCCTAGATTGGCTTTTCAGACTTCTGTCCTCACAGTCCTGGTCTACAATCCCTCCAGCTAGGGAACCCCAGAGCCACACCATAAGACTTTGCCTGCCTCCAGATGGAAAACGTGCCATATGGAGCTGCATGCAAACCCCAGATTAGGAGAAAGCTGCACGATACCCCTAATCCATCCACAGTTGCAGAAGCCGACCCTCGACACTAATACACATTCTGTCACTCAAGCTGAGCACTGACCTCCAGTCAGCCACCCAAGTACCTGGCGCCAGAGTCAGCAGGTTAGACTTCCCATACCCCATGCCCTAAGCTGAACCCTAGGTTCAGTTTTCAGGCATCCATAACCAGAGTGCTGTTCTGGAATCCCTCCATTTGGAGGATCTTAGAGTCATACAACAGGACTCCATCTCTCCTCCAGACTGAAACCATAGTATTTGGAACTGTGCAAAGCCCCTAAGTAGGAGAAACCTCCATGCCCCAGCAGGACACCCACAACTTCGGCGGCCCTAAGACACCAATTCTAGTGTGAGTGAATGCCTGACACTCTCCTTCAATTCAGAATCTGGTGACCTTGCCTCAGCATCTGTAGATCAGAGATCCATGGCCTAGACCATACATATAAACCTAGCTTGGGTTTTCAGATATCGGTCCCCAGATTCCTGGAACACAAGTCCTCCAGATTGGGAACTCAAGAGCCAAACCACTGGATGATCCCTGCACTCCAGATTAAACCGTGCCCTATGGAGCTGCACAAAACACCCAGATTAGGGCAAACATGCAGGTCCCCGATACCACCGCTCTTTTGAATACCACCCTGGATCCTAATGCACAGGAAGGCACAACCTGAGTCCTGGCCACCGATCAGCCATCAAGGCAGCTCGACCCAGAGGCAGCTGATCGGAACTTCCATGCCCCTAGGCTGAAATCCTAACCCCCGTTTGGGTTTTCAGACACCCATACACAGAGCCCTTCTCTGGAATTCCTCTACATGGCGGGGGGGGGGGGGGGGGGCTGATCCATAAAAGAAATCTCCTGACCCCCAGAGGGGGAAATCCTAACCCTAGTTTGGGTTTTCAGACATCCATACACGGAGCCCTTCTCTGGAATCCCTCTACATGGGGGGGGGGGGCTGATCCATAAAAGAAATCTCCTCCTGACCCTCAGAGGGAAAACTTGCTTTCCGATGCTATGCAAAATCCTCAGATGGAAGAAATGTGCTTTGTCCCTAAGGCCACGTCCACATTTACATGCTGCCAGGGATACAATTACAATACATTGTGACCCTTATCCTGAGCCCCAGTTTGAACATAGCCCCAAGGGTACCACGGCCCAGAGCCAGGGTATAAGGCCTGTGGTGCCACTAGGACCTAATCATACCCCTCATTTGGGTTTTCAGGTATCAATACCTGGATTGCTGCTCTCGAATCCCTCAGTATGGGGGAACCCTGAGCCATAAAACAAGACACCACCAACAGCCAGGAATAAAACAAGCTATTTGGAACAGTGAAATCCCCAGAGTGGGAGGAAACTCCATGCCACCATGAGTCCACTTACGAGTTTGGCGGGACTCACGGACACAAACTGAGCCTGTGCAACATCCTAACACTTGGCTTCACCTCAGATCTCATGGAGCTTGCCTCAGCATCTATAGATTGGGCCTGCCATACCCTAGGCCCTAACCCTAGGCCTAGCTTGGGTTCTCAGATTTCCATCCTCAATGTCCTGCTCCACAAGCCCTCCAGATAGGGAAAGATGAGCCACACCACTGGACTGTGCCTTCCCTCCAGAAGGAATATGTGGCTTATTGAGCAGCATGCAACCACCATACTAATACTATGAGAGAGCTGCACGAATCCCCAAAGCTATCCCATCGACAGCAGTCTGCCATGGACAATAATACACATTCTACCCTCAACCAGAGCACTGACCTCCAGTCAGCCAACTAGTAGCTGGTGCCAGTCGGAATAATTCAGACTTTTCGTGCACCCAGGCCCTACCACAAACCCTAGGTTGAGTTTCAGGTATACATACCAAGGGACCTGCTGTAGAATTCATCCATATGGAGGACCCTAGAGCCATATACAGGACTCTAACTCCCCCCAAAATAAAAACAAATTATGTGGAGCTTTGCTAAATCCCCAGAACAGGAGAAAACTCCATGGCCCCAGGAGGCCCAGATGGTAGTCTGAGCAAATCCCTAACATGCAACCTAACTTCAAATCCAGGAACTTGCCTCAGCATCTGCAGATCAGTGATCCATGCTTTAGACCTAACCATAAATGTAGCTTGGGTTAGACTTCCATCACCAGAATCCTGGAACACAAGCCCTCCAGAATGGGAATTCTGAAGACACAACGGAGCACTCTGCCTCTGCACCAGAAGAAAAGGGTGCCCTATGGGTCCACCAAGAAATCCCAAATGAGAATGAACATGCAAAGCCCTCGACCACACCAGAATTTCATAGGCAGCCCTGAGCACTAATGTTCTGTTTGACACAGTTTGAGCCCAAACCTCCCCTCAGACACCCAGACTGTTGGCTGCATATTCTGCAGATCTGACCCACCTTGGCCTTAGGCCATCATCTCCTCCCAACCTGGATTTTCAGGCATCTATCCCTAGACTGTTATCTCAGAACCCTGCACTGGGGAGAACCTGATAACTCAGAACTCCTCCTTCCCCATGGCAAGAAAACTTGCTATTGGGATGCTGATGGGTATCAGGGTCAAACACTCAGAGCAGGATGATCCGGCTTGCCCATGAGGCCACGCCCAAGCTTGAGGGCCTTCATGGGCATAAACACTCATTGTGACCATCAGCATGAGCCACATTTTCAAATAAGGCCTCTCTGTGGCTGGAACAAGAGCCGGCATATGGGTCTTGCCATGCCTCTATGCCCCAATCATACCCAAAGGTCGGGTTTTCCAGTCACCCATACCCACGGCTCTGCTCCGGAATCCCTGATTTGGAGGGACCCATGAGATAGAAAAGAGGACTATGCCCTTCTCACAGAATGACCCCAAACTCTTGGGAGCCGGGCCAAATCCCCAGAGAGGGAGAATCGTCCATGGCCCATGAGGCACCCCTCCATTTGAAGGCCATCCTTGACACAAAACCCAGAGACAAAAGCCTGAGCTACTATCTCACACTCCCCCTTATTTCCTATCCCAAGGAGCTCCCCTCATGGTCTGTAGATCGGGCCTGCCATACCCTCGGTGCCAAACCTAAGGCGAGCTTGTGTTTTCAGATTTCTGTCCCCACACCCCTGGCCCACAAACTTTCCAGGCTGGGCCTCTGGAGCCACGCCGCAGGACTGTGCCTGCCCTCTTGAAGGAAACTGTGCCCATTCCATTGGCCACAACCCTACAGAGTAGGAGAAACCTACAAGGCCCCCAAGGCCATCCCAATAGCGTAGCCTGCCCTGGACAAAAAGGCACATTCTGACACAATCTGAGCAACAACTTCCACTTAGACACACAGACAGTTGTCCCCAGAGACAGAAGATTCAACCGGACATGCCTTTAGGCCCTAATCTGAACCCTAGCTTTGGTTTCCAGGTATCTCTCCTTAGAGGCCTGGTTTCGAATACCAGCATATGGGGCTTTCCTGAGGCACAAAACAGAGCAACACTCAACTCCACATGGGAATCTTGCGATTTGGAGCTGTGTCAAACCCTCCGGGTAGGAGAATCCTGCAAGGCTCCGGAAACACCACCACATTCCAAGGTCTCCATGGATACACACCCACATTATGACCCATCCTCAGGAGTGTCCGTTTCAACTCAGCCCTCTGGGTAGCTCGCCCCTAAGCCATCAGATCAAACCTGCTTTGTGCCTTGGAACCAATGAGAATGCGAGTTGGGGTTCTCAGGCATCCATCCTTAGAACCCTGCTCTCAAGTCTTTCTGTATGGGGTGTCCTGGAGCTATCCAAAAGTACTCGTCTGTCCCGCAGAGGAAAACCTTGTGGTTTGGAGCAGCTCACCACCCCCAGCGTGGGAAAACCTCCATGGCCTCATGAGGCCCCCCCTTTCATGAAGGGGCCATCATGGACACAAACTCCAGCCTGAACCAACATCTGATACTCGCCCTGACTTCAGATGCAGGTGGTCTCGATTCAGCCTCTGCATAGAGGGCCTGCCGTGCCCTCGGCCCGAAAGCTAACCCTAGCTTGTGCTTTCAGACTTCTGTCCTCACACTCCTGGCCCACAAGCCCTCCAGACCGGGAAATCCAGAGCCACAATGCAGCACTCTGCCTTTCCATTGGAAGAAAAACTTTGTCCTATGGGTCTGCCCAGAAACCCCAAATGAGGATCAACCTGCATGGCCCTCGAACACACCCCAATTTCCTAGGCTGCCCTGGGCACTAATACACTGTTTGACACAGCCTGAGCCCAGACCTCCTGACAGACACCCAGACAGCTGGCCGCACACCCTGCACATCAAACACGCCATGGCCTTAAGCCGGCATCTCTTCCCAACCTGGGATTTTAGGCATCTGAACCTAGACCTTACCTCCAATCACTGCACAGTGGGGAACCTGATGCACAAATCAGAACTCCTCCTTACCCATGGCCAGAAACCTTGCTGTTGGCATGGTGTCAAACCTTCAGGGTAGGAAAAACCTGCATGGCCCATGAGGCCTCGCCCATGTTTGAGGACCACCTTCTGCACAAACACGCATTGGGATGCTCAGCATGAGCCACGTTTTAAAAGACAGCCTCTCAGGGGCTGGAGAAAGACCCCACATACGTGGCTTGCCATGACCCTAGTCCACAATCCTAACCAGAAATCAGATTTAACCAGGCGACCGTACCCAGGGCTCTGGAATCCCCCTTTTGGAGGGACAACTGAGGTTGAAAACAGGACTCCTCCCTTTTCACAGAATAATCCCAAAGTCTGGCGAGCCAGGCCAAATCCCCAGAGAGGCAGACTCATTCATGGTCCATGAGGCCACCCCTCCATTCCAGGGCCATCCTTGACACAAACCCCAGAGACAAAAGCCTGAGCAAACGCCTCCCATTCGCCCTTATTTCCTATCCCGAGGAGCTCCTGTCACGTTCTATAAATCGGGCCTGCCATACCTTCAGCCCCAAACCTAAGCCGAGTTTGTGTTTGCAGATTTCTGCCCCCACAGCCTTGGCCCACACACCCTCCAGGCTGGGGCCTCTGGAGCCACACCGCAGGACTGTGCTGCTCTCTCCAAGGAAACTGTGCCCATTCCATTGGCCACAAACCTGCAGATTAGGAGAAACCACCAAGGCCCCCGGGGCCATCCCAATAGTGTAGGCCGCCCCAGACAAAAAGTGGCATTCTGACACACCCTTGGCACCTACCTCCAGGTACACATGCATGTCAATGGCCCTGAGTCAGAAGATTGAACCTGACATGCCCCTAGATCCCCATCAGAAACCTAGCTTAGGTTTTCTGGCATCTTTCCTCAGAGGCCTGTTCTGGAATACAAACATATGGTCCAATATGTGGTCCCTGAGCCATACAACAGACCCTCTCCTGTCCCCAGAAGGAAACCTTGCTCTTGGGAGCTGGGTCCAACCCTCAGGGTAGGAGAATCCTGCATGGCTGCTGAGCCACTGTCACATTCTAAGGGCTCCCTGGACATAAACTAGCATTGTGACCGGTCATCCTGAGACCCCCTGTCAACTCAGCCCCTTTGGAACTTCGCCCCAGAGTCTGCAGATCAAACCTGCCCTGTTCCTTGGCTGCAATAGTAATGTGAGGTGGGCTTTCCAGGCATCCATGTGGAGAGCTCTGCTATCCAATCTTTCCATATGGGATCCCTGGAGCCATTCAACCGGACTCCCCCTGTCCCGCAGAAGGACACCTTGCAGTTTGGAGCAGCTCACACGCCCCAGCGTGGGAAAACCTCCATGGCCTCTTGAAGCCACCCTTCCATTCGTTGGCCATCATGTACACAAACTCCAGCGGGAGCAGACATCTGACACTCACCCTTACTCAGGTGCTGGAATTCTCGAATCAGGGGCTGCACATTGGAACTGCCATGCGCTTGGCACTGAACTTAAGTGTAGCTTTTGTTTTCAGACTTCCATCCTCAAGCTGCTGGCCTGGAAGCCCACCAGACTGGGAATTCTGGAGCCACAATGCAGCCTTCTGCCTGCCCACCAGAAAGAAGAAGTGCCCTATGGCTCTGCACAGAAACCCCACATGAGGATCCACCTGCATGGCCCTCGATGGCACCCCAATATCATAGGTCACCCTGTGCACTAATGCTCTGTCTCACACAGTCTGAGCCCCGACCTCGTGTCAGCCACCCAGATAGAGGGCCCCATATCCTGCAGGTGAGACCTGCCGTAGCCCAAGGCCGTCATTTCTACCCAACCTGGGTATTCGGGCATCTGTACCCAGACTTTAGCTCAAATCTCTGCCTATGGAGGAACCTGAAGCACAAAAGAGTACTCCTCCTTCCCCATGGCAGGAAAGCTGGCTGTTGGGATGGGTGTCCAACCCTCAGAGTGGGAGCCAGCTGCATGCCCCATGAGACCACGCCCACTCATTGGGGCTGCCCTGGGCACAAACAGGCCTTGTGACCCTCAGCCTGAGCCCACTTTCAAACAAGCCCCCTCAGGAGCTGGAGCAGGAGCCTGCAGAGCGGGCCTGCCATGACCCTAGGCCCAAATCCTAACCCTTGGTGGGGTTATCCAGGCACCAAGACCCAGAACCCGTCTCAGGAATCCCTGTTTGGGCGGGACCCCTGAGATGGAAAACAGCCTCTTCCCTTCACCAGAAAGACACCAAATTCTTGGGAGCTGGGCAGAATCCCCAGAGAGGAAGAATCTCCCATGGCCCCATGAGGCCATCCCTACATTCCAAGGCCATCCTAGACACACAATCCAGACAGAAAAGCGTGTGCTACCGCCTCCCAGCTGCCCGAATTTCAAATCCCAAGGAGCTGCCATCAGGGTCTGTAGATCGGGCCTGCCAACACCTTGCCCCTAACCCTAACCAGAATTTGTGTCTGCAGATTTCTGTCCCCAAAGCCCTAGCCCACATGCCATCCAAGATGGGTCCTCCGGAGCCACACGGCAGGACTGAGCCTGCCCTCCCCATGGAAACTCTGCCCATCACAGTTGCCCAAACCCTCCAGATTAGGAGAAACCTGCAAGGCCCCTGAGCCCACCCCAATTCGTAGGCAGCTCTGGACAAAAATGCGGAGTCTGACACATCCTAGGCATCTACCTCCAGGCAGAGACACAGGTCAATGGCCCTGAGTCAGAAGATTGAACCTGACATGCCCCTAGGACCTCATCAGAACCCTAGCTTAGATGTTCAGGCATCTGTCCCCAGAGGCGTGTTCTGGAATACAAACATATGGTCCAACATGTGGTGCCTAAGCCACACAACAGAACCCCTCCTGTCCCTGGAAGGAAATTTGCTCTTGGGAATTGGGTTCAACCCTCAGGGTAGGAGAATCCTGCATGGCCTCTGAGCCACCGCCACATTCTAAGGTCTCCTTGGACACCAACCCTGCATTGTGACCCGTCAGCCTGAGAAACCCTGTCAATTCAGCCCACTTGGAACTTTGCCCCAGAGCCCGTAGATTGAACCTGCCCTGCTCCTCAGCTGCAATGGGAATGTGAGGTGGGCTTTCCAGGCATCCACACGGAGAGCTCTGCTATCCAGTCTTTCCATATGGGGGACTCTGGAGCCATTCAGCCAGACTCCCCCTGTCCTGTAGAAGGACACCTTGATGTTTGGATCAGCTCACAAGCCCCAGCGTGGGAAAACCTCCATGGCCTCTTGAGGCCACCTCTCCATTCGTCAGCCATCATGGACACAAACTCCAGCGTGAGCGGACATCTGACCCTCACCCTTACTCAGGTGCTGGAGATCTCGATTCAGCCACTGTGCATTGGAAGTGCCAAGGGCTCGGCACTGAACTCAACCATAGCTTGTATTTTCGAACTTCCGTCCTCACACTCTTGACCCACACGGCCTCCAGATTGGGAATTCTGGAGCCACAACACAGCATTCTGCATGCCCACCAGTTAGGAGAAGTGCTGTATAGGTCTGGCCAGAAACCACACATGAGAATCAACATGCACGGCCCTCGAGTCACCTCAATACCATAGACCGCCCTGTGCACTAATGCTGTGTCTGACACAGCCTGACACTCGACCTCCTGTCAGTTACCCAGATAGTGGGCCCCATATCCAGCAGGTGGTTCCTGCCATGGCCCGAGGCCATCATTTCTACCCAACCTGTTTTCAGTCATTTGTCCATAGACCGTAGATCAAATCCCTGCCTACGGGTGGAACCTGAAGCACAAAAGAGTACTCCTCCTTCCCCAAGGCAGGAAACCTTTCTATTGGGATGGTTGTCCAACCCTCAGTTTGGGAGCTAGCTGCATGGATCATGAGACCACCTACACCCATAAGGGTCGCTGTGGTCAAAAACACGCTTTGCCATCCTCAGTCTGATTCCATTTTCAGACAAGCCCCCTCAGTAGCTGGACCAGGAGCCTGAATACCGGGCCTGCCATGCCCCCGTCCCAAACCTAGCCCTCTGAGCAGTTTTCCAGGTGCCTGGACCCATAGCCCGACTCTGGAATCCCTGTTTTGGGGGGACCCCTGAGATGGAAAACAGCACTCTTCCTTTCCCTCAAAAAGGCACCAAACTATTGACAGCTGGGCAGAATCCCCAGAGAGGAAGAATCTCCCATGGCCCCATGAGGCCAGCCCTGCATTCGGCAGGCTTCTTGGAAACAATCCAGACATAAAAGCCTGAGTTACTGCCTCCCAGTCATCCTAATTTCAGATCCCGTTGGAGCTCCCCTCAGTGTTGGCAGATCAGGCCTGCGATCACCTCACCCTGAACCCTAAGCCGAGTTTGTGTTTGCAGACTTCTTTCCCCAAAATCCTGGTCCATATGCCCTCCTGGATGGGGCTTCTGGATTTACACCGCAGGATTGTGCCTGCCCTCCTGAAGGAAACTCTGCCCATCACATTTGCCCAAACCCTGGAGATTAGGAGAAACCTGCAAGGCCCCTGAGCCCACCCCAATTTTGGAGCCTCTCTGGACCCAAATGCGCAGTCTGACATACCCTGAGCACCTACCTCCATGCAGACACCCAGGTCAATGGTGCTGAGTCCCAAGATTGAACACGACATGCCCCTAGGACATCATTGGAACCCTAGCCTATGTTTTCAAGCATCTGTCCACAGAGGCCTGTTCTGGAATACCAACATATGGTCCAATATATGGTCCCTGAGTCACACAACAGAACCCCTCCTGTCCCCAGAAAGAAAGCTTGCTCTTGGGAGCTGGGTCCAAACTTCAGGGTAGGGGAATCCTGCATGGCTCCTGAGCCACCGCCACATTCTAAGGTCTCCCTGGACACCAACCAGCATTGTGACCCATCAGCATGGGACTCCATGTCAACTCCGCCCCCTTGGTAGTTCACCCCTGAGGCAGGAGTGAACCTGCCATGTCCCTCAGCTGAAATGCTAACCTGAGGTGGGCTTTCCACGCATGCATACTTAGAGCTCTAACCAATCTTTCCATGTGTGTTAACATGGAGTCATCAAACAGGACTCCCCTTGTTCCACACATGGAAACCTAGCTGTTTGGAGCAGCTCATGAACCCAAGTGTGGGAAAACCTCTAAGGCCTCATGAGGCCACACCTCCATTAGTCGGTCATAATGGACACAAACTCCAGTGTGAGTGAATGTCTGACCCTTGCCCTTACTCAGGTGCTGGACATCTTGAATCAGCCACTGTGCATTGGAACTGCCATGCCATCGTCCCTAAACCTAACCCTAGCTTGTGTTTTCAGACTTCATTCCTCACACTCCTGGCCCACAAGCCCTCCAGAAGGGAAATTCTGGAGCCACTAGGCAGCATTCTGCCTGCCCTCCAGAGAGAAGTGCCCTATAGGTCTGCCCAGAAACCCCACATGAGGATCAAAGTGCATGGCCTGTGAAGGCACCCCAATATCATAGACTGCCCTGGGCACTATTGCTCTGTCTGACACAGCCTGAGCCCTTACTTCCTGTCAGCCACCAAGTAACCGGCCGCCTATCCACCAGATCGCACTTGCCATTACCCTAAGCCATAATCTCTACCCAACCTGGGTTTCAAGGCATGTCGCCAGAGGACAGTTCTCAAATCCCTGCATTTGGGGGAACATGGTCTACAAAATTAAGTCCTCCTGCCCGCAGCAGGAATCCTTGCTATTGGGATGTGTGTAAAACCCTCAGAGTAGGAGAAAATAGCATGGCCCATGCGGCCATGCCCACTGTTGAGGGGCGCCCTGGGCATAAACCCGCACTGTGACCCTCAGCCTGAGCCAAGTTTTCAACTAAGTGCCCTCAGTACCTTGACCTAGATCCAGCCTATGAGGCCTGGCATGACCCAGGCCCAAATGCTATCCCAAGGATGGGTTTCCAGGCACTCATCCACAGAGCTCTGCTCTCGAATCCCTCCTTATGGGGAGCCCTGATTGATAAAACAGAATTCCTCCTTTCCCCAACAATGACAACATGCAATTTGGAGCAGTGCTATACCCCAAAGAGACACAATCTCCCATGGTCTATGAGGGCACCCTTACATTTCGTGGCCATTCTAGAACCACCATCTTAGGTCTGCCATTACCTTAGGCCCAAATAGTATTGGAAGGTTGGGTTCCCAGGCACCCATACAAGGAGGCCTGCTCTTGAATCCCTCCTCCTGGGGACCCTGAATCATAAAACAGGATTCCTCCTTTCCCAAACAATGACAACATGCAATTTGGAGCAGTGCAAAACCCCAAAGTGGGAGGATCTCCCTTTGGCCATGAGGCCACAAATAAATTCCGCGGCCATTCTAGACACAAATACCACAGGCAAAAGCCTGAGCTTCTGTCTCACACTCGCCCTCATTTCTGATCCCGAAGAGCTCTCCTCAGGATCTGCAGATCAGACCTTCCATACCCTCGGCCCTAATCCTAACCCCAGTTGGTGTTTTAAGACTTCTGTCTCCAGAGTCCTCTCCCACAAACGCTCCTGACTGGGTACTCCATAGCCACACCACAGGACTGTGCCTACCCTCCAGAAGGAAGCTGGGCTCTTTAGAGCTTTAAGAAACCTCAAGAAAAGGAGAAACCTGCAAGGCCTCTGATGCCACCCCAACGTAAGGATGCTCTGGACAATAATATACAGTCTGACACACCTTGCTCAACTACCTCCCATCAGACACCCATGTAGATGGCCCCAGAGTGAGAAGATTGAACTGGACATGCCCCTCGGTGCTCATCTGTACCCCAGTTTAGGTTTTCAGGTATGTGTTCCCCGAGGTCTGTATACGAATGCCAAAATTTGGGGGATCCCTGAGCCACAGAACACAACACCTCCTGTCCCCAGAAGGAAACCTTGCTATTTGGACATGCGCCAAAACCCTCAGGGTAGTAGAATCCTGCATGGGCCTTGAGGAGACTGCCACATTTGAAGGTCTCCCTGAACAAAAATCCACATTGTGACCCTCAGTGTGAGACTCCTCTTCACCTCAGCCCCCTGGGTAGCTCACCCCAGACACAGCAGAGAGGACGTGCCTTGTCCCTCGGCTCCAATATTCCACCCAGGTTGGTTCTTCAGACATCCATATGTAGACTCTGCTCTCGAATCCTTCCATACGGGTTTCCTTGAGCCATCAAACAGCACTCCCCGTGTCCCAAAGAAGAAAACCTTGCCATTTGGATCTGTGCCCAACCCCCAGATTGGGAAAACCTCCATGTCCTCATGAGGCCACCCCTACATCAGGCGGCCCTCATGGACACAATCTCCAGCCAGAACGGACATCTGACACTCCCCCTTCTTTCAGATGCTGGGGAATCTCGCCTCAGCCTCTGCAGATCAGGACTGCTGTGCCCCAGGCCCTAACCCTAACCTGAGCTTGTGTTTTCAGTCTTCCATCCCCAGAGTCATGGTGCAAAAGCCTTCCACATTTGGAATTCTGGAGCCCCAACACAGCATTCTGCCTGCCTTTCAGAAGGCAAAAGTGGCCTAGGGTGGTGCACAGAAACCCCAAATGAGGGTCAACCTGCACGGTCCTGGAGGGCACCACCATTTCACAGGCCGCACTGTGCACTAATGTTCTGTCTGCCACAGTCTGAAGCCCAGCATTCCTGTCAGCCACCCCAGTAGCTGGCCACCTATCCACCAGATTGGACCTGTCATGCCCCTAGGCCATCATCTCTACCCAACCTGGGTTTCTAGGCATGTCCCCAGAGGCCTGGACACAAATCCTTGCATATGGGGGAACATAGTCCACAAATGAAGTCCTCCTGCCACTAGCAAGAAACCTTGCTACTGGGATGTGTGTTCAACCCTATGAGTTGGTGAAACCTGCATGGCTTATGAGGCCCCGCCCACTCTTAAGCGCCACCTTGGGCACCAACATGCATTGTGACCCTCAGCTGAAGCCCCGTTCTCAAAAAGATCCCTCGGTGGCTGGACCTAGAGCTCTCATATCCAGCTGGCCATGCCCCTAGCCTGAAATACTAACCCAAGGTGGGGTTTTCCAGGGAACTGTACCCAGAGCCCTGCTCTGGGATCCCTGTTTTTGGGGGACCCCTGAGAAAGAAAACAGAACTCCTCCTTTCCCCTAGAATGACACCAAACTATTTGGGGGCTGGGAGGAATCCCCAAGAGGGAGAATCTTCCATGGCCCCAGGAGGACACCCCTACATTCTGCGGCCATCCCAGATTCAAAATCCAGAGGCAAAAGGCTCAGCTACTGCCTCACACTCGCCCTCACTTCAGATCCCGAGGAGCTCCTCTCAGGGTCTGCAGATGGGGCCTGCCATACTGTTGGTGCTAAACCTAACCTGAATTTGTGATTTCAGGTTTCTGTCCCCAGAGCCCTGGCCCAAACACCGTGCAGGCAGGGCCTTCGGATCCATAATGCAGGACTGTGACTGCCCGCCCAAAGGAAACTGTGACCTTTACTGTCACCAAAACCCTATAGATTAGGAGAACCCTGCAAGGACCCTGAGGCCACCCCAGTTTCGTAGGAAGCCCTGGACAACAATGTGCAGTCTGACACACCCCGGGCATCGACCTCCAGTCAGACAACCAGGTAGATGGCCCCACAGTCAGAAGGTTGACCTTGACATGCCCCTAGGCCATAATCAGAACCGTAGCTTAGGTTTTCAGTCACCTGTCCCCAGAGGCCCAGTCTCAGATACCAACAGATGGGGGCTGCTGAGGCCCAGAACAGAACACCTCCTGACCCCAGAAGGGAACCTTGCTATTTGGAGCTGCGTCAAACCCTCAGGGCAAGAGAATCCTGCATGGCCCCTGAGCCACCGCCACATTCCAAGGACTCCCTGGACACAAACCCGCATTGAGACCCATCAGCATGAGACTCCATTTCAACACATTCCCCTGGATAGCCTGCCCCAGACCCAGCAGATCGAAACTGCCTTGTTCCTAGGCGCCAGTGGGAATGCCAGGTAGGGTTTTCAGGCATCCTTATGGAGAGTCTACTCTCCAATCTTTCCCTATGGGTGACAATTGATCATCAAATAGGACATGCCTGTCCTGCTGAAGAAAACCATGCTGTTCGGACAGCTCACAACCCCCAGTGTGGGAAAACCTCCATGGCCTCATGAGGCCACCCCTCCATTAAGCAGCCATCATGGACACACACACCAGCCTGAACGAACGTCTCACACTTGCCCTTACTTTAGATGCTGGGGATCTTGATTCAGCCTCTGCAGATTAAGCCTGCCACGCCCTAGGCCCTAAACCTAACTAGCTTGTGTTTTCAGACTTCTGTCCTCACACTCTTGGCCCACAAACCCTCCGGATTCAGAATTCTGGAGCCACAACGCAGCACTCTGCCTGCCCAGCATAATAAGGCAAAGTGCCCTATGGGGATGCCCAGAAACCCCACATGAGGATCCACCCGCATGGCCCTCGACGGCTCTCCAATATCATAGGACGCCCTCTGCACTAATGGTCTGTCTGACACAGCCTGAAACCAGAAATCCCGTTAGCAACTCAGACAGTGGGCCGCATATGCAGCAGATCAAAACTGCCTGTGCACCAGATCATCATTTCTACCCAACCTCGGTTTTCGGGCATCTGTCCCAGACATTATGTCAAATACCTTCATGTCGGGGAACCTGATGCACAAAACAGAACTCCTCCTTCACCATGGCAGGAAACCTTGCTGTTGGGATGTGTGTCAAAGCCTTCGAGTTGGCGAAACCTGTGTGGCCTCATAGGCCACACACACTCTGGAGGGCTGCCTTAGGCACCAACACGCATTGTGAACCTCAGCCTGAGCCCCATTCTCAAATAAAACCCCCGGGGGGCTGGACCCAGAGCCTGCTTATGAGGCTGTCCATGCCCCTGGGCCGAAATTCTATGCCAATGTGGGGTTTTCCAGGAGAGGGGACCCAGCCCTGCTCTGGAATCTCTGTATCTGTGGGACCCCTGAGACAGAAAACATGACCCCTCACTTCCCCCAGAATGACACCAAAATATTGCAGGCTGGGCAGAATCCACAAGAGACCAATTTCCTTCGAGAGGGCAGGCACAGTCCTGCAGTGTGGCTTCAGGTTCCCAACATGGAAGGGTGGGTGGGCCAGGGCTGTGGGGACAAAAATATGAAAACACAAACTCAAGTTTAGGTTTCAGGCCAAGGGTATGGCAGGCCTGATCTACAGAACCCGAGGGGAGCTCCTCAGGATACGAAAGAAGGGCAAGTGTGAGGCAGTGGCTCAGGCTTTTGTCTCTGGATTTTTTGTCAAGGATGGCTGAGGAATGTAGAGGTAGCCTCAAGGGCCATGGAAAATTCTCTCTGGGGATTTGGTCCGGCTCCCAATCCTTTGGGGGTAATTGTGTGGGAAGGCAGGAGTCCATTTTCTGTCTCAGGGGTCCCTCCAAAAGGGGGATTCCAGAGCAGAGGACCAGGTACCGGCGACCGGAAAACCCCAACTTTGGTTAGGATTGGGACCTAGGGGCATGGCAAGCCCTATATACAGACTCTTGGTCCAGCTACTAAGAGGACTCATTTGAAAAAGGGGCTAAGGCTGAGGGTCCCAATGCGTGTTTGTGCCCAAGGTGGCCCTCAAGCATGGGTGTGGCCTCATGGGCCCTGCAGGTTTTTCCAACTCTGAGGGTTTGACTTTTACCCCCATCCCAACAGCAAGGTTTCTTGCCATGGGGAAGGAGGAGTTCTGTTTTGTGCATCATGTTCCCCCATATGCAGGGATTTGAGAGAAAGCTTAGGGACAAATGTCTGAAAACCCAGGTTGGGAAGAGATGAGGGCAGAGGGCCATGGCAGGTCCAATCTGCTGCATATGCAGACACCCAGCTGTCTGGGTGTGAGACGGGACGTCTGGGCTCAGGCTGTCAGACAGAGCATTAGTGCATAGGGTGGCCTAGGAAATTGGAGTGTGGTTGAGGGCCGCGTAGGTTGATCCTCCTGTTGGGTATCTGGGCAACCCATAGGGCACTTTTTTCTTCTGGTGCACAGGCAGACTGTGGCTCCAGAATTCCCCATGTGAAGGGCTTCTGGGCCAGGAGTGGGAGGACAGAAGTCTGAAAACACATGCTAGGGTTACGTTTTGGGTGAAGGGCACGGCAGGCCCACTCTGCAGAGGCTGAATCAAGAGCTCCAGGATCTGAAGTAAGGGCGAGTATCGGACATTGGCTCAGTCTGGAGTTGTCAACCATGATGGCTCCTGAATGGAAGGGTGACCTCATGAGGCCATGGAGGATTTCCCACTCTGGGGGTTGTGAGCTGCTCCAAACAGCAAGGTTTCCTTCTGTGGGACGGGCGAGTCCTGTTGGATGCCTCAAGGCTGCCCCATACAGAAAGATTCAAGAGCACAGCTCTAAGGAACGATGCCTGAAAACCCCACCTCACATTCCCATTGGCTGCTAGGGACAAGGCAGGTTCGACCTGCTGGCTCTGGGACGAGCTACCCAGGGGGCTGAGTTGAAATGGAGTCTCATGCTGATGGGTCATATCGTGGGTTTGTGTTCATGGAGACCCTGGAATGTGGCAGTCGCCCAGTGGCCCTGCAGGATGTTCCTACCTGGAGTGTTTTACACAGCTCCTAATAGCATGGATCCATGTGGAGATGAGAGATGTTCTGTTTTGTGCCTCAGGAAACCCCTTATGATGGTATTCGAAACCAGACCTCTGGGGCGAGATGCATCAAACCTAAGCTAGTTTCAGATTCGGGTCTAGGGGCATGTCCGGTTTAATCTTCTGTCTCTGAGGACATCTGTTTGTGTCTGAGTGGAGGTAGTTGCTCAGGTTGCATCAGAAATGCCTTTTTGTCCACAGTAGATTACGTAATTTGGATGGGCTCAGGGGCATTGTAGGTTTCTCCTAACCTGTATGTTTGTGGCCAATGGACTGGGCACAGTTTCTTTCAAGGGGGCAGGAACAGTATTGCGGTGTTGTTCCAGAGGCCCCAGCCTCGAAGGTGTGTGGGCCAGGGCTGTGGGGACAAAAATCTGAAAACACAAACTCGGGTTAGGGTTCGGGCAGAGGGAATGGCCGGCTTGATCTACAGACCGTGAGGGGAGGTCCTCAGGATATGAAAGAAGTTCAAGTGTGAGGCAGTCACTCAGGCTTTAGTCTCTGGATTTTGTGTCAAGGATGGCCGAGGAATGCAGAGGTGGCCTCATGGGCCATGGATGATTCTCCCCCTCTGTGGATTTGGCCCAGCTCCCAAACTTTTGGGGTTATTGTGTGGGAAGGCATGAGTCCTTTTTCTGCCTCAGGGCTCCCTCCAAAAGAGGGATTCTAGAGCCGAGCCCCAGGTACGAGCAATCAGAAAACCTCAACTTTGGTTAGGATTGGGGCCTAGGGGCTTGGCAAGCCCGAAATGTGGGCTCTTGGTCCAGCTACCGAGAGGCCTCATTTGAAAATGGGGCTGAGGCTGAGGGTCACAATGCGTGTTTGTGCCCAAGTGGCCCTCAAACATGGGCGTGGCTTCATGGACCATGCAGGTTTCTGGACTCTGAGAATTTGACTTTGACCCCCATCGCAATAGCAACATTTCTTGCCATGGGGAAGTTGCAGTCCAGTTTTGTGCATTAGGTCCCCCCATAGCAGGGATTTGTGAGAAGATCTAGGGACAGATGCCTGAAAACCCAGGTTGGGAAGAGAGGACGGCAGAGGGTCATGGCGGGTTTGATCTGCTGCATGTATGGCCAGCTGTCTGGATGTGAGACGGGAGGTCTGGGCTCAAGCTGTGTCAGACAGAGCATTAGTGCATAGGGCAGCCTAAGAAATTGGGGTGCAGTCGAGGGCCACACAGGTGGATCCTCATTTGGGGTTTCTGGGCAGCCCCATTGGACACTTTTTTCATCTAGTGTGCAGGCAGACTGCTGTGTTGTGGCTCCATAATTACCCATTGAAGGGCTTCTGGGCCAGCAGTGGGAGGACGGAAGACTGACAACACAAGCTAGGGTTAGGTTTTGGGTAGAGGGCATGGCAGTTCCACTCTGCAGAGGCTGAATCGAGATCTCCAGCATCTGAAGTAAGGGCAAGTATCAGACGTCGGTGCAGGCTGGAGTTTTCGATCATGATGGCTCCTGAATGGAAGGGTGGCCTCATGAGGCCATGGAGTTTTTCCCACTGCGGGTTGTGAGCTCCTCCAAACAGCAAGGTTTCCTTCTGCAGGATAGGCGATACCTGCTGGATGGCTCAAGGCTGCCCCTTATGGAAAGATTCGAGAGCATGGCTCTAAGGACAGATGCCTGAAAACCCCACCTCACATTCCCATTGGCTGCTAGGGACAAGGCAGTTTCGATCTGCTGGCTCTGGGACGAGCTACCCAGGGGGCTGAGTTGACATGGACTCTCATGCTGATGGGTCATAATGCGGGTTTTTGTCACTGGAGACCCTGGAATGTGGCCGTGTCTCATTTGCCCTGTAGGATTCTCCTACCAGGAGAGTTTTATACAGCTCCCTTCAGGCAGTTTCCCATGTGGAGACCAGAGGTGTTCTGTTTTGTGCCTCAGGAAACCCCCATATGCTGGTATTCGAAACCAGGCCTCTGGGGAGAGATGCCTGCAAACCTAAACTAGGGTACATGTTAGGGCCTAGGGGCAAGTCCAATTCAATCTTCTGCCTCTGGTAACATCTGTCTGCAGGTCTGAGTGAAGGTAGTTGCTCAGGTTGAGTCAGAAATGCCTTTTTGTCCAGGGTGGACTACCCAATTGGGATGGGCTCAGGGGCCTTGTAGGTTTCTCCTAATCTGTAGGGTTGTGGCCAATGGAATGGGCACAGTTTCCTTCAAGAGGGCAGGCACAGTCCTGCAGTGTGGCTCCAGAGGCACCTGCCTGGAGGGTGTGTGGGCCAGGGCTTTGGGGACAGAAATCTGTAAACACAATCTCGGGTTAGGTTTTGGACCATGGTTATGGCAGGCCCGAATTACAGACTGAGGGGAGCTCCACTGGATATGAAAGAAGGGCGAGTGTGTGGCGGTCGCTCAGGATTTTTCTGGATTTTGTGTCAAGGATGGCCGAGGAATGTAGAGGTGGCCTCAAGGGCAATGGACAATTCTCCCTCTCTCGGGATTTGGCCTGGCTCCCAAACTTTTGGGGTCATTGTGTGGTAAGGCAAAAGTCCTGTTTTCTGTCTCAGGAGTCCCTCCAAAAGAGGGATTCCAGAGCAGAGTTCCAGGTACAGTGACTGGAAAACCACACCTTTGTTTAGGATTGGGGCCTAGGGGCATGGCAAGCCCTATATGCGGGCTTTTAGTCCAGCTACCCAGAGGCCTAATTTGAAAACGGGTCTGAGGCTGAGGGTCCCAATGAGTGTTTGTGCCCACGGTGGCCCTCAAGCATGGGTATGGACTCATGGGCCATGCAGGTTTCTCCATCTCTGAGAGTTTCATTTTGACCCCCATCCCAACAGCAAGCTTTCTTGCCATGGAGAAGGAAAAGTTCTGTTTTGTGCATCAGGTTCCCCCATATGCAGGGATTTGAGAGAAGGTGTAGGGGCAGATGGCAAAAACCCTAGGTTGGGAAAAGATGATGGCCGAGGGCCTGGCGCGTTTGATCTGCTGCATATGCGGCCAGCTGTCTGGGTGTGTGATGGGAGGTCTGGGCTCAGCCTGTGTCAGACAGAGCCTTACTGCACAGGATGGCCTATGAAATTGGGGTGCGTTCATGGACCGAGCAGGTTGATCCTCTTTTGGGGTTTCTGGGCCAGCCCATAGGGCACTTCTTTTTTTTTTTTTTTTTTTTTTCTGGTGTGCAGGCAGAGTGCTGAGTTGTGGCTCCAGAATTCCCAATCTGTAGGGCTTGTGGGCCAGGAGTGTGAGGACAGAATTCCGAAAACACAAACTAGGGTTATGTTTTGGGTCGAGGGCATGGCAGGCCCACTCTTCAGAGTCTGAATTGAGATCTCAGGCCTCTGAAGTAAGGGGGAGGATCAGACGTTGGCTCAGGCTGGAGTTTGTGTCCAAGATGGCACCTTAATGAAGAGGGGGCCTCATGAGGCCAGGAGGTTTTCCCACTCTGGGGGATGTGATCTGCTCCAAACCACAACGTTTCCTTCAGCGGGACAGGAGAGTCTTCTTGCATGGCTCAAGGATGCCCTATACAGAAAGACTTGAAAACAGGGCTCTAAGGATGGATGCCTGTATTTCCATTGGCTCACATTTCCATTGGCTCCTAAGGACAAGGGAGGTTCGAACTGCTCGCTATGGGCAGAGCTACCCAGGGGGCTGAGTTGAAATGGACTCTCATGAGGTTGGGTCATAATGCGGGTTGTGACCATGGAGACACTGGAATGTGGTGGTGGCTCAGGGGCCCTGCAGGATTCTCCTACCCAGAGGGTTTTACAGAGCTCCCCATAGCAAGCTTCCCATGTGGAGACAAGAGGTGTTCTGTTTTGTGCCTCAGGAAACCCCATATGCCAGTATTGGAGACCAGTCCTCTGAGGAGAGATGCCTGCAAATCTAAGCTAGCATTCAGATTAGGGCCTAGGGGTATGTCCGGTTCAATCTTCTGTTTGTAGGACATCTGTCTGCATGTCTGAGTGGAGGTAGTTGCTCAGGTTATGTGAGAAAGCACCTTTTTGTCCAGGGTGGACTAAGCAACTGGGACGGCCTCAGGGGAACTGCAGGTTTCTCCTAATCTGTAGGGTTGTGGCCAATGGAATGGGCCAAGTTTCCTTTGAGAGGGAAGGCACAGTCCTGTGTTGTCACTCCAGAGGCCCCAGCCTGAAGGCTGTGTGGACGAGGACTGTGTGACAGAAATGTGAAAACACAAACTTGGCTTAGGTATTGGGCCGAGGGCATGGCAGGCTGGATCTACAGACTGAGGGGAGCACCTCTGGATAGGAAATAAGGGCAAGTGTGAGGCCATAGCTCAGGCTTTTGTCTCTGGATTTTGTGTCAAGGATGGTCGTGGAATGTAAGGGTAGCCTCATGGGCCATGAACGATTCTCCCTCTCTGGGGATTTTGCCCAGCTCCCAATCATTTGGGGTCATTATGTGGGAAGGGAGGAGTCCTGTTTCCTGTCTCAGGGGTCCCTCCAAAAGAAGGATTCCAGAGGAGAGCCCCAGGTACGGACGACCAGAAAACCCCACCTTTGGTTAGGATTGGGGCCTAGGGTCATGGCCAGCCCGATATGCGAGCGCTTGGACGAGCCTCTGAGAGGCCTTATTGGAAAATGGGTTCTTGCCAAGGGTCACAATGCATGTTTGTGCTCAAGGTGACCCTCAAACATGGGCGTGGCCTCATGGGCCATGCAGGTTTATTCTACTCTGAGTATTTGACTTTGACCCCCATCAGCATCCCAACAGCAAGCTTTCTTGAAATGGGAAAGGAGGAGTTCTGTTCTGAGCATCAGGTTCCCATAGGTGCAGGGATTTGAGATAAGGTCTGGGGTCAGATGTCTGAAAACCCAGGTTCCGTAGAGATGACGGCTGAGGGCCCTGGCAGTTCTGATCCACTGGATATGCGTTCAGCTAACTGGGTGGCTGACAGGCTGTGTCAGAGAGAGCATCAATGCACAGTGCGGCCAATGAAATTGCAGTTCTGTCGAAGTATGTGCACGTTGATCCTCATTTGTGTGTTTGTGTAGCTCCATAGGCCACTTTTTCCTTCTGGTCGACATGCAGAGTGCTGTGTTGTGCCTCCAGAATTTCCAATCTGGAGGTTTTGTGGGGCAGAAGTGTGAGGATGGAAGCCTGAAAACACAAGCTAGTTTTAGGTTTAGGACCTAGGGCATGGCAGGACCAATCTGCAGAAGCTGAATCGAGATCTCCAACATCTGAAGTAATGGTGAGTGGCAGAAGTTCCCTCAGGCTGGAATTTGTGTCCATGATGGCTGCCTAATGGAGAAGTAGCCTCATGAGGCCATGGAGCTTTCCCCATTCTGGGGCTTGTGAGCTGCTCCTAAGCACAAGGTTTCCTTCTTCAGGACATGGGGAGTTCTGTTTGTTGGCTCAATGCTTCCCCATACTGAAAGATTCGAGAGCAGGGCTCTATGTTGGGTGTTTGAAACCCCTCCTAGCGTTCTCATTGGTGCCTAGGAATAATGCAGTTTCCATCTGCTGCCTCTGGGGTGAGCAACCGAGAAGGATGGGTCTCATGCTTTTGGGTCACAATGCAGGTTTGCGTCCATGGAGATCTTGGAATGTGGTGGTGGTCAGGGGCCATGCAGGATTGTCCTGCGCTGAGGCTTTGACACAGCTCCACATAATAGGTTCCCTTCTGGGGACAGAGGGTGTTCTGTTTTGTTCTCAGGGACCCCCTATGTTGGTATTCGAGACCAGGCCTCTGGGTACAGATGCCTGAAAATTTAAGCTAGGGTTCGGATTAGGGCCTAGGGGCATATCAGGTTCAATCTTCTGTCTCTAGGGCCATTTACCTGGGTGTCTGCCTGGAGATAGGTTCTCCGGGTGTTTCAGACTGCGCATTTTGTCAAGGGTGGAGTACAAAATTGGGGAGGCTCCGGGGGCCTTGCAGGGTTCTCCTAATCTGGAGGGAATTGGCAACTGTAAATGGCACAGTTTCCTTCGGGAGTGCAGGCACAGTCCCGTGGTGTGGCTCCGGATGCCTCAGCCTGCTGTGTGTGTTTGCCCAGGGCTTTGGGAACAGATGTCTGGAAACAAAAACTCGGGTTATGGTTAGGGTCAAGGTTGTGGAGGTCCGATCTAGAGACCCTAATGGTAGCTCTCCGGGATCTGATATTAGGGCAAGTGTGAGGTTGTAGCTTAGGCTTTTGTCTCTGGATTGTGTGTCTAGGATTGGAAGCAGTGTAGGGGTGGCCTCATGGGGCCTTGAAAGATTCTCTGTCTCTGGGGATTCTACCAGGCTCTCAGCAGTTTGGTGTCATTCTAGGAGAAGGGAAGAGTCCTGTTTCTGTCTCAGGGGTCCCCCAAATAGAGGGATTCCAGAGACGGACTCTGGGAACAGGCGCCTGGAAAACAACACTGTGTGTTAGGATTCAGGCCTAGGGGCAAGGCAGACCCAATATGCAGGTTCTTAGTCCAGCTCCCAAGGGGGCCATACTGAAAATAGGCTCAGGCTGAGGGTCACAATGTGTATATGTGCCCAGGGAGCCCTCATGAGTTGGCGTGGCCTAATGGGCCATGTTGGTTTCTGTTACTCCAAGGGTTATACACCCATCCCAACAGGGAGTTTTCCTGCTGGATGGCTCAAGGCTGCCCCTTACGGAAAGATTCGAGAGTACTCTTTTGTGCATCAGTTTCCCCCATATGCAGGGATTTGAGATAAGGTTAGATTACAGATGCCTGAAAAGCCAGGTTGGGTAGAGATGACAGCCTAGGGCCATGGCAGCTATCTGGATATGTGGCCAGCTATCTGGGTGGCCAACAGGAGGTCTGGGTTCACACTGTGTCAGACAGAGCATTAGTGCACAAGTCCGCCTATGAAATTGGGCTGCTTTCGAAGGCCATGGAGGTGGATCCTCATCTGGTGATTTGAGGCAGCCCCATAGGGCACTTGTTCTTTCTGGTGGGCAGGCATAGTGCTACTTTGTGGCTCCAGAATTCCCAATCTTGAGGGCTTTGGGGCCAGGAATGTGAGGACGAAAAGTGTAAAAATACAAGGTAAGGTTAGGTTTAGGGCCTAGGGCATGGTAGGCCCAATCTGCAGAGGCTGAACCAAGATCTCCAGCATCTGACGTTAGGGCGAGTGTCAGACATTCACTAAGGCTGGAGTTTTTGTCAATGAGGGCACCTAATGTAGGGGTGTCCCCATGATGCCATGGAAGTTTTCCCACTCTAGGGATTGTGAGCTGCTCCAAACAACAAGGTTTCCTTCTGCAGCACAAGGGGAGTCCTGTTTGATGACTCAAGTCGGTCCCATACGGAAAGATTTGATAGCAGAACTCTACATATGGAGGCCTGGCAACCCCACCTAGCATTACCATTATTGCCTTAGAACATGGTAGGTTCTATCTCCTGGGTCTGGGACGATCTAAATGGGGGCTGAGTTGAAATGGAGTCTTGAGCTGATGGGTCACAATGCAGGTTTATGTCCAGGACGACCTTGGAACGTGGCGATGGCTCAGGTGATATGCAGGATTCTCCTACCCTGCAGGTTTGACACAGCTCTGAATTGCAAAGTTTCCTTCTGGGGTCAGGACGTGTTCTGTTTTGGGGCTCAAGGACTGCCCATATGTTGGTAATCGAGACCAGGCCTCTGGGGACAGATGCATGAAAACCCAAGCTGGGGTTCATATTAGGGCCTAGGGGCATGTCAAGTTCAATCTTCCATCTCTGGTGCCATCTTCCTGGGTGTCTGACTGTAGGTAGGTGCTCAGGGTATGTCAGAATGCTCATTTTTGTCCAGAGTGGCCTACAGAATTACTGTGGCCTTGGAGGCCTTGCAGGTTTCACTTAATCTGGAGTGTTTTAATAGCTCTAAAGGGCATAGTTTCCTTCTGGAGGGATGGCACAGTCCTGTGGTGCTGCTCCACGGACCCAGCCTGGGCTTTTTTGAGCTAGGGCTCTGGGGACATTAGTCTGAAAACAGAAACTAGGGCTAGGGTTAGGGCGGAGGGTACAGCTGGCCAGATCTGCAGACCCTGAGGTGAGCTAATTGGGATCTGAAATAGGGCGAGTGTGAGGTGCTAACTGAAGCTTTTGTCTCTGGATTTTGTGTCTAGCATCTAGGATGTCCGCAGAATGTAGGGGTGGCCTCATGGGGCTATGGAAGATTCTCCCTCTCTGGGAGTTTTGTCTGGCTCTCAATAGTTTTGTTTCATTCTGGGGGAAAGGAGGTGTCTTGTTGTCTGTCTCAAGGGTCCCACAAAAGGAGGGATTCCAGATCAGGTCTCTGGGTGCGGGTGGCTGGAAACTGCAACATGTGTTAGTATTTGGGCCTAAGGGCATGGCAGGCCTGATATTCATGCTCTTGCTAAATCTACTGAGGGGACTTATTTCAAAACTGGACTCAGGTTGAGGGTCAAAATGAGCATTTTTTCCCAGGACCACAATGAACAGTGGGCGTAGCTTCATACACTGTGCAGTTTCTCCTACTCCAATGATATCACATCCATCCCAACATCAAGGTTTTGTGCCATGGGGAAGGAGAAGTTCTGTTTTGTGCATTAGGTTCCCCCATGTGCAAGGATTTGAGATAAGGTCTGGGGACAGATGTCTGAATAATACACAGGTTGGGTAGAGATGATGACCTAGGGCCATATCAGGTCTGATCTGCTGGATAGGCAGCCAGCTATCTGGGTGGCTGCCAGGAGGTTGGGACTCAGGCTGTGTCAGACAGAGCATTAGTGCACAGGGTGGCCTATGATTTTTGGATGCCCTTGAGGGCAGTGCAGGTTGATCTTCTTTTGAGGTTTCTGTGTAGGCCCATTAGGGCACTTTTTCCCTCTGGTGGGCTGGTAACGTGCTGTGTTGTGGCTCCAGAATTCCCAATCTGGAGGGCTTGTGGGCCAGGAGTGTTAAGACAGAAGTCTAACAACACAAGCTAGGCTTAGCTTTAGTTCCTAGGACATAGCAGGCCGAAATGCAGAGGCTGAGGCAAGATCCCTCTATCTTAAGTAAGGGCAAGTGTCTGCCATTCACTCTTGTTGGAGTTTTTGTCCATGATGGCCATCTAATTTGGGGGTGTCCTCATGAGGCCATGGAGGTTTTCCCACTCTGGTCGTTGTGTGCAGGTTTAAACAGCAAGGTTTTCTTCTGCAGGACAGGGAAATCATGTTTGATGGCTCAAGTTTCCCCTTTATGGAAAGATTTGAGAGCAGGGCTCTCCATATGGAGGCCTGGGAAATGCACCTAGGGTTAATATTGGAGCCTCAGAACATGGTAGGTTAGATGTGGTGGCGTTGGTGTGAGCAACATGGGGGCTGAGTTGAAATGCTGTTGGTGTGGGTGTAAAACCCTCAGACTAGGAGTAACCTGCATGGCCCATGAGTCCACGCCCACATTTGAGGGCTGCCCTGGGCAAAACCCACATTGTGACCCTCAGTCTCAGTCCTGGTTTATAAGAAGGCCTGTTGGAAGCTGGGCGTAGAACCAGTTTATTGAGCCTGCCATGCCCCTAGGCCCCACTCCTAACCCTAGGTTGGGGATTCAGGCATCCATATCCAGAGCCCTCCTCTTGAATCCCTCCACACCTGAGACCCCTTAGACACAAAACTTAACTCATCCTGCCCCAAGAAGGAAACCTTGCTTTTTGGAGCTATGTAAAACCATCACAGTTGGAAGAAACCTGCATTGCCCCTGAGGCCAGGTCCACTTTTTCAGGCCACCCTGCATACAAACACCCATTCTGACCCTTTGCCTGAGCCCCATTTTCAACACAGCCCCATGGGTAGCTCACCACAAAGCCAGGATATAAGGTCTACCATGCCAGAAGGATGTAACACTAAACATAGGTTATCCTTCAGGCATTCATACCTGGAACCCTATTCTCATATCCCTCTATACGGGGACTCCTGAGCCACAATTTTAGAAATACCTATTCCCAAGAATAGACAAAACTTTTTGGATCTGCACAGAATCCCCAGAGTGGGAGAAAACTCCTTGGCCCCATGAGGCCATCCCCACCTTCGGCGTTAAGCATGGACACAAATTCCAGCCTGAGCGACCTCCTGACACTGGCCTTAACCTCAGATCACTGGGTGCTTGCCTCAGCATCTGTAGATTGGGACTGCCATGCCCTAGGCCCTAACCATAAACACAGCATGGGTTTTCATACTTCGGTTCCAAGAGTTCTGGACCACAAGCTCTCCAGGCAGAGAACTCCAGAGTCACACCATGGCACTATGCCTACCCTCAAGAAGAAAATCGTGCTTACCATAGCTGCACAAAATACCCAGATTAGGAGCAAACTGTGTGGCCAATGATGCCACCCTCATTGACAGAACCCGACCAGGACACTAATACACTTTTTGTCCTTCAGCCTGAGCCTGACCTCCAGTCAGCCACCTATGTAGCTGGCCTCAGAGTCAGGAGATCAAATCTGGGTTCCTCTAGTCCCTAACGCTAACCGTAGTTTGGGTTTTCAGGCATCCATACCCATAGCCCTGCTCTCGATTCCCACCATATGGGGACCCCTGAGCCTTACAACAAGACTTTTCCCCAAAATGAAACAAAACTGTTTTTAGCTGCCCCAAAACCCCAGAACAGGAGAAACCTCCATGGCTCAAGGAGGCCAACCACACATTCGGCAGCCCCAGTGGACACAACTTCTAGTCTAGTCTTAAAGAATGCTTGACACTCGTCCTAACTTCAGAATCTGGAGAGCTCCACTCAGCAACTGCAGATGGGGAATCCATGCCATACACCCTAACCAAGCTTGGTTTTTCAGATTTCCATCCCTTGAGTCCTGGAATGCAAACACTCCATACTGGGGTCTGAGACATCCCACAGGACTCTCCCTGCCCTGTAGAAGGAAACCGTGCCCTATGGAGTTGCAGAACACCACACAATCAGGGCAAACGTGCATGCCCCTGATGCCAGCCCACTTATGTTCTCCACCCTGGGCAGTAAAACGCTGTCTGATACAACCTGAGTCCTGTCCTCTAATCAGGCACTGAGAGAGCTGGCCCCAGAGCCAGCAGATTGGGCCTGCCATGAACCTAGGACCTAATTGTAACAAGAGTTTGGGGTTTCAGGCATGCATACCCAGAGCCCTCCTCTTGAATCCCTCCACACAGTGTACCCCTCAGCCACAAAACAGAACTCCTTCTACCCCCCAGAAGAAAACCTTGCTTTTTGAAGCTATGTAAGATCCTCAGAATGGGAAGAAATCTGCAGTGCCCCTGACCACTCTTGCAGGCCACTCTGCACACAAACACATATTGTGACCCAAAGCCTTAGTCCCATTTTCAACAGAGTCCCAGGAGTAACGCACACCAGAGCCAGGATATAAGGTCTGCCATGCCACTAGAGCCGAACCCACAATATAGGTTGGTTTTCTGGCTTCCATACCACAGCCCTGACATCCAATCCTTCCATATGGGTGACCCCCGAGCCATAAAACAGGACAGACTTTATCCCCCAGAAGAGACTAAACTATTTGGAACTGCACAAACACCAAAGAGCAGGAGAAAACTCCATGGCCCCATGAAGCCACCCCCCACATTAGGTGGATCGCATGGACACAAACTCCAGCCTTAGTGACCTCATCACACTCGCCTTAACCTCAGATACTTGCTGGGGCTCACCCCAAAGTCTGAAGATTGGGCCTGCCATACCCTAGGCCTAGCCCTAACCACAGCATGGTTTTCAGACTTTGTCCCAAAAGTCCTTGCAGACAAGCCCTCCAGATAGAGAACTCCGGGCGGAAACCCTGGAACTCTGCCTACCCTCCAGAAGAAAACCGTGTTCAATAAAGCTGCACAAACCCCCAGGTTTGGAGAAACTGGCATGACCAACGAGGCCACCCCCATTGACGGAAACCAAACCTGGACACTAATAAACATTCTGTCTCTCACCCTGAGCCCCAACCTACAGTCAATCACTCATGTAGCTAGCCCCAGAGTCAGCAGATCAGGCCTGGATTTCCTTAGTCCCTAATGCTAACCCTAGGCTGTGTTATCAGGCATCCATACCCAGAGCCCTGCTCTCAAATCCCTCCATATTGGGACCCTTGAGCCAAAAAACAGAACTCTACCTCTCCTGCCAAATGAAACCATACTATTTGGAGCTGCTCCAAAACCCCAGAGCAGAAAAACCTCCATGGAACCAGATGGTCACACACATATTCGGCAGCCCTAATGGAAACAAATTCTAGTCTGGTCTGAGCGAATATGTTACATTGTCCTACCTTCAGAATCTGGGGAGCTTGCCACTGCATCTGCAGATCAGGGATACATGCTCCACATCCCAACCATACATGAGCTTGGGTTTTCAGAATTCCATCCCTTGAGTCCTGGAATGCAAGCCCTCAAGATTAGGGACATGGAGCCACACCACAGGACTCACTTGTCTTCCAGATGGAAACCATGCCCTAAGAAGCTGGACAAAACCCTTTGATCAGGGGAAATGTGCATGGCCCTGATGCCACCAAATATTCATATTCTACCCGGGACACTAATACGGTGTCTGACACAACCTAAGTCCCATCCTCCAATGAGCCACTGGAACAGATAGCCCCAGAGCCAGCAGATCAGACCAGCCTGGTCCCTTGGCCCTAATCCTAACCCAAATTTAGAGTTCAGGCATCCATACGCAGAGCCCTCCTCTCGAATCCCTCCACACAGGGGACCCCTGACCCCCAAACAAACAAACAACAAAACAAAACAAACAAACAAACAAACAAACAAAAATCCTCCTGTCCCTCAGAAGGAAACCTTGCTTTTTACAGGTATGTATAACCCTCAGAGGTGGAAGAAACCTGCATTGCCCCTTAGGCTGTGCCCAATTTTACAGGCCACCCAGGACACAAACACCCATGGTGACTCTTAGCCTGAGCCCCATTTTCAACACAGCCCCATGGGTAGCTCTTCTCAGAGCCAGAATATAAGCCCTGCCATACCTTTATGACCTAAGCCTAAACGCAGGTTGGGTTCCAGGCATCCATACCCAGAGCACTGCTCTCAAGCCCCTCCACTGGGGAACCCCTGAACCATAAAACAGGACATAAAACACCCATTGCCTAGAATACACCAAACTATTTGGAACTGCATAAAAACCCCAGAGCGGGAGCAACACCATAGCACCATGAGGCCACCCACACATTCGGCAGATGGCATGGACACAAAATCCAGCCTGAGTGACCTCCTGTCACTTGCCTTAACCACAGATCCACAGAAGCTCGCCCAGAATCTGTAGATTGGGCCTGCCATGCCCTAGGCCCTGACCCTAACCCTAGGATAGGTTTTCAAACTTCCATCCAAAGACTCCTTGCCCACAAGCCCTCCAGATAGAGAACACCAGAGCCACACAATGGGACTGTGCCTATGCTACAGAAGGAAGCCATGCTCAACGAAGCTGCACAAAACCCCAGATTAGGAGAAAACTGCATGGCCAATGAGGCTTCTCCGAATAACGGACTCCAACCCAACACTAATACACATTCTGTCCCTCAGTCTAAGCCCCAATCAACAGTCAGTCAGCCATATAGCTGGCCCCAGAGCCAGCAGATCGGACCTACCTTGCCCCTAATCCTCACAGCTAAAACTAGATTGTGTTTTCAGGAATCCATCCCAGAGCCCTGCTCTCGAGTCCGTCCTTATGGGGACCCCTGAGCCATACAACAGGATTCCAAATCTCACCAAGAATGAAATCATTCTATTTGGAGCTGCACAAATTCCCCAGCAGGAGACCTTCATGGCCCCAGGTGGACACCCACTCATTCTGCAGGCCTAGCGGACACAAATTCTAGTCTGGTCTGAGCTAATGCCTGATGCTTGCCCTAACTTCAGAATCTGGAGAGCTCACCTCAGCATCTGCAGATAGGGAATCCATGCCCTATACCCTAACCATAAACAGCTTGGGCTTTCAGAATTCCATCCCTTTAATTCTGGAATGCAAGGCATCCAGATTGGGGAGTCTGCAGCCACCCCTCAGGACTCTCCCTGCCCTCCAGAGGTAAACTGTGCCCTAAGTAGCTGCACAAAACTCCTTGATTAGGGCAAACGTGCATGGCCCCTGATGTCACCCCACTTTCCTTCCACACCCTGGACACTAATATGCAGTCACAACTTGAGTTCTGCCCTCCAAGTAGCCACCGGGATACCTAGCCCAGACCCACCAGATCAGACCTGCCATGTCCCTGGGCCCTGAACCTAACCCTAGGTTGGGGTTTCAGGCATCCATTCCCAGAGCCCTCCTCTCAGATCACAACATACGGGGAACCCCTGAGAAACAGACAGAAGTTCTCCTGCCCACCCCCTCCCCCGCCGAGGGAAACTTTGGTTTTTGGAGCTATGTAAAACCCTCAGACATGGTAGAAACCTGCCTTGTGCCTGAGGCCATGACCACTTTACAGGCCATCCTGGACACAAACACCCATTGGGACCCTTAACCTGAGCCACATTTTCAACAAACTGGCATGGGTAGCCGGCCCCAGAACCAGGATCTAAGGCCTGCCATGCCATTAGGACCAAATGCAAAACCTAGGCTGGGTTTTCAGGCATCCATACCCGGAACCCTACTCTTGAATCCCTCCATATGGAGGAACCCTGATTCCTAAAACAACACAGCACCTATCCCCCAGAATAGACCAGGCTATTGAGAACTGCCAAAAACCCCTAAGTGGGAGAAACCTCCTTGCCCCCATGAGGATAAACCTACATTCATCAGATCTAATCGACACAAACTCCAGCCTGAGCAACATCCTGACACTTGCCTTAACCTCATATTCCCCGGAGTTTGCCTCAGCGTCCGCACGTTGGTTCTGCCATACCCTATGTCCTAACCCTACCATAGCTTGGTACTCGGGCCTCCGTCCAAAGAGTCCTGGCCCACATGCCCTCCAGATAGTGTACACCTGAGCCACAGCACAGGACTCTTCCACCCCTCCAGAAGGGAAATGTGCCCTGTGGAGTTGCACAAAACCCACAGATTAGGAGAAAGATGCACGAAACCCCAAAGCCACCCTCATTTTCAGAAGCTGGCCCTGGATACTAAAACACATTCTGTCCCAAAAATTGAGCCCTGACATCAAGTCAACCACCCATGAGGCTTGCGCCAGAGTCAGCAGATCAGACTGGCCATTCCCCTAGGGGTTAATCATAACAATATGTTGTGTTTTCAGTCATTGATCTTCAGAGCCCTTCTCTAGAATCCCTCCACATGGGGGACCCCTGAGCCACCAAACAGAATTACCCTTGCTCCCCAGAAGCTTTCTGGGGTTATGTAAATCCCTCAAAGTTGGGTGAAACCCTCATTGCTCCAGAGGCCACACCCATTAATGCTGATCGCCTGGGACACCAACACACACTGTGACCCTTATCCTGAGCCCCATTTTCAACACAGCCTCATGGGTAGCTCTGTGCAAAGCCAGGATCTAAGGCCTGTGATGCCACTAGGACCTAATTCTAACCATAGGTTGGGTTTTCAGGCATCCATAGCTAGAGACTTGCTCTCAAATCCCTCCATATGGGGAGCCCTGGGCCATAAAACAGGACAGGACATATTCACCAGAATAAATCAAGCTATTTTTTAACTATGCAAATATCCCAGAGTGGGATAAAAGTCCATTTCCCCATGAGGCCACTCCCAGATTCGACAGATCTCATGGACACAAACTCCAGCCTCAGTGACCTTCTGACACTCACCTTAACCTCATATCCTGGGGAACATTCCTCAGTAACTGTATATTAGCCCTGCCATGTCCTAGGCCCTAACCATACCCCTAGATTGGCTTCACAGACTTCCATCCTCACAGCCATGGTCTACAATCCCTCCAGATAGGAAACAATGGAGCTAAACTGCAAGATTCTGCCTTCGCTCCAGATGCAAAACATGTCCTATAGAGCTGCATGCAACCCCCAGATTAGGAGAGAGATGCACATAACCCTCAGCTGTCCACAGTTGTGGAAGCCAACCCTGGACACTAATACACATTCCATCCCTAAACCTGAGCAGCGACCTCCAGTTAGCACCCAGGTAGCTGGTGCCAGAGTCAGCAGATCAGACCTCCCATGCCCCATGCCCTAAGCCTAACCCTAGGTTGAACTTTCAGGCATCCATAACCAGAGCCCTGCTTTGGAATGCCTCCATTTGGAGGACCCTAGAGCCATACAACAGGACTCTACCTTTCCTCCTGGTGGAAACCATACTATTTGGATCTGTGCAAAGCCCCCTGAGCTTTAGTATCCTCCAAGCCCGAGCAGGACACCCACATATTTGGCGGCCTTAGGATACACATTCTAGTCCCAGCGAATGCCTGACACTCACCCTAACTTCAGAATCTGGAGAGCTCACCTCAGCATATGCAGATAGGGCATCCATGCCTTATACCCTAACCACAAACTGAGCTTGGACTTTCAGAATTCCGTCCCTTGACTCCTGGAACAGAAGTCCTCAAGATTGGAACTCCATAGCAACACCAGGACTCTCCCTGCCCTCCAGATAGGAACCATGCCCTATGGAGCTGGACAAAACCCGTAGAGTAGGGGAAACATGCACCGCCCCCAATGCCACCCACATTCGTATGCCACCCTGGATACTACTTTGCAGTGTGACACCCTGAGTCCCGTCCTCCAACCAGCCACCGAGACGGCTGGCCCCAGAGCCAGGAGATTGGACCTGCCATGCCCTAGGCCCTTATGCCTAACCTAGGTTGGGTTATCAGGCATCCATACCCAGAGCTGTTCTCTAGAATTCCTCTACATGGGGGGCCCTGAAGCCACAAAACAAAATAGCTCTGTCCCCCAAAAGGAAACCATTTCTTTTGGAGCTATGTAAAACCCTCAGAGATGGCAGAAAACTGTGTTGCCCTGAGGCCACGCCCAATTTTGCAGGCCATCCTGGGCACAAACATCCATTGGGACCCTTAGCCTGAGCAGCATTTTCAACAAAGCCACATGGGTAGCCCATCCCAGAGTCAGGATCTAAGGCCTGCCATGCCACTAGGACCAAATCCAAAACCTAGGCTGGGTTTTCAGGCATCTATACCCAGAACCCTGCTCTCAAATCCCTCCATATGGGGGAAACCTGCTTCCTAAAACAACACAGAACCTACCCCCCAGGATAGATCAAGCTATTTGGAAGTGCACAAAAACCCCTGAGCGGGAGAAAACTCCTTGCCCCCATGAAGCTAAACCTATATTTGGCATATCTCATTGACAAACTTCAGCCTGAGTAACATCCTGACATGTTCCTTAACCTCAGATTCCCTGAAGTTTGCCTCAGTGTCCACATGTTGGGCCTGCCATACCTTAGGCCCTAACTCTAGCCCTAGCTAGTTTCTAAGGCCTCTGTCCAGAGACTCCTGGTCCACAAGTCCTCTAGTTAGGGTACACTGGAGCCAAAGCACAGGACTCTTCCTGCCTGCCAGAAGGAAATGTGCCCTATGGAGTTGCACACAACACACAGATTAGGAGAATGCTGCATGAAACCCCAAACCCACCGTCCTTTATGGAATCTAGCACTGGGTACTAAAACACATTCTGTCCCTTAACCTAAGCCCCAACCTCCAGTCAGCCACCCACGTGGCTGGCACCAGAGTCAGCAGATCAGACTGGCCATTCCCCTAGGCGTTAATTGTAACAATAGGTTGTGTTTTCAGGCATCCATCCCCAGAGCCCTTCTCTCAAATTCCTCCACATGGGGGACCACTGAGCCACAAAACAGAACTCCTCTTGCCCCCCAGAAGCTTTCTAGAGTTATGTAAATCCCCCTGAGTTGGGTGAAAACTTCATTGCTCCTGAGACCACACCCATTAATGCTGGCTGCCCAGGACATAAACACCCATTGTGACTCCTTGCCTTAGCCCCATTTTCAATACAGCCCCATGGGTATCTTGGACCAGAGCCAGGAGCAAGGGCCTGCAATGACACTATGAACTAAACCTATCCTTAGGTTGCATTTTCAGGCATCTATACCTGCAGCTCTGCTCTCGAATCCCTCCATATGGGGGATGGCTGAGCCATAAGACAGGACAGGAACTATTCCCCAGAATGCACCAGAATATTTTTTAAATATGCAAAAATCTCAGAGAGGGATAAAACTCGATGTCTCCATGAGACCTGTCCCAGATTCGACGGATCTTATGGACACAAAATCCACCTGAGCAACCTCGACTCAGGGTAGAAGAATCCTGCATGCCCCCTGAGGCCCCAAAACATTCCCAGGTCTCCGTGGACACATACCCACATTGTGACACATCCGCATGAGCCTCCATTTCAACTCAGCCCCCTGGGTAGCTCGCCCCAGAGGCAGCAGATTGAACCTGCCTTGTTCCTTGGTGCCGATAGGAGTGCGAGGTGGGGTTTCCAGGCTTCCGTATGTAGAACCCTGCTCTCATATATTTCCGTATGGGCGACACTTAGGCCATCAAACAGGACATCCCCCATCTCGCAGAAGGAAATCTTGTTCTTTGGAGCAGCTCACAACCCACAACATGGGAAACTTCCATGGCCTCATGAGGCTACCCCTCCAATACACAGCCATCATGGACACAAACACCAGCCTGAGCAAACGTCTGACACTTGCCCTTACTTCAAATTCTGGATTCAGCCTCTGCAGATTCAGCCTGCCACACCCTAGGCCGTAAACCTAACCCTAGCTTGTGTTTTCAGACTTCTATCCTCACACTCCTGGCCCACAAGCCCTCCAACTTGGGAATTCTGGAGCCACAGTGCAGCACTCTGCTTGCCCACAAGAAGGAAAAAGTGCCCTATGAGGCTGCCCGAAGTCCACATGAGCATAAACCTGCACAGCCCACGGTGGCACACCAATTTCATAGGCCACCCTCTGCACTAATGCTCTGTCTGACACAGCCTGATCCCAGACCTCCCATCATCCACCCAGACAGCTGGCCATGTATCTAGCAGATCGGACCTGCCATGGCCCTAGGCCTTCATATATACCTATCCAGGATTTTCAGGCATCAGTCCCCAGACCTTATTTCAAATACCTGCATATGGGGGAACATGATGCACAAAACAGAACTCCTCCTTCCCAATGGCAGTGAACCTTGCTGTTGGGATGGGTGTCAAACACTCAGAGTGGCAGAAACCTGCATAGCCTATGAGACCACACGATGTCTGGGGGCCGCCTGTGCACAAACTCACATTGTGAGCCTCAGCCTGATCCCCATTGTCAAGTAAGAGCCCTTGGTAGCTGGACCAAGAGCTCGCATATCGGGCGTGCCAAACCCCTAGGCCCAAATCCTAACCCAAATTGAGGTTTTCCAGGCTCCTGTACGGAGAGCCCTGCTCTGGAATCCCTCTTTTTGGGGGACCTCAAGACAGAAACAGGACTCCATCCTACACCCAGAGTGACACCAAATTCTTGGGAGCCAGGCAAAATCCCCAGAGAGGGAGAATCTTCCATGGCCCCAAGAGGCCATCCCTACATTCTGTGGCCATCCTAGAAACAAAATCCAGAGACAAAAGCCTGAGCTACTGCCTCACAATCGCCCTAATTTCAGATCCTGAGAAGCTCCCCTCAGGGGCTACAGATCAGGATTGCCATCCCTCGGCTCTAATCCTAACCCGAATTTGTGTTTTCACACTTCTGTCTCTAGAGCCCTTGTCAACACACCCTCCAGGCCTTGTGGGCCACATCTCAGTACTGTGCCTACCTTCTGAAGCAAATTGTGCCCTTTACAGTTGCCAAAACCATCCAGATTAGGAGAAAACTGCAAGGCTCCCGAGGCCACCCCAATTTCATAGGCTGCTCTTGATAAAACTGTAGTCTGACACACAGTATGCACAGACCTCCAGTCAGACACCCAGGTAGATGGCCCCAGAGACAGAAGATTGAACATGACATACCCCTAGACAGTAATCTGCACCCTTGCTTAGGATTTCAAGCATCTGTGCCCAGAGGACTGGTCTCAAATACCAACATATGGGGGGTCCCAGTGGCCAAAAAAGGAACATCTCTTGTCCCCAGAAGGAAACCTTGCTATTCGGAGCTGTGTCAAACCTCAGGGTAGGAGAATCCTGCATGTCCCATGAGCCACCAAGGTGTCCATGGACACAAAACACTCATTGTGACTCCATTTCAACTCAGCCCCCTGGGTACCTTGCCCCAGAGGCAGTGATCAAAACTGCTTTGTTCCTAGGTGCCAATGGGATCACGAGGTGGGGTTTCCAGACATCTATACATAGAGCCTGCTCTCGAATATTTCGGTATGGGGGCAACTTGGGCCTGGAAACAGGACAGCCCCTGTCCTGTAGAAGGAAACCTTGGTGTTAGAAGCACCTCACAGCCCCAAGAGTGGGAAAACCTCCATGGCCTCAGGAGGCCACCCCTCCATGTGGCAGCCATCATGGACACAAACTCTAGCCTGAGCAAATGGCTGATACTCGCCCGTACTTCACATGCTGGAGATTTTGATTCAGACTTTGCAGATTTGGCTTGCCATGCCCTCAGCCCTAGAACTAACCCTAGCTTGTGTTTTCAGACTTCCGTCCTCACACTCCTGGCCCACAAGCCCTCCAGCTTGGGAATTCTGGAGCCACAATGCAACACTCTGCCTGCCCACCAGAAAGACGAAGTGCCCTATGGGGCTGCCCAAAAACCCAAAATGAGGATCTACCTGCACGGCCCTTGGCGGCACCCCAATTTCATAGGCGACACTAAGCCCAGACCTCCCATCAGCCACCCACACTCTGGGCACGTATCCAGCAGATCAGACCTGCCATGTCCCTTGGCCATCATCTCTACTCTACCTCGATGTTCAGGCATCTGTCCCCAGACCTTATCTCAAATCCCTGCATATGGGGGAACATGATGCACAAAACAGAACTCCTTTTCCCCATGGCAAGAAACCTTGCTGTTGGCATGGGTGTCAAACTCTTGGAGTAGGAAAATACCTGCAGGTCCCATGAGGCCATGCCCACTCTGTAAAGCCACCATGGGCACAAACACGCACTGCGACCCTCAGCCTGAGCCCTGTTCTCAAATAAGTCTCCTTGGTAGGTGGACCACGAGCCTGCATATCGGGCTTGCCAGGCCCCCAGGACAAAATCCTAACCCAAGTTGGGATTATCAGGCACCCATGCCTGCTCTGAAATCCCTTTTTTGGGGGGACCTTTAGAGACAATACAGGACTCCTCCCTTCCCCCAGAATGACACCATACCATTGGGAGTCGGGCAAAATCTCCAGAGAGAGAGAATCTTCCATGGCCCCATGAGACCACCCCTATATTCTGTGCCTATCCTAGACACAAAATGAGAAGCAAAAGCCTGAGCTACTGTCTAACACGCCTGAATTTCAGATCCCAAGGAGCTCCCCTCAGGGTCTGTAGATGGGGCCTGCCATAAACTCAGCACTAACCCTAAGCCAAGTTTGTGTTTTCAGACTTCTATCCCCCAAGCCCTGGTCCACACGCCCTCCAGCATGGGCATCAAGAGCCACACCGCAGGACTGTGCCTGCCCTCCAGAAGGAAACTCTGCCATTCAGTTGCCCAAACCCTCCTTATTAGGAGAAACCTGCAAGGCCATGAGACCACCCCAATTTTGTAGGCCTCTGTGGACAAAAATGCATAGTCTGACACACCCTGAGTACCTACTTCCCAGCAGACACCCAGGTAAATGGACCTAGAGACAGAAGATTGACCCTGACATGCACCTAGGACATAATCTATACCCTAGCATAGGTTTTCAGGCATCTCCCCAGAGGCTTGTTCTTGAATACCAACATATGGTCCTTGAGCCACAAAACAGAAACTCTCCTTTCCCCAGAAGGAAAACTTGCTCTTGGGACCTGTGTCAAACCCTCAGGGTAGGAGAATCCTGTATGGCTCCTAAGCTACTGCCACATTCCAAGGTTTTCCTGGGTACAAACCCGCATTAAGACCCATGAGTATGAGACTCTATTTCAACTCAGCCCCCTGGGTAGTTGGACTCAGATCCACCAGATCGAACCTGCCATGTTCCTAGCTGCAATGGTAACATAAGGTAGGCTTCCCAGATATCCATGCATAGAGCCCTGCTATCGAATCTCTCCATATGGTGGACCCTGGACTCCCCCTGTCCCACAGAAGGAAACCTTGCTGTTTGAAGCAGCTCACAAGCCCCAGCATGGGAGAACCTCCATGGCCTCATGAGGCCACCCCTCCATTAGGCAGCCATCATGGACACAAACTCCAGCCTGAGCAAATGTCTGACACTTGCCCTTACATCAGATGCTGGATATCTCAAATCAGCCACTGCAGATGGGGATTGGATGCACTTGGCCCTGAACCAAACCCTAACCTGTGTGTTCAGACTTCCGTCCTCACCCTTTTGGCCCACAAGCCCTCCAGATTGGGAATTCTGGAGCCAAAACACAGCAGTCTGCCTGTGCACTAGAAGAAAAAAGTGCCCTATGGGGCTACCCAGAAAACCCAAATGAGAATCAAACTGCACGTCTCTTGATGGCACCCCAATTTCATAGGCCACCCTGTGCACTAATGCTCTGTCTGACACAGCCTGAGTCCAGACCTCCCGCCAGCCACCCAATTAGTTGAACTTATATCCAGCAGATGGGATCTTCCATGGCCCTAGGCCGTCATCTCTATGCAACCTGGTTATTCAGACATCTGTCCCCAGAACTTTGCTCAAATCCCTGCATATGGGGCAACCGGATGCATAAAAGAGAACTCCTCCTTCCCCATGGCAGGAAACCTTGCTCTTGGGATGGATGTCAAACCCTCACAGTGGGAGAAACCTGCATGGAGCATGTGGCCACACCCACACATGAGGGCCGCCCTGGGCACAAAGATGCATTTTGACCCCTATTCTGAGCCCGTTTTCAAATAAGCCTCCTCAGTAGCTGGACCAAGAGCCCACATATCGGGCCTCCATGCCCCTAGGCCCAAATAATAACACATGATGTGGTTTTCCAGGCTCCTGTACCCAGAGCCCATCTCTGGAATCCCTGTTTTAGGAGGACCCCAGAGACAGAAAAAAACAGAACTCTTCCCTTCCCACAGAATGACACCAAAGTATTGGGAGCTGGGCAGAAACCCCAGATAAGTAGAATCCTCCATGGACACATGAGGCCACCCCAGCATTCTGCAGCCATCCTAGACACACAATCCAGAGACAAAAGCCTGAGCACCCTAACTTCAGATCCCGAGGAGCTCCCCTCAGGGTCTGCAGATCGGGCCTGCCATAACCTCGGCCTTAAACCTAACCCGAATTTGTGTTTTCAGACTTTTGTCCCCAACACCCTGGCCACACACCCTCCAGGATGGGGCTTCAGAAGCCACTATCCAGGACTGTGGCTGCCCACCTGAAGGACACTGTGCCCATCACAGTTGCCAAAACCATCTAGATTAGGAGAAATCTGTAAGGCCCCCGAAGCCACCCCAAATTCGTTGGCCACTGTGGAAAAAATGCATCATCTGACACACCCTGAGCACCTACCTCCTGTCAGACACCCAGGCAAATAGTCCCTAGAGACAGAATATTGAACCTGACATGCCCTTAGGCCCTAATCTTAACCCCAGCATAGGTTTTCAGGTATCATTCTCCAGACACCTGTTCTCCAATACCAACATAGGGGGTCCCCGAACCACAAACCAAACACCTCCTGTCCCCAGTAGGAAACCTTGCTATTTACAGCTGTGTCAAACCCTCAGGGTAGGAGAATCCTGCATGGCACCTGAGCCACCGCTACATTCCAAGGTCTCCCTGAACACAAACCTGCATTGAGACCCATCAGCATAAGACTCTACTTCAAGTTAGCCCCCAGGGTAGTTGACCCCAGAGCCAGCAGATCAAACACGCCACGTTCCTAGGCTGCATGGTAATGCGAAGTGGGGTTTCCCGGCATCAATACGTAGAACCCTGCTCTCTAATATTTCCATATGGGGGACCCTGGAGCCATCAAACAGTACTTACCCTGTCCTGCAGAAGGAAACATTGCTGTTTCGGACAACTCACAACCCTTAGCGTGGGAAAACCTCCATGGTTTCCCCTCATGAAGAGGGGGCCACCCCTCCATTTGATGGCCATCATGGACACAAACTCCAGCCTGAACAAGCATCTAACACTCGCCCTGACTTCAGATATTGGAGACCTCGATTCAGCCGCTGCAGATTGGGCCTATCATGCCCTAGGCCCTAAACCAAACCCGAGCTTGTTTTCAGACTTCTATCCTCACACTCCTTGCCCACAAGCCCTCCAGATTGGGAATTCTGGAGCCACAATGCAGCACTCTCCCTGCACACAAGAAGAAATAAGTGCCCTATGGGGCAGCCCCAAATCCCCAAATGAGGATCCACCTGCACGGCCCTCGAGGGCACACCAATTTCATAGGCTGCCCTGTGCACTAATGCTCTGTCTGACATAGCCTGAGCCCAGACCTCCTATCAGCCACCCAGACAGCTGGCCGTCTATCCAGCAGATGGGACCTGCCATGGCCCTAGGCCATCATCTCTACCCAACCTAGCTTTTCAGGCATCTGTATTCTGACCTTATCTCAAATCCCTGCATATGGGGAAATCTGATGCACAAAAGAGTACTCCTTCTTCCCCATGGCAGGAAAACTTACTGTTGGGATGGGTATATAACCCTCCAAGTAAGAGAAACCAGCATGGCCCATTAGGCCACGCCCACTCATGAGGGCTGCCCTGGGCACATACAAACATTGTGACCCTCAGTCTGAGCCTATTTTCAGTAAGGCCCCCTTGGGAGCTGGACTAAGAGCCTGCATATCGGGCCTGCCTTGCCCCTAGGCCCAAATCCTAACTCACAGTGGTGTTTTCTAGGCACCTGTACCCAGAGTCCGTTTCTGGAATCCCTTTTTTTGTGGGACTCCTGAGACAGAAAACATGACTCTTCCTTCCTCTAGAATGACACCAAATTATGGACAGCATGGCAGAATCCCCAGAGACAGAGGATCTTCTAAGGCCCCATGAGGCCACCCCTACATTGCTTCCCATCCTAGACACACAATCCAGAGACAAAAGCCTGAGCTACAACCTCACACTCGCCCTAATTTCAGATCCTGGGGAGCTCCCCTCAGGGTCTGCAGATTGCACCTCCATAACCTGAGCCCTAACTCTAACATGGGTGTCAAACCCTCATGGTAAGAGAAACCTGCTTGGCCCAAGAGGCCACTCCCACTCTGGAGGACTGTATTGGGCACAAACACTTACTGTGACCCTCATCCTGAGCCATGTTGTCAAATAAAGCCCCTAGGTACTTGGACTAAGAGCGCACATATCATGCTTGTCATGTTCCTAGGCCCAAATCCTAACCCACGGTGGAGTTTTCCAGGCCATACCCAGAGCCCAGATATGGAATCCTTCTTTTTGTGGGACCATTGAGACAAAACAAACAAACAAACAAACAAAAACGACTCCTCCTTTCCCCCAGAATGACACCAAACTATTGGAAGCCAGGCAACATCACCAGAGAAGGAGAATCTTCCATAGTCCCATGAGGCCAACCCTACATCCGTGGCCATCCTAGACACACAATCCAGAAACAAAAGCCTGAGGTACTGCCCGACATTCGCCCTAATTTCAGATCATGAGGTGCTCCCCTCAGGGTCTTCAGATCGGGCTTGCCATAACCTCGGCCCTAAACACCAACTGTGTTTGTGTTTTCATACTTTTGTCCCCAAAGCCCTGGTCCAAACACCCTCCAGACCGAGGCTCAGTACTGTAGCCACACCACAGGAGTGTGCCTACCCTTCTGAGGGAAACTCTGCCCATCACAGTTGCCAAAATCCTACAAATTAGGAGAAAACTGCAAGGCACCCGAGGCCACCCCTCTTTTGTAGGGCACCCTGGACAAAAATACACAGTCTGACAAACCCTGTGCACTGATATCCAGTCAGACACCCAGGTCAATTGCCCAGGAGACAGAAGATTGGCCCTGACATGCCCTTAGGCCCTAATCTGATCCCTAGCTTAGGTTTTCAGGCTTCTGTCACCAGAGGCCTGTTCTCAATACCAACATATGTGGGGTCACCTGAGGCACAAAACAGAACACCTCCTGTCCCCAGAAGGGAACCGTGCTATTTGAAGCTGTGTAAATACTCAGAGTAGGAGAATCCTGAATGGTCCCTCAACCACTGCCACATTCCAAGGTCTCCCTGGACAGAAACCAGCATTGTGATCCATCAGCATGAGACTCCATTTCAACTCGACCCCCTGGGTAGCTCGCCCCAGAGCCAGCAGATCAAAACTGCCATGTTCCTAGGCATCAATGATAACATGAGGTGGGGTTTCCAGGCATGCATAGGTAGAGCCCTGTTCTCGAATCCTTCCATATGATGTATGCATGAGCCATCAAACAAAGTCCCCATGTTCTGAAGAACTTGCTGTTTGGAACAAGTCACAACCCCCAGAGTTTGAAAACCTCCATGGCCTCATGAGGCCACCCCTCCACTAAGCGGCCATAATGGACACAAACTCTAGCCTAAGCGAATGTCTGACACTCGCCCTTACTACAGATGCTGTAGATCTTGATTCAGCCTCTGCAGATTGGGCCTGCCATGCCCTAGGCTCTAAACCTAACCCAAGCTTATGTTTTCAGACTTTTGTCATCACAATCCTGGCCCACCTGCCCTCCCATTTGGGATTTCTGGAGCCACAACACAGCACTCTGCCTGCTCACCAGGAGAAATGTGCCCTATGGGGCTGCCCAAAAACTTAAAATGGGGATCAACCTGCTCAGCCCTCGATGGCACCCCAATTTCATAGGCCACTCTGTGCACAAATCTCTGTTTGATACAGCCAGAGACCAGACCCCCCATCAGCCACCCAGACAGCTATCCGCATATACAACAGTTCAGACCTGCAATGGCCCTAGGCCATCATATCTACCCAACCTGGGTTTTCAGGCATCTGTCCCCAGACCTTAACTCAAATCCCTGCATATGGGGGAACCTGATGCAAAAAGAGAAGTCCTCCTTCCCCATGGCAGGAAACCTTGCTGTTGGGATGGGTGTCAAACCCTCAGGGTGGGAGAATCCTGCATGGTCCATGAGGCCACCCCCACTCTTGAGGGCTGCCTTGGACAGAAACACACATTGTAACCACCATCCTGAGCCCCATTTTCAAATGAGGCCCTTCAGTAGCAGCACCAAAAGCCCACATATTGGGCTTGCCATGGCCCTAGGCCCAAATCTTAACCCAAGGAGGATTATGCAGGCACCTGTACCCAGAGGCCTGCTCTGGGATCCCTGTTTTGGGGGGACACTTGAGAGAGAAAACAGGACTCCTCCCTTCCCCCAGAATGATACCAAACTATTGGGAGCCCAGCAAAATCTCCAGAGAGGGAGAATCTTCCAAGGCCCCATAAGGCCACCCCTACATTCCACGGCCATCTTAGACACAAAATCCAGAGACAAAGGCCTCAGCTACCGCCTCACCCTCTTCTTAATTCCAGATTCCAAGAAGCTCCCTCTGGGTCTGCAAATGGGGCCTGCCATACCCTCTGCCCTAATACTAACCCTAGTTGGTGTTTTCAGACTTCTGTCTCCAGAGTCCTACCCCACAAACCGTCCAACCTGGGTATTCCATACACACACCACAGGACTGTGCATGCTCTCCAGAAGGCAGCTGTGCCCCTTAGAGCTTTAGGAAACCTCAAGATTAGGACAAACCTGCAAGGCCCCTGAGACTATCCCAATTTCATAGGTCTCCCAGGATAAAATGCGCAGTCTGACACACTCTGAGCAACTACCTCCCATCAGACACCTAGGTCGATGGCCCCAGAGACAGAAGATTGAACTTGACATGCCACTAGGCTCTAATCTGTACCCTTGCTTAGGTTGTAGGGCATCTGTCCACTGAGGCCCGGTCTTGAATGCCAATATTTGGGGGATACCTGAGCCCCAGAAACAAAAATTCCTGTCCCCAGAAGGAAACCTTGCTATTTTGAGCTGTGTCAAACCCTCAGGGTAGTAGAATCCTGCATGGTCCCTGAGGTCACCACCACATTTGAAGGTAGTTCTGGACAGAAACCCGCATTGTGACCCTCAGCATGAGACTCCATTTCAACTCAGCCCCCTGGGTAGCTCGCCCCAGAGCCAGCAGATCCAACCTGCCTCGTCCCTGGGCTTCAATGAGTACCCTAGGTACGCTGTTCAAGAGCCTGCTCTTGAATCGGTCCTTATGGAGGACCCTTGAGCCAACAATCAGCACTGCCACTGTCCCGAAGAAGAGAATCTTGCTGTTTGGAGCCACGCCCAACCCCCAGATTGGGAAAACCTGCATGGCCTCCTGAGGCCACCCCTCCATTAGGCAGCCCTCCTGGACACAAACTCCAGCCTGAGCGGACATCAGACACTAGCCCTTCTCTCTGATGCCAGGGATCTGGTCTTAGGCTCTAGAGATCGGGGCTGCCATGCCTAGGCCCTAACTCTAACTGTAACTTGTGTTTTCATTCTTCCGTCCCCAGAGTCCTGGCGAACAAGCCCTCCAGACTGGGAATTCTGGAGCCCCAGTGCAGCACTCTGCCTGCCTTTCAGAAGGCATAAGTGGCCATTGAAACTGCACAAAAATCCCAAAGGAGGATCAACCTGCATGGCCCGCAAGGGCACCGCAAATTCATAAACCTCACTGGGTACTAATATTCTGTTTGCCAAAGCCTGGACCCTGACTCCTGTCAGCCACCCAGGTAGATAGCACCCTATTCAGCAGAACAGACCTACCATGTCCCTAGGTGATCATCTCTACCCAACCTGGGTTTAGAGACAACTGTCTCCAGAGACCTGGTCTCAAATCCCTGCATATAGTGGAACATGATCCACAAAATGGAAGTCCTGACCTGCAGCAGGAAACCTTGCTATTGGGATGCGTGTAAAACCCTCAGAGTAGGAGAAACCTGCATGGCTCATGAGGCCCCGCCCACTGTTGAAGGCCACCCTGGGCACAATCCCACGTTGTGACCCTCAGCCTGAGCCATGTTTTCAACTAAACCCCATTAGTATCATGACCTTGAGGCAGCATATGAGGCTTGTGGTGACCCTAGGCCCAAATCCTATCCCAAAGTTGGGTTTCTAGGCACATAAACACAGAGCCCTGCTCTTGAGTCCCTCCTCATGGGGACCCCTGAATCAAAAAACAGAATTTCTCCTTTTCCCCACAATGACAGAATGCTATTTGGAGCTGTGAAAAACCCCCAATGAGGGAAAATCTTCCATGGCCCCATGAGGTCCCCTCTACATTCCGCGCCCTTCTCAGACACAAAAACCAGATGCAAAGCGTGAGTTTCTGCCTCACACTTGCCTGAATGTCAGATCCTGAGGAGCTCAACTCAGGGTCTGCAGATCGGGCCTGCCATACCCTCATCCATTATCCTAATGTTAGCTGGTGTTTTCAGATTTCTGTCCCCAGAGTCCTGCACCACAAACCCTCCAGCCTGGGTTTTCCATAGCCACACCACAGGACTGGGACTGCCCTCCAGAAGGAAGTTGGACCCTTTAGATCTTCAAGAAACCTCAGGTGAGGAGAAACCTAGAAGGTCCCTGAGGCCACCCCAATTTCGTAGGATGCTCTGGACAAAAATGTGCGGTCTGACACAATCCAAGCAACTACTTCCCATCAGACACCCAGGTAGATGGCCCCAGAAACAGAAGACTGAACCTGACATGCCCCTAAGTCTGAATCTGTACACTAGCTTAGGTTTTCAGGCATCTGTCCCCAGAGGCCTTGTCTCGAACTCAAACATTTGGGGGATCTATGAGCCACAGAACACAACACCTCCTGTCCCCAGAAGGAAACCTTGCTGTTTGGAGCTGTGTCTAAACCCCAGATAGGGAAACTTCCATGGAAGGAAGCCATGGAAGATTGTCCCTCTTTAGGGGTTTTGCAGAGATCCAAATAACATGCTATCATTGAGGGGGGATAGGGGGAATCTTGTTTTCAAATTCACGGGTCCCCATAAAGAGGGATTCGAGAGGGGCACCTGGGTGGCTCAGTGGGTTAAACCTCTACCTTCAGCTCAGGTCAGGATCTCAGGGTCCTGGAATCGAACCCCGCATCAGGCTCTCTGCTCAGCACGGAGTCTGCTTCCTCCTCTATCTCTGCCTGCCTCTTTGACTACTTGTGATTTCTCTATCAAATAAATAAATAAAATTTTTTAAAAAGAGGGATTCAAGAGCAGGGCTCTGTGTATGGGTGCCTAAAAACTCAACCTTGGGTTAGGATTTGGGCCTAGGGTCATGGCAGAACTCATATGCTGGCTCTAGGTCAAGATACTGAGGTGGCTTATTTGAAAACGTGGCTCAGGCTGAGGGTCACAATGCGGGATTGTGCCCAGGGCGGCCTTCAACAGTGGGCAGGGCCTCATGGGACATGCAGATTTCTCCTACTCTGAGGGTTTTATACACATCCCAATAGCAAGGTTTCCTGCTGCAGGTCAGGAGGACTTCTAATTTGTGAATCATGTTCCCTGATATGCAAGAAATTGAGCCCAGGCCTCTGGGGACACAGGCCTATAAAACCAGGTTGGGTAGAGATGATGGCCTAGGGGCATGGCAGGTACAATCTGTTGGATAGGCGGCCAGCTACATGGGTGGCTGTCAGGGGGTTAGGGCTTAGTTGTGCCAGACAGATCATTAGCACACCAGTGGCCTATGAAATTTCTTTGCTCTTGTGGGCCGTGCAGGTTGATCCTCTTTTGGGTTTTTTATGTAGTCCCAGAGGCCACTTTTGCCTTCTGAAAGGCAGGCAGTGTGCTGCCTTGTGACTCCAGAATTCCTAATCTGGAGGACTTGTACACCAGGATGCTCAGGACGGAAGACTGAAAACACAAGCTAGGGTTAGGGTTAGGGCCTAGGGTATGGGAGGCCCAATTTGCAGAGGCTGAATCAAGATCTCCAGCATCTGAGGTAAGGGCTAGTGTCAGATGTTTGCTCAGGGTGGAATTTGTGTCCATGATGGCATCCTAAGGGAGGGGTGGCCTCATAAGCCCATGGAGGTATTCCTACTCTGGGTGCCATGAGCTGCTCCAAATAGCAAGGTTTCCTTCTGCAAGACAGAGGGAGTCCTGTTTGATGGCTGCAGTGTCCCCCATATGGAATGATTCGATAGCACAGCTCTACGCATGGATGCCTGGAAATCCCACGCCATGTTACCATTACAGCCTAGGAACATGGCAGGTTTGATCCACTGGCTCTGGGGAGAACTACCCAGGGGGCTGAGTTGAAATGGAGTCTTATGCTGATGGGTCATAACGCAGGTTTGTGTCCAGGTACACCTTGGATGTTGGCCATGGCTCAGGGAATATGCAGGATACTCCTCCCCTGAGTCTTTGACACAGCTCCGTATAGCAAGCTTCCCTGATGGGACAAGAGGTATTCTGTTTTGTGCCTCAGGGACCCCGTTATGTTGGTATTCAGACTAGGTCTCTGGGGACAGAGGCCTCAAAATCAATGCTAGGGTTTAGATTAGGTACTAGGGACATGTTAGTTTCAATCTCCTGTCTCTAGGCCATCTACCTGGGTGTCTGACTGGATGTAGGTGTTCAGGATGTGTCAGAGTGCTCATTATTTCCAGGTTGCCTTATGAAATTGGGGTGGGCTCGAGGGCCTTGCAGGTTTCTCCTAATCTGTAGGGTTTTGGCAACTGTAAAGGGCACAGTTTCCTTCCGGAGGGGAGGCTCAGTCCTGTGGTGTGGCTCTGTAGGCACCAGCCTGGAGGGTGTGTGGGCCAGGGCTCTGGGGACAGAATTCTGAAAACACAAACTCTGTTTAGGGTTAGGGCTGAGGGTATGGCATGCCTGATCTGCAGACCCTGAGGGGAGCTCCTTGGAATCTGAAATTAGGGCGAGCATGAGGCAGTAGCTCCGGCTTTTGTCTCTGGATTTTGTGTCTAGGATGGCCATGGAATGTAAGTGTGGCCTCATGGGGTCATGGAAGATTCTCCTTCTGCGGGGATTTGTCAGGCTCCCAATAGTTTGGTGTCATGCTTCGGGAAGGGAGGAGTCCTGTTTTTTGTCTCAGGGGTCCCCTAAAAAGAGAGATCCAGAGCAGGGCTCTGGGTATGGGCTCCTGGAAAACCTTCCCTTCAGTTAGGATTTGCCCCTAGGGGCATGGCAAGCCTGAATTGCGGACTCCTAGTCCAGCTATTATTGGGCCTTATATGAAAACATGGCTCAGCCTGAGGATCTCAATGCGGATTTCTGCCCAAGGCCACCCTCAAGAGTGGGCGTAGCCTCATGGGCCATGCAGGTTTCTCCGACTCTGAGAGTTTTACCCTCACACCAAAGGCAAGGTTTCCTCTCTGGGGAAGGAGGAGTACTGTTTTGTGCATCAGGTTTCCCCATATTCAGGGATTTGAGATAAGATCTGGGGACAGATGCCTGCAAACCCAGTTTGGGTAGAGATGATGGCCTAGGGCCATGGCATGTCCGATCTGCTGGATATGTTGCTAGCTATCTTAGAAGCTGACAGGAGGTCTGGGCCATGGCCCTAGAAAACTCTGTGGCCCCATGAGACCACACACTCATTCGGCAGATCAAATGGACACAAACTCCAGCCTGAGCGAACTCCTGACTGTCACATTATCCTCAGATCCCCAGGTTTTCACCTCAGCATCTGTAGATTGGGCCTGCCATGACCTAGGCCCTAACTCTTACCTTGGCATAAGTTTTCAGTCTTTTGTCCCAAAGGTCCTGGCCCACAAGTTCTCCAGATAGAGAAATGAGGAGCCACACCATGGGACTCTGCCTAACCAACAGAAGGAAACCATTCTCAATGGAGATTCACAAAACCCCAAGATTAGGAGAAGCATGCATGGCCAACGAGGCCACACCCATTGATGGAACCTGAACCTGGACACTAATGCACATTCTGTCTCTCAGCCTGAGCAGCGACCTCCAGTCAGCCATCACGTAGCTGGCCCCAGAGTTGGCAGATTGGACCTGCCATGCCCCTACTCCCTAATACTAACACCATAATGGGTTTTCTGGCATCCATACACAGAGTCATGCTCTCAAATCCCTCCATATTGGGACATCTGTGCCATACAACAGGACTCCACATCTTCCCCACAATGAAATGATACTATTTGGAGCTCCACAAATCCCCCAGAGCAGGAGAAACCCCCATGGCCCCAAGAAGCCACACACACATTCAGCAGCCCTAGTGGACACAAATTCTAGTCTGGTTTGAGCGAATGCCTGACACTCACCCTAACTTCATATTCTGGGGTGCTCACCTCAGAATCTGCACATCGGGGATCCATGCCCTACTCCCTAACTGTACACTGAACTTAGGTTTTCAGAAATCCATTCCTTGGGTCCTGGAATGCAATCCCTCCAGATTGGGGTCCCTGGAGCCACTCCACAGGACTTGCCCTGCCCTGCAGAAGAAATCATGCCCTATAGAGCCCAACAAAACCCAAAGATCAGGGAAAACGTGCATGGCCCATGATGCCACCCACTTTCATTCTCCACCCTGGACACTAATAAGCAGTCTGAAAAACCCGAGTCCCGTCCTCCAATCAGCCACTGGGAGAGCTGGCCCCAAAGCCAAAAAATCAGACCTGCCATGCCCCAAGGCTTGAATTATAACCCTGTTTGGGGTTTCAGACATCCATACCCAGAGCTCTCTCCTGAGGTATTCAACTATGAAAACAGAAATATTCCTGGTTGGCAGAAGGAAACCTTGCTTTTGCATCTATGTAAATCCTCAGGATTGGAAGAAACCTGTGTTGACCTGAGGCCACGGCCACTCTTGCCAGTCCCTCTGAACACAATCACCCATTATGACCCTTAGCCCGAGACCCATTTTCAACAGAGCCGTATGGGTAGCTCATCCCAGATCCAGGATATAAGGCTTGCCATGCCTCTTGTTCCTAACCCTAATCATAGGTTGGGTTTTCAGGCATCTATTCCCAGAGCCCTGCTCTTAAGTTCCTCCATACAGGGAGCCACTAATCCATAAAACAGGACAGCACATATCACCCAGAATACACCAAACTATTTGGAACTGTGCAAATACCCCAGAGCAGTAGCAACTCCATGGCCCCATGAGGCCACCCACACACTCGGTGGATCGCATGGACAAAAAGTCCAACTGGAGCGACCCCTGACACTCACCTTCATGTGAGATCCCCGGGAACTCGCCCAGCATCTGAAGATTAGGCCTGCCATGCCCTAAGCCCTAACCCTAACCCTAGCTATGGTTTTCAGACTTCTGTTCCGAGAGCCCTGGCCCACAAGCACTCCAGAGTGAGAACTCCAGAACCACACCATGGGACTCTGCCTGCTCTCCAAAAGGAAACCATGCTCATTGGAACTGCACAAAACCCCCAGATTTGGAGAAACCAGCACGACTACCAAGGTCACACCCATTTATTAACACAACACTGGACCCTAATGCACATTTTTTCCCACAGCGTGAGCCCTGTCCTCCAATCAGCCACCTATGTAGCTTGCCCCAGAGTCAGCAGATCGTTCTGCCATGCCCCTTGTCCCTAATGCTAACCCTAGGTTGGGTTTTTAGGAGTCCTGCTCTCGATCCCTCCATATGGAGACCGCTAAGCCATAAAATGGGACTCCACCTCTCACAGAGAATGAAATCATACTATTTGGAGCTGCACAAAATCCCCAGCAGGAGATACCTCCATGGCCCCAGGAGGACCCCCACACATTCTGCAACCTTAGTGGACACAAATTCTAGTCTGGTCTGAGCGAATGCTTGACACTCACCCTAACTTCAGAATCTGGAGAGCTCACCTCAGCATCTGCAGATCGGGGATCCATGCCCTATACCCTAAACATAAACAGAGCTTGGGCTTTCAGAATGCCATCCCTTGAATCCAGGAATGCAAGGAATCCAGATTGTGGACTCCAGAGTCAGCCCACAGGACTCTCCCTGCCCTCCACAGGGAAACCATTTCCTATGGAGCTGCACAAAACCCCTCGATTAGGGCAAACTTGCACGGCCCCTGATGCCACCCTACTTTGGTTCTCTACCCTGGAGACTAATATGCAGTCTGCCACAACCTGAGTCCTGTCCTCCAATCAGTCACAGGGTTAGCTGGCCCCAGAGCCAGCAGATCAGACCTGCCATGCCCTAGAATTTAATACTAACCCTTGGTTGGGGTATCAGGTATCCATACCCAGAGGCCTGCTCTAGAATCCCACCACACGGGGGCCCTCTGAGAAACAGAAAAGAACTTCTCCTGGCCCCCAAAAGGAATCCTTGCTTTTTCAGCTATGTATAACCCTCAGAGGTGGAAGAAAGCTGCATTGCCCCTGAGGCCATGCACAAATTTACAGGCAGCCCAGGAAACAAACACCCATTCCTTAATCCTTCGCCTGAGGCCCATTTTCAACACAGCCCCATGTGTAGCTCACCCCAGAGCTAGGATATAAGGACTGCCATGCCACTAGGACCTAATCCTTATCATAGGTTGGGTTTTCAGGCATCTAACCCGCAACCCTGCTCTAAAATCCCTCCATATGAGGGACCCCTGGGATATAAAACAAGACACAACCCATCCCCCAGAACAGACCAAAGTCTTTGTAACAGCGCAAAAAGCCCAGAGCAGGAGAAAACTCCATGGCCCCATGAGGCCACACCCACATTTTGCGGATCACATGGACACAAACTCCAGCCTGAGCGACCTCCTGACACTTGACTTAACCTGAAATCCATGGGAGCTCGCCTCAGCATCTGTAGATAGGGCCTGTTATGCCCTAGGCCCTATCCCTAACCCTAGTATGGCTCTTCAGATTTCGATCCCTAGAGTCCTGGCTCACAAGCCCTCCAGATAGACAACTCCAGAGCCATACCATGGGACTCTGCCTACCTCCAGAAGGATGCCATGCTCAATGGAGCTGCACAAAACCCCCAGACTTGGAGAAACCTGCATGGCCAAAAGGCCACACAACCTTTGACGGAACCTGACCCTGGATCCTAAAACACATTCTGTCCCTCAGCCCTAGCCCTGACCTCCAGTCAGCCACCCATGTAGCTGGCCCCAGAATTGGCAGATTGTCCTGCCATGCCCCTAGTGCCTAATGCTAACCATAGGTTGGGTTTTCAGGCATCCATACCCAGAGCCCTTCTCTCAAATCCTTCCATATGGTGATCCCCTAGCCATACAACAGGACTCGACCTCTGCCCGAGAATGAAACCATGCTCTTTGAAGCTGTGCAAATTCCTAGAACAGGAGAAAATTCCATGGCCCCAGGAGGCCACCCACACATTCGACAGCCCTAGTGGGACCAAATTCTCATCTGGTCTGAGCGAATGCCTGACACTTGCCCTAACTTCAGAGTCTGGGGATTTTGCCTCAGAATCTGCAGATCGTGGATTCATGCCTAGGCCCTAACCATACACTGAGCTTGGAATTTTAGAATTTCATTCCTTGAGTCCTGGAGTGTAAGGACTCCAGATTGGGGACTCCAGGGACTCACCACAGGTGTCTCCATGCTCTCCAGAAGGAAACCGTGCCCTAGGAAGCTGCCAAAACCCCTAGATTGGGGAAAACATGCATGACCCATGATGCCAGTTTTGTACACTACCATGGACACCAATATGAATTCTGACACAATCTGTGTCCCGTACTCTAATCAGCCACTGGGACAGCTGGCCCCAAGAGCCAGCAGACCAGACCTGTCATGCAGCTAGGCCCTATTCCTAACCCTAGGTTGGGTTTTCAGGCATCCACAACCAGCACCCTCCTCTTGAATCCCTCCATACGGGGGACCCCTGAGCAACAAAGAGAACTCCTCCTGTCCACCAGAAGAAAACTGTGCTTTTTGGAGCTATGTAAAACCCTCTAGAGTGGGAAGAAAACTGCGTAGGCCCTGAGGCCACGCCCCCTTTTGCAGGCTGCCCTGGGCACAAACACCCATTGTGATCCTTAGTTTGAGCCCCATTTTCAAAAAAGGTCAATGGGTAGCTCACCCCAGAGCCAGGATATAAGGACTGCTATGCCACTAGGACCTAACCCTTATTGTAGCTTGGGTTTTCAGGCATCCATATGTGGAACTCTGCTCTCGAATCCCTCCATGTGGGGGACCCCTGAGTGATAAAACTGGACAAACCTATCCCTAGAATAGACCAAACTGTTTGGAACTGTGCAAAAACCCCAGAGCGGGAGAAACCTCCAAGGGTGCATGAGGCCACACAACATTCGGTGGATGGCATGGACACAAACTCCAGCTTAGAGACCCCTGACCCTCGCCTTAACTTCGATTCTCAGGGAGCTCACCTCAGTGTCTGTACATTGCGCCTGCCATGCCGTAGGCCCAAACCCTAAACCTAGATTGGGTTTTCAGACTTATGTCCTCAGAATCCTTGTCCAGAAGCCAGAGTGGGATACTGGACCCGATATGGCCTTACGCCCTATCTCTAACCCTACGTTGTGTTTTTAGGCATCCATCCCCAGAGCTCTGCTCATTAATCCCTCCAAATGGGGTACCCTAGAGCCATACAAGAAGACTCCACCTGTCTCCCAGAATGAAACCTTGCTACTCGGCATTGCACAGAATCCCCAATGCAGGAGAAACCTCCATGTCCACTGGAGGCCACCTCAACTTATGGTAGCCCTAGTGGTCACAAATTTCAGTTTGAGTGAATACCTGACATTTGCCCTAAACTCAAATCCTGAGGAGCTCAACTCAGCATCTGCAGGTCGGGCCTGCCATGCCCTAGGACATTTCCCAAACCCTAGCTCGGTGTTCAGACTTCTTTCCCCAGAGTCCTGGCTCACAAGCCTTCCAGACTAGGGACTCAGGAGCCATACCACAGGACTCTCCCTGCTCTCCAGAAGGAAGCTGTGCCCTATTGTGCTATAGAAAACCCCCAGATTAGGAGAAACATGCATGACCTCTGAAGCCACCCCCATTTAAGGAGCCCTCCCTGGATGCTAATACACATTCTGTCACTCATCCTGAGACAGGACCTCCACTCTGCTACCCATGTAGCTAGCCCAAGAGCCAGCAGATCAGACCTACCCTGCCCCAGTCCCTAATTCTAACCCTAGCTGTGTTTTCAGATATCTGTCCCGAGTGGTCTACTTTAAATCCCTCCTCATGGGAGGTCTCTGAACCAGAAAACAGGACTTCTCTTGCTTTCCTAAAGGAAATCCTATGGTTTGGAACTATGTAAAATTCTCAGGGTAAGAGACATCTGCATGGCCCAGGCCACCGCCAGTTTCGGAGGACTCACTGGACACAAGCCGATTTGTGAACCTCAGCCTGAGCTGTGTTTACAGCTCAGTCCCCAAGGTAGCTCCCCACAGAGACAGCTGATCAGGCATGCCATGCCCTAGGCCCTAATCCTAACCCTAGAATGTGTTTTCAGGAATTCATACCCAAAACCTTGGCTCAAATCCCTCTATATGGGTGACCCCTGAGCCATAATACAGGACTCCTCCTGCCCCGCAGAATAAAACCTTGTTAATTGGAGCTGGGCAAAATCACCATGGCTGTAGTAACCTCCATGGGTACATAAGGCCACCCTAATATGTGGCAGAAACCATGGACACAAAGTCCAGCTTGAGTGAACACCTGACACACCCTAAATTCACAATCCATGGAGCCTTCCTCAGAGTCTGCATGTTGAGCAAACCATGCCCTAGGCCTTAACCCTAACCCTAACTTGGGTTTTCAGACTTCTGTCCCAAGAGTCCTGCCCCACAAGTACTCCAGATAGAGAACTCAGGAACCACAAAATATGTCTCGGCCTGCCCCCCAGAAGGAAACTGTGCCCTATGGAGCTGCACAAAACCCTAACGTGCATGGCCCCTGATGCCACCCCAATTTTGTACGCCACTGTGGACACTAATTTGCAGTCTGATAACCTGAGTCCATTCTCCAATCAACCACCAGGACAGCTGGCCCCAGAGCCAGCAGATGGGACCTGCCATGCCCCTATGCCCTAATTCTAACCCTAGGTTTGGTTGTCAGTTATCCATACCCAGAACCCTGTTCATGAATCCCTCCCTATGGTGGACACCTGAGCCATAAAACCGGACTCCTCCTGTCCTGTAAAATAAATCTTGCTAATTGGAGCTGCACAAAACCAGCGATAGTAACCTCCATGGGCACATGAGGCTTCTCCCATATTTGGCAGAATGCATGTACACAAAGTTCAGCCTGAGCCAATGCCTGGCACGCACCCTAAATTTACATCCCAGGGAGCTTGCCTCAGCGTCTGTAGATCTGCCCGTCCATGACCTAGGCCCTAACCCTAACACTAGCTTGGGTCTTTAGACTTCCGTCCCAAGAGTCCTGGCCCATAAGCCCTCCAGATAGAGACCTCTGGAATGACAGCACAGTACTCTGCCTGCCCATCAGCAGAAACATGCTCCGGGGAGCTGCAAACACCCCCAGATTATGAGAATCCTGCATGGCCAAAGAGGACACCCCCAATTTCAGAACCCAGGTCAGGACACTAATACACATCCTGTCCCTCAGCCTGAGCCCTGACCTCCAGCCAGCCATCCACGTATCTAGCCCCAGAGTCAGCAGATCAGACCTGACATGACCCTAGTCCCTAACCCAAACCCTAGGTTGGGTTTTCAGGAATCCATACCCAGTCCCTGCTCTCATATCCCTCCATATGGGGGATTCCTGAGCCATAAAACAGGACACCTATACCCCAGAATGAACCAAACTATTTGGAACTGTGAAAAAAACCCCAGAGCTTTTGAAAACTTCATGAACCCATGAGGCTACCCCCAAAATCGATGGTTCTCATGGACACACGCTCCAGTTTGAGTGACCCCATCATTCTTGCCTTAAACTCAGATCCCGGGGAGCTTGCCTCAGCATCTGTATATTGGGCCTGCCATGCCCTCGGCCCTAACCCTAGCCTTAGCTTGGGATTTCATACTTCTGTCCTCAGAGTCCTGGTCCACAAGCCCTCCAGATAGGGAACACTAGAGTCACACCATAGGACTCTGCCTGGAGTCACACCACAGAACTTTCCAGAAAGAAAATGTGCCCTATGGAGCTGCATGAAACCCCCAGATTATGAGATAGCTACAAGAGACCCCTAGCCAATCCCATTTACAAAAACCAGCACTGGACACTAATACAGTTCTGTCCCTCAACCTGAATCCTACCTCCAGACAGACACCCACATAGCTGCCTCAAAGGCAGCAGATTGACCTGCCATGCCCCTAGGACCTTATCCTAACGCTAGGTTAGTTTTTCGGGCATCCATACTGAGCCCTGCTCTGGTAATGCCTAATGGAACTTCCTACCAAATGCCCTGAGGAACTGCGGGTGAGTTTGGCAGAAATGTTTGCAGTGTGTGAAAAAGCCATTCCCCTGGGGATTGGGTCAGAGCCCCAGAGTGTTGGCAGACAGCAAGAGTACATCTTTCTGTATCAGATGTCTCCAGCCAAGTAACTCCGGTAGTGGACTGCACTAGAATGTGGGAGCCTGGTTGCAGTGTTCCAAATTCTATTGGGGTCTGCAGTCAAGGAAGAGACTAAACTGCCGGAGATTACCTACCCAATTCCACCCTGGATTATCATCTACACAAACAGTGTTCAGGGCTGTTGTCTGCCCATCTCCTTTCTGCATGCAAGGCCACATCTGTACACAGTGACACCAACACACCCATCTCCACAGGGCCCCAAGGAAGGGCTGAGTGCAGCCAGGGCCCCACCTGGCTTCAGACACAAATCTTGACTCTTACCTGTTTGTGAACCTGGATAAGCCATTATGCCTGTCCGGGGTGGCCTGCATCTTGTATGTACAATACAGATGATTGTAGCATGGACTTCCTCCACATGTCCACAGGCATGTGTGGAATAATATCTGTGATATTGGAGGAATGGTGTCACATGTAGGAAATACCTTCAAGCACATTTTCCTCCTCTTCTCAATTTCTCTGAGTCTTCTACTCATCAGATCCCACCGTACAGTCCCTAATGGTGTGTGTGTGTGTGTGTGTGTGTGTGTGTGAGAGAGAGAGAGAGAGAGAGAATGCACAGTCGCTCCTGTGGGTACACATCTGTTCATCAATGCTCATATTCTGGTGTCTGAGAAGGTGCCAGCCCCATCTTCAGAGGGGTGGGACATACATTCCCAAGACCTTAGGCTTTCTAATTTTCAAACCAAACCCTAAAGAAGGGATTAGAGCTTTGGTGCTTGATGGTCAGAATCCACCCTTACCATTAAAGACTTCATATCCTGTGCTGAGACCTATTAAATCATTTCCAATGGGTGTGATGTGGGTAGGGGTCCACACAGTGGGTTGCCATGACCTGGGCTCCCCCTCAGACAAGAACTTCCTGGAATGCCTCCTGACTATGATATCAATGCTCTCTCTCACCCTGGAGATGTCTGTGGGCCCTGCCTTCAACACAACTTCTTCCAGAGCCCTGCAGTGTGTCCTAGGTGCATCTAGGGCCCCAACTTTGAGGACACTCACAAAGAGCTGGGTTCATGTCTAGTTCAGCCTTCTTAACAGTCTGTGATTCTGGGAAAGGCACTAAACGTGCAGCGGTCTTCACATTCTCCTCCCAGTAGTTCCCTAAAATCTCATATCCTGTTTAATCATCTTTGTGGAATCCTGTCCCTTGGAGTGTGGTTTGGACTGAATGATATCTTCCATTCCACAGAACATGGCTACATGACCCAAAAGCCCCATCTGAGATTTAGCTCTAAAAGCTCATTGCCCATCCCCGTGCAGCCTCTGACCCATTTTCTCTCTCATATCCTCACCCTGTAGTACAAGTCCCTATGCTGAACCTTACTGTACACACATGGGCCGAGGACCTAGCAAGTAGGACCAACAAAAGTCAGAAGAACTCAGGCCTTTTGAGATGGACTGAATCCTGCCAACACCTCTACGTGAACTCAGATTCTCGGTGAAGCAGGTCCTGAATTAATGTTATCAACCGCCCCAAAGTACTGTGGGGTTCTGGCAGGAACCCCTAGGTAAGAACTCCTAGATTCCTGTACTTAAAGACTCCTCAGAGAATGTGAGATAGTGTTTGTTGGTTAAGACACTGAGTGTGGGATAATGTGGTCACACAGCACTAGGAGCAGGGCACTGATAGTGTCCACCTGTCCCAGGCCATGGCCTTCCTCCCTTTCCTTTGCTGCCCCCTTCAGCATCCTCCTTTCTAGCACCCTGGTCTCCTTTCAAACCCCCACTCTGGGAACATCATATTCTGCTTCTGATCCTCTGCACCATGGTACCCTCTGCCGGGCTAAATACAGTGGGATTTGTGCAGGGCTGCCTTCTTCATTTCCTGCCACAGGAATTCTCAATGTCATCTCAGCATAGCCTTGTTGGATCCCTCCCCTGGTGGAGTTCAGGACCCATTTTAGTCCCTTACACTTGTCTCATGTAGCAAATGCTCCCTTCATTCACCTTTTCAGTTTGTGTTTGTGCATCTGCCCCTCTAAACCCTGAGCTCCTAGAGGGAGAAATTGTTTGCCTTATAAGGAGTGGTACCACCTGAGTGCTCAGGGCCCAGTGGTTGAAGGAACAGGAGAGAGGATCCAGCCCACCACCGACCAGCTCTTTTGTCCAAGCCCAATTGATTTGGGTTATGTGTAAGTCCTGTTGTTTTCTTTTCCTTCCTACATCAACTCTGTGTTCCATGTGGGGCTCAAACTCATGACCCTGTGATCAAGTACCTCGTGCCCTACTGACTGAGGAAGCCAGGTGCTTCTTTGGTCATTTTCTCTAGGTTCTAGGCTGATTACTATGGACGTTTGCTTGCTAATTTTAACATGTTCTAGTTATATTCCCTAATGCTGAATTACCAAATAACTCCCCTAATTATGGTGGCATTTTGTCATAGATTTCCTCACATGACAGTGCTGAGTGGATCTTCAGATTGGAGAATGAACTCCTTCACGTGGTCTTTTGGGACTGCAGAGTCCCTCCACCATGGTCCTTCTCACTCCCTTGATTGTCAAGCACTTCTGCTGCCATCAGTACAAGGGGAATGTCCATGAATTAAAGTGTTCAAGTGGTAAAACTTGTAGGAATCAGACAGAAAGAAACAGATTTGTGGCACAGACGTACTTACCATTTGAATGATGAGAGTCAAATAATTGAAAATGGCTCAGTTGTTCAACAATGGGTCTTTGGGTGCTGTCATTGAGAATGCCCAAGAGGACAGCAGCAACAGTGCTTGTCCACTGTGGGGACATCAGGTAGAAGAAGAGCCCCACCTGAAAACTCTAATTTTCCCCCACAGCATAACACACACACACACACACACACACACATACACACACACACACACACACACACACACACACCAGAGGGAAAATCGTAGGAATTGGGACAAAATCCATTACAGGTGATCATTTCCTGGAGAAGGAACTTTTCTTCTTTTTGTCATATTTAAGTCATTATTTTACTACATAAAACACCTTCTGGCTTAAAACTAAAGAACTTTTTATTCTATTACCTGACTTGTAAGTAATAAATGGCAAGATTTAAGATGAGATTTTAATATTTTTTATAAATTGCCCTCTAGAATAATTTAAACATGGCATATGCAGGATAATGAAAGAATTTAAAGGTGTCTCATGGACCCAGAATTCCTCCCCGTTTCTGCAATTCAAGATATCGTTATGAAAGGGAACAGTACCCCAGATAATGAGAGTAGCTTATTTTGGGTCTTCCCATGATGATAGTTCTTTCAGGAGCATTCATTTGTAATAAATTGTTACTTTTATAAAACAGTGAAAAAATTATGTATCTTTCTTATATTCTGTAGCCAGACAGAGAAGGCCATATTGTAGGATTCAAGTAACATGAAAATCCCAGATGAGGTATAGTACCAGAGACAGAGAGAAGTGCAGTGGTTGCAGGGACTGGGGCATGGTAATAAGCAGTGAGTGATAAGTAGCCCAGGTTTCTCTGTGATAGAAATGTTCTACAAGTAATTAGTTGTGCAACACTATTAAAGTACTTAAAGGCACCTCAATATACCATTGAAAAGGATCAGAGTAAACTTTTAAGTAAACTCTAATAATACTTTATTTAATGAAAAAATCTTTTCAGCCATTTTACAAGTGTGTACAAAACACAAAAATTACAAAGAGGACAAGGAACCCCATCCTTGGGGTTACAGACAGCATGAGCTGCTGCTTGGGGGCTGAGTCTGGTTATTCCACTGAGACAAGTGCTGACTCAAGGCCCTCAGGAACCAAAAAGGAGCATGGGCAGAACCCCACTGGACCTTTGGGTCAGGTAAAAGGAATGATAGTTCTTCTATCTCAGGAGAGTGAATTAGAGCCCTGACTACCACCTGCACTGGCCCCAACAGGGGAGATGGTGCCACTGCTCTTGTTGAGGGGTGAGCTCCAGCACCAGAGATGTGGTGGGTCAGCTTTGTGTCCGAAGATACAGCGGGCACCACAGTGGGAGCTGGGGTGAGTTCCTGAGGTGGTTCAGGATCTTTCTCTGGGCCTAGTGCTGTAGCTCCTTGAAACGAAATTATCATCAACATAATTTACTTCCCATGTCCCTTCTAATAAAAAGAAATTTTCCCAGCACTCAATGTCTTCTGTGTCCAGGAAGCAATACCTGGGAGGTCTCCCTGACTAACGACCATGGGGACAGGAAGCTGAGACTATTCACTCCTCTCGGCTCAAGTGTACTCTAGGCTTGGTCACTTGGCCCACTCAGCCCCCTTCACAGGATCACATCAGTCCATCCAGCCCTTTTCACTCCCAGACTCTGTCTCCACAGGCTCAACCTGTTGCAGCTGGGAGAGCAGAACCTGGGTATGGTGCTCCAAATCTAAGCCTGGCATATTGAGCCCCATGCTGAATATGCCAGTAGCATATTCAGGCTGGGAAATTCTGGGGGCTGGGCAAAATCCTCAGGCTATTGTTCTAGCCATGTGTTCAAGATGGAGGAGATGGCCCTGGAAAGAGACTGTTAGAGGAGTCAGAAGACAGGGCACACTCCCAAACCAATATCCCAAGGAACCCCTGTGAAAACCTGGGTCCCTGGGCTTCCAGCTCCTGTCAGACCAGTCCTAGTCTTTGTCCACCTGTGATCTGGCAGTCCTGCCTGAGACAGGTCTCATCATAGATGACAGGGTGCAAAAAGGTGCTATGAGTGTGAGTCCTGATCAATCCTGTAAGCATTTCTGTCCTTCTTAGGGGAACTGGACACACTCCTCAGTCTGTCTCCTTGTCCACTTGCCACAGAATTCAACTGCATGTTCCCAAGGAGGGGTGGTGTCTGGCCTCTTAATTACCCTCGCTGCACATGCCACTGTGCTGTGAAGATCCAACCAAGTAGGGAACTATGGGACTCCGTCTCTATCTAGGCTAGACAGGACCCTTTACAGGACCCTGGAGGGAATTAATGGACTCTGTCTCTAGCTAGGCTAGACAAGACCCTTTCCAGGACCCTCCCAGTACCTCAAATGTTACCTCCTCTGCCCTTGTCCTGCCTCTTTCACTAGTTGCCACAAGTGGGTCTCCTTCCACTGACACTATTCTCCCACAGGGTGGGGAATGTCTGGTCCCTGAGCTCTCATTGGGTCTTCTGAGCACCCTCTGGACACCCAGTGTCCGGGTTCCAAAAGATTGCTATGTGTGATGGTTCCTACACGCTCTGTTCTGGGTCCCTGGATTGGTGTTGAGTCAGGAAATGGTGGGGTGGGTGGGGAATGACTCCCTTAGGGGCTAAAGCTGTCCTCTAGCCCCCTCTGCTCTGCAAAGGTGCCCACATCCATAGTTCCCCCAGACACCTTCCTTTCTCCAGAAGGAACTCTCTGACCTTCACCCTTAAGGAGGAAACACAGATGTGTGGGATGAGGGTTCAAGAGTCCCTGGGGGTGAGAGAAGACCCTCAGCCAAAGCTCACTCACATATTCTGCCATTCCTGGGCTCTGCCAACCTCATCATAGCTGGAGAAAATACACCCATATCTAGTGGAAGCAAGGGGTCATCACATAAAATGTCATGTGGATGCTACCTCTCATCATGTCCAGTGTCACTATTTGTCCCCTAACTAGTCTGGAGCCCAGGGGTGCTGTCTGCTCTGTGCAGGGTTCATAGTCAGCTCCTAGAGGATCGCCTGTGATGAGTGGGACTTCCTGAATGCTTCCTGAATGAAAGGGCCCCAACCTAGCCCATTACAGATATCTGAGTGGGCCTGGACCCCCTGCTCACCCCCAGGGTCACCTGCTCTGGTTTCACCCAGGCACAGTCCTCATATAGAGTCTCGTATCTCCTTTAAAAAAATTTTAAATTACTTGAAGAATACCGGTGGAATTGTTATTGGAATGGCATTAAAAGTATAGATTGCTCTAGGCAGTATAGACATTTTAACAATGTTTATTCTTCCGATCCAAGAGCATGGAATGGTCTTCCATCTTTTTGTGTCTTCTTCAATTTCTTTCATGAGTGTTCTGGAGTTCCTTGAGTACAGATCCTTTACCTCTTTAGTTAGGTTTATTCCCAGGTATCTTATGGTTCTTGGTGCTAGAGTAAATGAAATTGATTCTCTAATTTCCCTTTCTGTATTTTCACTGTTAGTGTATAAGAAAGCCACTGATTTCTGTACATTGACTTTGTATCCTGCCACGTTACTGAATTGCTGTATGAGTTCTAGTAGTTTGGGGGTGGAGTCTTTTGGGTTTTCCATATAAAGAATCATGTCATCTGCGAAGAGAGAGAGTTTGACTTCTTCATTGCCAATTTGGATACCTTTTATTTCTCTTTGTTGTCTGATTGCTGTTGCTAGGACTTCTAATACTATGTTGAACAAGAGTGGTGAGAGTGGGCAGCCTTGTCGTGTTCCTGATCTCAACGGGAAGGCTGCAAGCTTTTTCCCATTGAGGATGATATTTGCTGTGGGTTTTTCATAGATAGATTTGATGAAGTTCAGGAATGTTCCCTCTATCCTTATACTTTGAAGCGTTTTAATCAGGAACGGTTGCTGGATTTTGTCAAATGCTTTTTTCTGCAACAATTGAGAGGACCAAGTGGTTCTTCTCTCTTTTCTTATTAATTTGTTCTATCACATTGATTGATTTGCGAATGTTGAACCATCCTTGTAGCCCAGGAATGAATCCCACCTGGTCATGGTGGATAATCTTTATAATGTGCTGTTGGATCCTGTTTGCTAGGATCTTGTTGAGAATCTTAGCATCCATATTCATCAGTGATATTGGTCTGAAATTCTCCTTTTTGGTAGGGTCTTTGCCTGGTTTGGGGATAGGGTAATGCTGGCTTCATAGAAAGAGTCTGGAAGTTTTCTTTCTGCTTCAATTGTTTGAAACAGCTTCAGGAGAATAGGTGTTATTTCTTCTTTGAAAGTTTGGTAGAATTCCCCAGGGAATCCGTCAGGTCCTGGGCTCTTGTTTTTTGGGAGGTTTTTGATCACTGCTTCAATCTCATTACTAGATATCGGTCTATTTAGGTTGTCGATTTCTTCCTGGTTCAATTTTGGGAGTTTATAGTTTTCCAGGAATGCATCCATTTCATCTAGGTTGCTTAGCTTATTGGAATATAACTGTTGATAATAACTTCTGATGATTGTTTCTATTTCCTTGGTGTTAGTTGTGATCTCTCCCTTTTCATTCATAATTTTATTAATTTGGGCTTTCTCTCTTTTCTTTTGGATTAGTGTGGCCAATGGTTTATCGATCTTATTGATTCTTTCAAAAAACCAGCTTCTAGTTTCATTTATACGTTCTACTCTATCTCTGGTTTCTGCCTCATTGATCTCAGCTCTAATCTTGATTATTTCCCTTCTTATGTGTGGAGTTGATTTGTTGTTGATGCTCCAGTTCTTTAAGGTGTAGAGACAGCTGGTGTGTTCTGGATTTTTCAATTTTTTTGAGGGAGGCTTGGATGGCTATGTATTTCCCCCTTAAGACAGCCTTTGCCGTATCCCATAGGTTTTGGACCGAAGTGTCTTCATTCTCATTGGTTTCCATGAATTGTTTCAGTTCTTCTTTGATCTCCTGGTTGATCCAAGCATTCTTAAGCAAGGAGGTCTTTAGCTTCCAGGTGTTTGAGTTCCTTCTGAACTTCTGCTTGTGATTGAGCTCCAGTTTCAAAGCATTGTGATCTGAGAATATGCAGGGAATAATCTCAGTCTTTTGGTATCAGTTGAGTCCTGATTTGTGACCCAGTATGTGGTCTATTCTTGAGAATGTTCCATCTGCACTTGAGAAGAATGAGTATTCTGTTGTTTTAGGGTGGAATGTTCTGTATATATCTATGAGGTCCATCTGGTCCAATGTGTCATTCAATGCTCTTGTTTCTTTATTGATTTTCTGCTTCGATGATCTATTTCTTAGAGAGGCGTGTTAAGATCTCCTACTATTAGTGTATTCATATCAATATGACTCTTTATCTTGATTATCAGTTTTCTTATGTAATTGGCTGCTCCCATATTGGGGGCATAGATATTTACAATTGTTAGATCATCTTGGTGGATAGTCCCTTTAAGAATGATGTAGTGTCTTTCTGTATCTCTGACTACAGTCTTTAGTTTAAAATCTAATTTATCTGATATGAGAATCGCTACCCCAGCCTTCTTTTGAGGCCCATTGGCATGAAAGATGCTTCTCCATCCCTTCACTTTGAGTCTGGGTGTATCTTTAGGTTCAAAATGGGTCTCTTGTAGACAACATATGGATGGGTCCTGTCGTTTTATCCAATCTGCAACCCTGTGCTGTTTTATGGGCGCATTTAGGCCATTCACATTGAGAGTGATTATTGATAGATACGTTTTTATTGACATCGTGTTACCTTTGAAGTCTTTCTTTCTGTAGATTGTCTCTATATTTCTGTTCAATGCTATTCTTAGGATTTTTCCTCTTTTATAGAACCCCCCTTAATATTTCCTGCAGTGTTGGCTTGGTGGTTGCATAGTCTTTTAAGCCTTGCCAGTCTTGGAAACTCTTTATCTCTCCATCCATTTTGAATGTCAGTCTTTTTGGATAAAGTATTCTTGGCTGCATGTTCTTCTCATTTAGTGCCCTGAATATATCTTTCCAGCCCTTTCTGGCTTGCCATGTCTCTGTGGACAGGTCTGATGTTATTCTGATGGGCTTTCCTCTGTAAGTAAGGAGCCTCTTTGTCCTAGTGGCTTTCAAGAGATTATACCTACAATTATGATTCCTCAATTTGACTATCAGGTGCCTTGATGTTTTTCTGGAATCTATCATCTTGGGTGGAGACCATTCAGCCTCTAGTACATGAATGCTGGTTCCATTTGCGAGATTGGGAAAATTTTCATGAAGAACTTGTTCCACTATATCTTCTAGACTTCTTTCTTTCTCCTCCCCTTCAGGGATTCCAATGATTCTGACGTTGGAACATTTCATGGCGTCATTTATTTCCCTGATTCTGTTTTCAGGGCTTCTAAGCTGTTTGTTCCAGGCTTCCTCTTGATCCTTTCTATCTGTTTGTCCTCCAGATCACTAATTCTATCTTGTCTCAGTTACCCTAGCTTTGAGAGAATTTAGATTAGATTGGAACTCATTGAGAGCATTGTGAACCTCAGCCCTGGTAGCTTTTAGCTCTTCCCTAACATTGTGAACATCCTGTCTGGTCGCTTTCAGCTCAGCCCTAATCAATTCCATTTGGTCATCCATGGCTTTCTCCAACCTAGCTATTGCCTGGATAATTGTTAGCCTGAATTCTCTTTCCAACATATTGTCTATGTTGATAGCTATTAGCTCTGTTGCAGAAGGTCCATCCTCTGTATTTTTCTTCTGTTGGGCATTCCTCCTCCTAGTCATTTTGGTGAGAGATGACTGAACAGATGTAGCTGGTTGTATCGACCATGGTGCAGTTTGGGTGCACCCTGGAACACTTCTGAGCAATCAGGATTCCCCACCCAAATGAGAGAAAAAAGAAAAGAAAAAGAAAAAAGAAAGAGAGAGAGAGAGAGAGACAGGAAAGAAAGGGAAGATGAAAGAGAAGGTTCAGCCCAAATGGGCCCCAAGGTAAGATTTATGAGGTATACAAACAAAAACAGACAAACAAAAAGACTGATAAAAGTATATAACAAGAGAAAAAAAAATATATATGCAAATAAAGGAAGAACCTTGTTGAAAAGAACCTCAAGTGTAAGATTTATATACTATCAGGACAAACACAAAAACACAGAAACACTGGTGGGAGAAAAAGATGGGAGAGTGGTTATAAATTCTCAGTGTGGGCGAGGAAGGTTGTTTTGATTCTTCCTAGATGTATCTTGATATCTTTGTTAAAGGACTCAACTTTCCTAGGCTAAAGGGGGATTAAAAATTGGTTTACCTGTAGGGGTAGTATTGATTGGGGAAAGGGGATTACTTTGAAGTTTAACTCTATATGAATATTAGAAAATAAAAATAAAAAAGGAATAAACTAGACTAAACTAAACTAAAATTTAAAAAAAATTCAAAAAATAGAAATGCAAAAGAAAAACACAGGTGTACGTATCAAAAAGTTCAGGTTAGAAGGTTATTATGGAATTTGATGTACTGGACAGCTTGCTGTGATGGTAAATAGGTTAAAAAATTATCTATCTAAAAAAAAAAATGAGCCAGAATAGTGGGAACAAATTAAAAATAAAAGTCGTCCTATGAAGTAGTGGTGGTGGTTCTCTTGTAGTCTTTTTTTTTTTTTTTCCTTTCCTGGTTGGTTTTCTGGGGGAGGGGCCTGCCACGTGGGTTTTCAGTCAATGATGTTCCCTGAGTTAAGTCCTCCAGTCCCCCTCAAGGGGGTGGGCTCTGAGGAAACCGGTTTTTTCAGGCTTTTGTTCTCTGGAGGTTATGTTTGTTCACCTTTTTTTTTTTTTTTTCCTCTCGCCTTGACCGCTTTTGATGGTTTTTGTAGGTTTAGAGGAAATCAAACTGCACCCTGACCTCCCTCTCAGAGAGAAGCCTCAGTCTGTTCTTCTGTGGGTGTTGCAGAGCCCATATAAATCCCCCTTTGGAGGCTGGCAGAGCAGGTTCCAAGTCGCGGTCCCTGGGGACGCAGGATCTTCTGCTTGTACCCAAAACCAAAGCAGCGGCAGCTGTTTGGGCAGCTCCAGACCACCAGAGAGGTTCCAAGCAGCGATCACACACTGAGATTTTCCCGCTGGCCTGGGCTGGGAGTGCCTGGTCTTTCTGGGTCTAAGAGGCTGTGGGTCGCGCACAGGTCCAAAAGCAGCAGGCTGGGCCTTCGCGCACCTCTCTCAGGGGAGAATCTGGGACACGCGTCTTAGGCTCTGAAACAATGGCGCCTGTCAAAGAGAGTTGGCTGGGGCTTTGTACCTCTCTCAGGGGAGGATGAGGGGCACGCACATCTCAGGCTCTGTAGCAGGGCTTGCGCATTCTGCCGTCTGGCTCCCATTCCCTCACAGGGGCCAGAACCCACGCAATCTCCGGCGCGCTGGCGGCTCAGGGACCAAGACCTGGTTTCTCCAGCACACTCTCCAGGGACCGGGGACTTAAGCCCCTGTCCCTAGCCGCCCCGATTCCCACAATTTTCCCCCCTCGATCTTTTGCTCTTTTGGAGTGCTTTCAACCAGTCTCCAAGTTAATGCTGGTCCCCAGACGCAGGGCACTCTTGCTCATATTAGGGGTATTACTTTCCAACCGGTCACCTCTGGTGCCTCCTTCCCCCTTTTGTTTATTTTCCGATATCAGTCCGCCTTTCCCACTCTGCTTTACCTGCCCACTGGCATCTTCTGCCCCCGTAGAGATCCAGATGTGTATAATTCTGATCTCAGGCTGATTTCATGGGTGATCGGAGTTCATTGGTAGGTAATCAGCTCACTTTAGGGTACAGGTTGAAAAGGCACCTCCTCCTACTTCCCCACCGTCTTGTCCCCCCTCCATGATGTTTTGACCTGTAGATCTCCTTATGCTCTTTCTTCAGTCTATGACCCTGGAGAGCCACTCATCACCTTTAACTTTAGTTTCCATCCCTGAGAAAGAGAGTGATAATACTTATGTTCTAGAATGATGAGAAGCTTAAGTGAAATTGATGTATATGGACACACTTTTAAAAAGTTTTAGGTGTTATTATAAGATCAATACATTAATCATTTATTTTTTTAAAAAATTAAAGTTGATATATTTCAAAAGTTTTAGAATTGGTTACTACTTAAAAAATACTTTTGAATAATGAATGCTGTAATTGCAGATCATTTCAATCATTTAAAAAAGTTTGAGTATGTTGCCCAAAACCCAGTAAAGTGATTTTAATTATCAATGAGATGAGCCAAAACACATGATAAAATAATTACATGGATAATTCTGCCTCTCAGATAAAAATATGCCAGTGTCCTCAGAGCACTCTATTACAGAAATGATGTAATCTTAGCAAGGCTTTTCTTGAGATATAAATAGACACATTGAATTTCATTCTTGAAATGTAATCTCATTACCACAGTAATGATAACGAATAATTCTAGTAAGTCTACCAGACTGAGTTGTGAAGTTACAAAGATAGCACGTCACTGTGAAAACAGCAGGAATCTTAGAACCAGATGTCTGTGGTTTCCATACGTGAGTTGTTTAACATCGGGCATGTTATTGATCTTTCTGTCTGGAGGGGAGTGCCATTTCCCACTGCAGTCTTCCAAGAGGAGGTTACCTTCCTTTTGCATATTCTGGCCTTCCTCTACTTCTTCATTCATTCCACTGTAGTAAAAGTGAAGTTGACATAACTAGTTGATTACTTGGGGAAGAATAACTACATACTTGAACTAATTTCACTCCTTTCTCTTTTGCTACTAATCTTGTCTTTTAAAAGCACACATTTTCCTCCAGTCCTCTGTATTGCCCATAATCGGGAGGGTAAATATGATTAGGTCTGAGGCTCAGGATTAGCAGGAGCATTTGACTCACCTATTGAGAGCCATTCTTGTCAACTAGGTATCTATTATTAATTTAACCCCTATTTTGAGGCCTTGACTATTTTTTTTTCCTCATCTTTTTCAGATTACACCAGGTAAGGGAGGGACAATAGTAATTTTATGATGGATTTGTTAAAACCCCAACATCAAATGTATCAGCCAGAAATACTGAAAAATAAAACCAAAAGAATGGAATTTGGGAGACCAAAGTATGCACATGGAAAGCCTTGGTGGTTTAAGGATAAGTAATTTGGGCCTTGGTGCTCTGACTGTGGTGATTTGTAGAGGTAGCATTAGGTTCATAGGTGTTTCTAAATTCTATGATTGTTTTTGCTTTTGTTTCCTTTGCTTTGGAGACATGCCTTGAAAGAAGTTGCTGTGGCTGATGTCAAAGAGGTTGCTGCCTATGTTCCCCTCCAAGATTCTGTTGGATTCCTGCCTCACGTTGAGGTCTTTTATCCATTTTGAGTTTATCTTTGTGTATGGTGTTAAGAGAATGATCGAGTTTCATTCTTCTACATATAGCTGTCCAGTTTTCCCAGCACCATTTATTGAAGAGACTGTCTTTTTTCCACTGTATATTTTTTCCTGTTTTGTCGAAGATTATTTGACCATAGAGTTGAGGGTCCATATCTGGGCTCTCTACTTTGTTCCACTGGTCTATGTGTCTGTTTTTATGCCAGTACCACACTGTCTTGGTGATCACAGCTTTGTAGTAAAGCTTGAAATCAGGTAACGTGATGCCCCCAGTTTTATTTTTGTTTTTCAACATTTCCTTAGCGATTCAGGGTCTCTTCTGATTCCATACAAATTTTTGGATTATTTGCTCCAGCTCTTTGAAAAATACTGGTGGGATTTTGATCAGAATGGCATTAAAAGTATAGATTGCTCTAGGCAGTATAGACATTTTAACAATGTTTATTCTTCCAATCCAAGAGCATGGAATGGTCTTCCAACTTTTTGTGTCTTCTTTGATTTCTTTCATGAGTGTTCTGTAGTTCCTTGAGTACAGATCCTTTACCTCTTTGGTCAGGTTTATTCCCAGGTATCTTATGGTTCTTGGTGCTAGAGTAAATGGAATTGATTCTCTAATTTCCCTTTCTGTATTTTCACTGTTAGTGTATAAGAGAGCCACTGATTTCTGTACATTGACTTTGTATCCTGCCACGTTGTATGAGTTCTAGTAGTTTGGGGGTGGAGTCTTTTGGGTTTTCCATATAAAGAATCATGATTGACTAAATTGAAATATTTTAGCCCAGCCATGTGGTATTTTGGTTGTGGTAGATGATTGTAGCTTGCAGGTTTTTTTGTTTGTTTGTTTTATTGTTGTTGTTGTAGTATGTTTGTTTGCTTGCTTTGTCCATAATTAAATGGCTTTATTTTCCTGTATACAGAAATTTAGACGAAGGTCCTGGGCGTCAGGAAAAATATCGAAGAAGGGATATCAATGAGAAGGGTCCATGAGAGATGAAATCAGAGATAGACAGTGGGCATCTCAGCAAACTGGGATGGGGCCTCTCAGTTCAACAGAGGTGCAGAGTCTGGCAAAGTCTCAAAGCTCCATGGCTTAGAAAGGGCAGACTTCCAGAATCAGGAAACTGTAGTCTCCTCCTTTTTTTTTTTTTTCTTTTTCTCTCTGAAGCAAATGTTACACTGCAAGGGAGAGTACAGGTCTTTTAGGTAGTAGTGGAAAATACAGTGTTTGCTGCTTCAAAATTGCCAGGTAGTGAAGTTCTGCATGTGTTTCAAAGCACTACTGGGTTTTTAGCTTAACCCACTGAGCTACCCAGGTGCCCCAGATACATCTATTCTGACACCTCTGTGCTCCATAGTGTTTTTTATTTTATTTTATTTTTATGTTTTTTTTTAATTTTATTTATCTTTTTAATTTCTTTTCAGTGTTCCATAATTCATTGTTTATGCACCACACCCTGTGTTCCATGTAATACGGGCCCTCCATAATACCCACCACCAACCTCACCCAACCTCTCACCTCCCCTCCAAAACCCTCAGATTGTTTTCTCAGAGTTCACAGCGTCTCATGGTCCATCACCCCTTCCAATTTCCCTCAACTCTTCTCCTCTCCATCTCCCCATGTCCTCCATGTTATTTCTTATGCTCCACAAATAAGCGAAACCATATGATATTTGACTCTCTCTGCTTGACTTATTTCACTCAGCATAGTCTCGTCCAGTCCCATCCATGTTAATACAAAATTTGGGTATTCATCCTTTCTGATGGAGGCATAATACTCCATAGTATATATGGACCTCATCTTCCTTATCCATTCGTCTGTTGAAGGACATCTTGGTTCTTTCCACAGTTTGGCGACTGTGGACATTGCTGCTATGAACACTAGGGTACAGATGGCCCTTCATTTCACTACATCTGTATCTTTCAGGTAAATACCCAGTAGTGCAATTGCAGGATCATGGGGAAGCTCTATTTTTAATTTTTAAGGAATCTCCACACTGTTTTCCAAAGTGCCTGCACCAACTTGCATTCCCACCAATAGTTTAAGAGGGTTCCCCTTTCTCCACATACTCTCCAACACACGTTGTTTCCTGTCTTGCTAATTTTGGCCATTCTAATTGGTGTAAGGTGGTATCTCAATGTGGTTTTGATTTAAATCTCCCTGATGGCTAGTGATGATGAACATTTTTTCATGTGTCTGTTAGCCATTTGTATGTCTTCATTGGAGAAGTGTCTGTTCGTGTCCTCTGCCCATTTTTTAACATGATTATCTGCTTTGTGTGTGTTGAGTTTGAGGAGTTTTTTATAGATCCTGGATATCAGCCCTTTGTATTGTCATTTACAAATAACTTCTCCCATTCAGTGTGTTGCCTCATAGTTTTGTTAACTGTTTCCTTTGCTGTAAAGAAGGTTTTGATCTTGATGAAGAGCACAAAATTCATTTTCGCTTTTGTTTCCTTTGCCTTTGGAGACATGCCTTGAAAGAAGTTGCTGTGGCTGATGTCAAAGAGGTTACTGCCGATGTTCCCCTCCAAGATTCTGTTGGATTCCTGCCTCACATTGAGGTCTTTTATCCATTTTGAGTTTATCTTCATATACGGTGTAAGAGAATGGTTGACTTTCATTTTTCTACACATAGCTGTCCAATTTTTCCAGTACCATTTATAGAAGAGACTGTCTTTTTTCCACTGGATACTTTTTCCAGTTTTGTTGAAGATTTTTTGACTGTAGAGTTGGGGGTCCATATCTGGGCTCTCTAATTTGTTCCACTGGTCTATGTGTCTGATTTTCTGCCAGCACCATGTTGTGTTGGTGATCATAGCTTTGTAGTAAAGCTTGAAATCAGGCAGCGTGATGCCCCCAGTTTTGTTTTTCAACATTTCCTTAGCAATTCGTGGTTTCTTCTGATTCCATACAAATTTTAGGATTGTTTGCTCCAGCTCTTTGAAAAATACGAGTGGAATTTTGATCGGAATGACATTAAAAGTATAGGTTTTTCTAGGCATATTGACACTTTAACAATGTTTATTTTTCAGATCCATGAGCATGGAGTGGTCTTCCATCTTTTCTCATCTTCTTCAATTTCTTTCATGAGTGTTCTGTAGTTCCTCAAGTACAGATCCTTAACTTCTTCAGTTCAGTTTATTCCCAGGTATCTTATGGTTCTTGGTGCTATAGTGAATGGAATTGATTCTCTAATTTCCCTTCTGTATTTTCATTGTTAGTATATAAGAAAGCAACTGTTTTCTGTACATTGATTTTTGTATCCTGCCACATTACTGAATTGCTGAATGAGTTTCTAGTAGTTTGGGGGTTGGGTCTTTTGGGTTTTCCATATAAAACCCAAAAGACCATATAAAGTATCATGCCATCTGTGAAGAGAGTTTGCCTTCTTCATTGCAGTTTGTGCTCCATAGTTTTAAATGGTTCTTGACTGGGTCAGTCAGCACAGTATCTGTCTCTTGATCTCAGAATCTTGAGTTCAAATTTTTGTCATGGAAATTGTTTTAAAAAAAAGGTGGGGGTGTTAATAACATTCTGTGCAATTTTCTTCTAGGTATTTTATAGGTGTAGCTGTTTTTTTGTCTATTGACAATTCCCTACAAATGACAACATAAGGTACTACAGTGACTAAACTGTGTCCCTTCTTGCACATGCAGATACATAAAATTATAAATGACTGAATGAAGGTGGACCCTCCCCTCACATGAGACACAAAATGAATGCCGGATGGGTCACAGACCTAAATTTAAGAGCTAAAACTATAAACCTCAGAGAAGAAAGCCTAAGAAGAAATCTTCCTGACCTTAGATTTAGCATCTGTTTCTTAAAGATGATGCCAGAATCAACAAGTGGAAGAACTGATACATGGGTAAATCTGTCACCAACACACCTGCCTTTCCTCTGGGCTACCCACATGCTCCCAGGCACCAGGTAGGAACTGTAGGAGTCATTTCTTTCTACATCCTACTTAGCTGTACCCATTACTATCTCTAATTTAGGGATGGGGTCTGTAGCTTCAGAGCCCTGCCTGGGGTCACCCAGCTTCAAAGAGGCTTAGTAGGGGATGGAACTGCTGTCTCTCTGCCACTGGACTCTGTGCTCCATTCACATGGTCCCAACATGGAAATCAGAGTTGTGCAAAGCTCCACATACAAACATCCAGGCCTGGAGACCTCACTGAACTCAGGGGCAGTGGTACCACTCTGGAGCTTGGCCTGGGTCTGTTGTCTGACAATGGCAGGTCTTGGCACTGAGGACTCTCCTAGTTCCATCCAGTCTTTGTCTGGGCAGGATGACGTTTCTCCCGGGGTACCAGGAACAAAGTTTTGTGTAAACTCAGAGTCGAGAAGTCCCTTCTGAAGCATCTGGAATGCAGCCTTCCTGTCAGGTGGGACCAACAAAGGTAGACAAGGCCTGGGATCCAATCCTGCCTCTGCCTCACTGTAGAGTATAGAGAGGGACAGTTTTATAAAGCCTTGGTTTCCTTATTCGTCAAGCAGAGACAGTATTTCTACCTTCCTCATGGAATTGTTATAGAGATGGACTGACATGATTCATGTTCTCAAAGGACACTCAGTCATCCCTAACTCTACCTTCTTAGATTACTCACTGTGAGCCCACTGCTGCCATGGGTTCTGGGCCTCTACCCTCTGTCCCTTTTGCCTGGCAAGCCTGACTCCCCCTGACTCAATTGTCTTTCCAGTAAGCCTTCATCCCCTCCAGTATGGGTGACCTGTCCCTCAGCTGGGATCCCACAACACTGGTCTTCATCTATGAGACCCAGGCCAGCCCTGGGTAAGGATCTCACCCAGAGCTTGTGTCCTGGACATGGATAATACTCGGTGTGGAGACTGTCAGTCTGGAGCTTCCTAAATTGTCATCTGTTTTTGGAACAAATGCTGGGGTGCCTTGTGATGGTGCTGTTTCCCTCCAAAGCAGGCAAATGAGCTGTCATCACTTCCATCACGACTGTCTCCTATCTTACCCTATCGTATAATCATTGGTACATAGCATCTTAGGCTTCCTTGCCTGCCAGGATACCTGAAGCTTTTGATGGTCAGAGTTGAAAGTATTTTCTGGATGTAAATTTGGTTTTTGATGGACCTGTTGGTAGTATGAAGCCTGACCACTCCCTACAAACCTACACAGAGCCTTTGCCCCTGACCAATAGGGCAGCAACCCAGCCCATGGCAGCCCTTCCCCTAGTGCTCAGAGCTCTCCTTTCTCACTGAGTCCCCATTCATTAGTGTTTCTCTCTCTTCTTGCAGGGAAAGCCCCAGATGTCCTCTCTCTGAAGATGTACCTTCTGTGCCTGGTTAGCTCCATCTTGTTGCAGAGAAGACAGGGATTACTACCATGGCTTCTCCAGAAGCTTCAGATTATGTGGACGCCCCTTATCCAACAGTGTGGGAAGAGAGGGATCTCCCCCTTTTTCTTACATGGTGTCTTGAGCTGGAAGCACAGCTTCCTCTCTCACACAAGCTGAATTTGAGGGATACCAAGGTTGGGGCAGGCAGGGATATGGGGCCATTGCTAGGGGAGCCTGAGGGCTGTGAACAAACTATATCCAGTGCCAAAACCCTTGGTAGAGCCTCTCTCCATCCTGCAGCTTCCATCAGCAGCCAATGTGCTTTGTAAAGGCCTCTCTTGTTCACACAGTTTCAAGTGGCTTTTGTTGTTGCCACTAAAACTACATCTGGATGAACACAAGTCTATAACTCACTGACCTGTGCTGCCCTTAGAGGTTCTTCCCTGAGAGGATGTGGTCTAGCCAGGAAATACAGGGAGCAACCTGATAGGAGTGGCCTGGTCTGCACTCCTCTGCTGGCCTGGAGCAGGGCGTGGTTGTTCAGGTTAGAATCTGAGTTAAGGAGCACAAGGGGCTGGAGTGACTGGAGCATATCACTGGACAGGGCCTGGGTGATGTGTGTTTCAGGATATGGGGCAAGGATGCTTGTGGGGGATCCTGCTCTATGGTCACTCTCACTACCGATGGACTCAATGCTGGCTTCTCCTCCTTATGGTTTCAGGTCTCATCTATAGACTCCAGATTCCTCCTTTCCCAAGGAAGGCTGCCACTGGATAAAGAGAGCATAGATAGAGGAGCCTGTAGCGTGTCCTCCAAAAATGTGGTTAAAAGTTAGAATGGACAAAATTAGCAAGACAGGAAACAACATGTGTTGCAGTGGATGTGGAGAAAGGGGAACCCTCTTACACTGTTGGTGGGAATGCACGTTGGTGCAGCCACTTTGGAGAACAGTGTGGAGATTCCTCAAGAAATTAAAAATAGAGCTTCCCTTTGACCCTGCCATTGCACTACTGGGTATTTACCCCAAAGATACAGATGTAGTGAAAAGAAGGGCCATCTGTACCCCAATGTTTATAGTAGCAATGGCCACGGTCGCCAAACTGTGGAAAGAACCAAGATGCCCTTCAACGGACGAATGCATAAGGAAGATGAAGTCCATATGGAGTATTATGCCTCCATCAGAAAGGATGAATACCCAACTTTTGTAGCCACATGGATGGGACTGGAAGAGATTATGCTGAGTGAAATAAGTCAAGCAGAGAGAGTCAATTATCATATGGTTTCACTTATTTGTGGAGCATAACAAATAGCATGGAGAGTTAGGGGAAGGGAGTTGAGGGAAATTGGAAGGGGAGATGAACAATGAGAGACTATGGACTCTGAAGAACAATCTGAAGGGTCTGAAGAGGTGGGGGGTGGGAGGTTGGGGGAACCAGGTGGTGGGTATAGAGAGGGCACGGATTGCATGGAGCACTGGATGTGTTACAAAAACAATGAATACTGTTATGCTGAAAATAAATTAAAAAAATGATTAAAAAATAAAGAAAAAGAAAAAGAAAAAATATATCTATGCTATGCAAAGAAATTTAGACATTCAGTGCAATCTCTATCGAAATACCCTCAACATCTTTCAGAGAGCTGGAACAAACAATCCCAAAATTCATATAAAACCAAAAAAACTATCCAAGAGTCCAACAGACTGTTGACAGGGAGAATGAAAATGGGAGGCATTACAATTCCAGACTTCAAGCTGTATTTCAAAGCTGTAATTACCAGGACAGTATGGTACTCGCACAAAACCAGACACCTATATCTATGGAGCATATTGGAAGACCCAGGAATGGACCCTCAACTCTATGGTCTCCCAGTCATTGACAAAGGGGAATGAATATCCAATGGGAAAAAAAAGACAGTCTCTTCAACAAATGATGTTGTGAAAATTGGACAGCCACAGGCAGAAACATGAACCTGGACCACTTTCTTACACCATACATGAAAATAAACTCAAAATGGATAAAAGACCTAACTGTGAGGAAGTAATCCATCAAAATCCTAGAGCAAAACACAAGCAACAACCTCTTTGACCTTGTCCAATTCAACTTCTTGCAGGAGGCAAGGGAAACAAAACCCAACATGAACCACTGGGACTTCATCAGGAAAAAAAGCTTTTGCACAGCAAAAGAAACAATCAACAAAACTGAAAAGCAGAATTACAGAATGGAAGAAGACATTTGCAACTGACCTAAATAAAGGTCTAGTCTCCAAAATCTAAGAATAACTCATCAAACTCAATAACCAACCCCCCAAAAAGTCCAATCAAGAAATTGCCAGAAGAAATGAACAGACAAATCTGCAAAGAACACATAAATGGCTTACAGACATATGAAAAAAATCCTCAACATCACTCTTCAGAGTAAGACAGATCAAAACCATCATGAGATACCACCTTACACCAATCTGCTTGCTCAAATGAACAGCTCAGGAAAGAACCTATGTTAGCAAGGATGCAGAGAAAGGGGAACACTCTTACACTGCTGGTGGGAATGTAAACTGGTGCAGCCACTCTGGGAATAGTACAGAGGTTCCTCAGAAAGATAAAACTAGAACTACCCTATGACCAACCAGTTCACTACTAGGTATTTATCCAGAGGGTATAAGTATAGTGATTAGAAGAGTCACATGCCCCCAGTATTACTCCAGCAATGTCCACAAAAGCCAAGTTATGGAAAGAGCCTTTATGTCTATTCACTGATAAATGAATCAAGAAGACTTGGTATACATATTCAATGGAATATTACTCAGCCAACAACAACAACAACAACAACAAAAAGCAAAAACAAGCAAACAAACAAAAAATGGAAATAGTTCCCCTTGCAACAGTGTGGATGGAATTGGAGGGTATCATGCTAAGTGAAATAAGTCACTTACAGAAAGACAAGTACCATAATATTTCACTCCTATGTGGAATTTAGTATACAAAACTGATGAATATAGGGGAAGGGAAAGAAAAATAAAACAGGCTAAAAACAGAGAGAAAGACAAACCGTGAGAGACTCTTAACTAAATAAGGTATATACTGAGGATTGCTGGAGGGGAAGTGGGTTGGGGGATGGGGTAATTAGCTGATCAGCATTAAGGAGGGACCTTGATGTCATGAACACTGGGTGCTATATAGAATTCATGAATCACTAAATTCTACCCCCCCTAACAATACAGCGTATATTAGCTAACTTGAATGTAAATAAAACTAATGTAAAAAAAGGGTGAAAATGTAAAAAATAAAAACACTCTTGGCACTAGATCTTTAAAAATATATAACTAGATAACTCTAAGGGAGACAAGATGGCTGAGAAGTAGGAGGCGCCACCATTTCAACCTGTCCCCTAAAGTGAGCTGATTATCTACCAAAGAACTCTGTTCACCCATGAAATCAGCCTGAGATTAGAATTATACACTTCTGGATCTCTACGGGGCAGAATAAATCAGTGGGCAGGTAAAGCGGAGTGGGAACATTGGACTGATATCAGAAGATAAACAAAAGGGGGAGGGAGCCACCAGAAGAGACCCACTGGAAAGTAATACCCCCATACGAGAATGCCCTGCAGTTGGGGACCAGAATTAACTTGGAGTCTGGTTGAAAGCACTCAAAAAGAGCAAAGATTGTAGGGGGAAATTGGGGAAATCAGGAGATAGGGACAGGGGCTTAAGCCCCCCAACCCAAGATGCCACAACTGGCGCTGAGCCAGAGAGAGTGCAGTGATGAAGCAGGTCTTAGTCCCTGGGTCACCGGGAGCCTGAGACCTCATAGATATATACAGAACATTTCACCCTCAAACAACAGAATACTCATTCTTCTCAAGTGCACATGGAACCTTTTCCAGAATAGACCACATACTGGGTCACAAATAAGGTCTCAATCAATACCAAAAGATTGACATTATTCCACGCATATTCTCAGATCACATTGCTTTGAAACTGAAGCTCACCCACAAGGAAAAGTTTGGAAGGAATTCAAACACCTGGAAGCTGAAGACCACCTTGCTTAAGAATGTTTGGATCAACCAGGAAATCAAAGAACTTAAAAAATTCATGGAAACCAATGAGAATGAAGACACTTTGGTCCAAAACCTATGGGATACAGCAAAGGCAGTCCTAAGGGGGAAATACATAGCCATCCAAGCCTCCCTCAAAAAAAATTGGAAAAATCCAGAATACACCAGCTGTCTCTACATCTTAAAGAACTGGAGAATCAACAACAAATTAATCCAACTCTGCACACAAGAAGGGAAATAATCAAGATTGGAGCAGAGACCAATGAGATAGAAACTAGAGATACAGTAGAATTCATCAATGAAACTAGAAGCTGTTCTTTCAAAGAACCAATAAGATCAATAAACCATCGGCCAAACTAATCCAAAAGAAAAGAGAGAAGGCCCAAATTAATAAAATTATGAAAGGAAAGGGAGAGATCACAGCTAACACCAAGGAAATAGAAACAATCATCAGAAATTATCAACAGTTATATGCCAATAATTTAAGCAATCTAGATGAAATGGATGCATTCCTGGAAAACTATAAACTTCCAAAATTGAACCAGGAAGAAATTGACAACCTGAATCAATGGATATCTAGTAATGAGATTGAAGGAGTGATTAAAAACCTCCCAAAAAACAAGAACCCAGGACCTGACAAATTCCCTGGGTGGTGCTAAAAATCCTTCACTGCAGTAACTTCCAGAAGACAGATGGTCCTGTCTACTCAGGAAAAGTCAAACAGAAGTTCTCCCCTGCATTCAGAGGTTTCTGTAATTCACAACTCTTACACACATAGAGACCCCCAAATGACCAGTACTGACCCATAGGTAGGGACAGCTCTATGCCCCTATTCAGCAGGAAGAATATACAGAAGATGAGACTCTCCTCTTTCACCAACTTTAATGACTGAAGGGTCTAAACTGTTGAGTAGGACATGAGGAGGGTGGAGAAGACTAGCTGAGGACAAAGCAGAAGTTGGCACGCCACACCATCCCTCCACAACATGTGATATGGGTGACATTCCTCAGGCACTCTGGCTGCCCTAAAGCCAAAGCCAAGGAAAGGGGGGAAAAAAAAAAAACAGATTCTCCACAGATGGAGTTCAAAACCCTGCAAGACTGGAGTCTCCCTTAGTTTTATTATAAAATTCCTCTTGATTCTCCAGGAAGAGGCTTGCTTAACAAGAGGCTAGCTACCTTCCAGAGACCGTAACTCCGTTTCCTGAAACCCTAACATCTCCCTCCCCTCCATGACACTGAGGGAGGCTGAGGCCGAAGGAAATGTCAGTAAGACAGAGTTTCTTTTCAAACCTGCAGTCGCTTGAGAAGGACCTGTGAGAAGAGGAAGCTAACATTCCTCCAGGCAGCTCCAAACCATCTTTCTATCAATGCCTTCCTAGAAGGAAAAACCACCTTCACTTGACAAGAGCAAAGCCTCCTGTATCCTGGGTATCCTCTGTCCTCCTGCAACATTCTTGCAAAACCTCCTTTTTGCCTGACCTCCCCCAGTGCCATCCCAGGGAGTCAGCCTCCTGTCACAAACCCAGAAAGCAACCCTTTCTACCCACGGGTCGTATCCCTGTGCTTTAATAAAAATCACCTCTTGCCAGCAAAGCCATCTCAAGACTTCTTTCTTGACCATCAGCCTTGAACTCTAACGTCTTTCCTACATCAGTCCTGTCTCTTGTAAGGCTCCTGTGGAAACAACCCTGCAACACTGTCCCATTTCAGTCAACTCTTCCGACTCCAACCACCTAACCCACTGCACATTCTGTGTCCTCTGAGGATGGGACACTTCTGTGATTCTTGGGCTGAAACCGTCACATGGCACCTCTTTAAGTCCTCGACGTGGTTGAGTTTGCCCATCTTAAACTCCCCAGCATCCCATCCTCACTTTCTTTTTCTTGCATGTTTATCTGGTCAATAGGTTCTCATCACCAATACCCTATAACAGGTTTCTGCTCCTGAGTAGAGGACTCCATTTCTTTCCTTTGTCATCAAGCTCAAATATTAACTCTCAGATGTTTGTCTCACAACTTTCAAAATTTTTCTTTCCCCTAATGCTTCTCTACTAGTTTCTCTTCTCCCTTTTTTCAAGCATGCCCACCCTTGCTTCCTTCCTTCCTTCCCCTCGTTATCTTTTTCTTCTTTGTATTCCTTCCTTCCTCCCCTCTTTCTTTCTTTTGTTCTGTTATCTTAATCAACATAGAGTACTTCACTATTTTTTCATGTAGTGTTCCATGACTCATTGATTGCATATAAGACCCAAGTGCTCATGGCAATACATTCCCAATTAAAAAGGATGGAGTGATACCCACACAGGTGCACCTCAAAGGTCTGCTTCTCTGCAAGTCAATGGGAAGCTTAATGGTAATGAGCCCTGGCCTTCCACACTACAGCTGTACATGGGGTACACTAAGCATTCACCACAATCTCCTATCTTCCAAGACACTGAGGAATCGGGTTTTCCCACAAAATATCTGAATAGTTTCATTTCTTGGCTGAAATGGGCCTCAAGTCAAGCCATCACTATGTAGAAAGATCTATCTGAATTCAGGAAAGGAACATTGCACTCAAACAGAAGTGGTGTGCAGAATTTTACACAGAGGCCATACCTGAAGGAGGAGGCTGGAATTACTATGAGTCAGAAAGGGATGAACATGAGTGACCAATCCTTCCACAGCCCTTCCTGTTCTGGCCATTAGCAGAAGGTTCCCACTGCACAGGAACCTGGCCAGTACTGGGGCACAGGAGGGAGATTTCTCATGTCCCTCACCTCACTCCATGTGTGTTGCATCCTGGGAAGACAAACCTTGTATTTACTGACAATGTAGAAGAGCCTTCAGCCAGGTGTCCCTGGTGCCAGTGACATCAGAGCTTGTTTATCCTGGATCACACCACACACATCTCCCCAGTGTGGGAGAGCCTTTAGTCAGGGCCTTAACCTTGGGAGACATGAGAGAACTCACCCTTCCGAGGAAAGTAGACATGGCACGCATGGGGGAAACAATTCCAGGGCAGTGCTCACCTCTGTACACAGCAAAACCACCAGAGAGGCACCTTAGGGATGGAACAAAGGTGGGAGACCCTTCATTCAGAGATCTCTGCTCTTATTCATGCCCAGGACCTCACACTGGGTAGAAGCCATGTGGTGGGATTGCTGTACAACATCTCACAGCAACATGCATCCCTTCGAGGCCATGGGCACATTCCCACAGACAGAAACTGGTTGAAGGCCATCTTCAAGGGAAAGCATTTAATCCAGCCACACCCTTAGCCAATATCTGAGGATCCACACCAGTGGGAACCCCGACAAATGCAGTCAACATGGAAAAGCTGTTAGATACAGCTCTCACATTTGGAGACACCAGACAACTCAGAGCAGAAAAACCTGTGTCTGTCATCACTGGGGTCTCACCTTTACCCAGAGCACCCACCTTTCTCACCACCACAAAAATCAGACAGTACAAATCCTGTGTCTCCAATCTCTGAGGCAGAGCCTTCTGGCAGAAGTGGTCCCTTTCCCAACACCAGAGAACTCACATGGGGAGAACCACTAGCTCTGTATCTTGGTGGGAGAAGCTTCAACTGGGGCTCAGGCCTGAGCTCCCACTACCATCTCAGAGTGTGCGTCATCCCTCACACAGGAGTGAAGGTGCAGGGACCTCCTGGGACACCCTGCATCATCGCTCCTGCTGAATGACAATTAAATCCATGTGGGAATTCCATTCCTCACAGAGCCAACTCGTAAAGGGCATGGGAAGATTCACACACAAGAAAATCCCCCCGGTGTGATGAGGAAAGGGATGTGCTCAAGTATCCCTTCTTCCTTAGCCAGCAACCACACCCTCACAATGAGGAATCACCGATCCCAATGCAATGGGAGGAAATTCTTCCCCAGATACTCACATCAGAAAATCACTGGGCAAATACCTCCCAAGGAATTTCTTAGGGGGACATTGTGATACAATCTCAGACACTGACAATTTTTCACTGCAAACACATACAACTGGGTCACGTTCTGAGTGATATTGAATGCATTATTCCAGTAACCAATAGCTAGAAATAAAGCACATCTACTCTGATCCATCAGTACTTGCATAAAGGCCAGTCTCACCAAACAGGCGGGGTCTCACAACCTTGCATACTGTGTCAAGTAAGAATTGGGGACTTTTCCTTTATTAGCTCTCACAACCTATACAGGAACTATCTCTTGGTAGGAAGTTTGATCACAGAAGTAACACTGCCTGTGATCCATGAGAACATCAATTGGAGGGTTAACTCAGAATCTCAGAACACAAGGTGATTGGTGTATGTTCACAAAAACATTAACCTATCCATATATATAGATAGCAAGGGTGAACGGCAACAAGATTCAACAAACACATGTTTTGTGATATACCTCTCATGTGTCCTTAATTCTAGTAATATTGTCCTCACAAATTGGAAAGGACTTACAAATTAATCACATGCTTAGAAATATTTCTATTTACTTCACTTGAGTGAGAGAGCTAGAGAGGGAGCAAGAATAATCAGGGTCAGGCAGCAGGGAAGAGGGAGAAGTGTGCCCAATACAGGGCTTGATCCCCCATGACCCAGGGATCCTGACCTAAGCCAAGGGCAGATGCTTACCCAACTGCATCACCCAGGGCCTGGCAAATTAATTTCATCTTTTACAAAGGTGCTCTTCTGTAAGACCTGTTGGTACCAGGGCAGGAAAACCTCTACAGTTCAGCATCAGGCAGTGAGGGCTTCCTCCCTGTCTATGAGAACTTGGGAGCCAAGGTGTTTTCTCCACCACCAAGAACAGCTATGTATCTCTGGGCCTGAGAGGGTGTACAACCACTGCAGATGTGGAAATACTCCCCGATTTGGAAGATTTTAGAACAGAAGGGGGTTCTTACACTCCCTTCCACAAAAACAAAGCATGTCAAGGAATGCCCTTGTGGTTCTTTCAGTTAAAGGACCAACTTTTGTTTTTGGCTCAGGTTATGATGTCAGGGTTATGGGATTGAGCCCCGTGTCATGCTATGCAAGGCATGTGGAGCCTGCTTAAGGGTCTCTCTCATCCTCTGCAACTCCCACTCACCCCCGGCCAAAAAAAAAAAAAAAAAAAAAAGAGAAAGAGAGAGAGAGAGATAACGTGTGCGGAATTCCACTCAGACATCCATTTGTAATGATGCCTGGTATTCTTTGCTCTAGATGAATGGCCCAATAAAGCAAGTGTGGGCAGAAAGTCTATCGTAGAGAGAAGGTCTTTTTATAAGGTCAGCCTGCAATAACTCAGGATTCTGCTACCAGAGGCAACCTGGAGTTCAGATATTTTGTGTGGGGCAGACACTTGCAGAACCTTCTCCATATGTGCCACTAAGTAATGTTCCCCAAGCAGCAAACTCTAGATATTCTGGTTAAGGTTACATCCCAATTTAATCGAAAAGAAGAGGGTATCTTTCCATCCAGAAGAAAGACAGAAGCCAGCAAAAAAGACACCCAAGTCAAGGCCTGAACCTCAACCCAGGCAGGAGGTTCAGAACCAGGACAACTTACTACTGTGATGTACATCCACCAGGGAGATGACAGGGGTCACACTCCTGTATGTGCTGCACTTGAATCTGCACTGAAGAGACAGAGGCCAGATGCTTTGGATGCTGCCCATGAGGCCACATCCTCTGAGCCTTGAAGCACCACCTGTAAAAACAAGGAGATAATTTAGTTGAGGTCTCAAGACCCGCACATGGGGAGACACAGGGTCACTCATGATGGAAAGCAGGCCCCTTCCTCCTAGCAGGGAGTGTCGTCTCAAGGAGGCCAAAACCACAGGGCCCTGTGATCTGTGAAAGACTTAGCATTGCTGCTGGAAGACCTTCCCTTAATACCTGCTTGGCGATTTGGCTGCCAGGAGTTCCATGAGGCTGAAATGTGCCTCTGGTCTTTCCTTGCTATGACATGCCTCACATGGACCCTGGAACTCAAAAGGAAAAAAAAAAAAAAAAGAACTACCTTCCACTTCCACAATAAACTTCCACTTCAGGGTCGTGGCTACAGCAGACTTCACACTGTATGCATTTTGCCCTGATAAACACCAACCCTCCAATAAAGCACAGAGCATAGAGCCAGGCTTCAGCATCCTGGTGACCTGGCTGGCTGACGTGGCTGCCTGGGCCTGCTTGCCTCCCTCCCTGGCTCCAGTCCTTTCCTATGAGCATCCGCCTGGGCCATGTGACTCTGGCTCTGCCCCAGGTGCCCCGGGTCCCGGGTGCAGGCTGTCAAAAGGCAGTTGAGGAAACACAAACTCAAGCTGGCTGACACTGTGCTCCCCTCAACCCAACCACCATGGTGACCAACGTGGGCCCAGGTGCCAGATCGGACTGCAGCCCCCACCTTCCTGCTCAAACACAGGGGGCTCCTCAGAAGCAAGGCACATTGGTCCCAAATAACCTGTCCCTTAGCATGAATAACACCTGGGGACAGAAGCCTGAGATGCCAACACAATCTACACTCCAGGCAGTGCATTTCAGTCGTCCTCATGTTTTGCAAAGGTTGTCTGATGGTTCCAGAAAAATCCGGCTAAGTTATGGCCCGGGTGCTGTTGTTGTTTAGAACCCTTAACCTCCCCAGATTTTTGAAAGGTCACCTGACCCATTTCAGAGGGCTGGCACAGTGACCACGCCCACTTCTGCCAGCCTGGGACTCTGCCTGCAGAGGGAATTCCCATCATTGCTGGCCAGAGGCATGACATTCTAACTGCCCCAGCTGACCTGAGCAGGAGCCCCAGTAGAGGAGGGAAAAAGGGACAAGGCTTTTGGGTCAAAGAAGAGCCTACATGGTGCTCAACGAGACATGATATCCCTCTGGGAGCCGCCAAAGAAGGGGCAGCTATGACAACAAACTCGGGGGTTTCATCTTATCACAAAGGGGTATAAACAATGAGCCACAGGGCTGTCTCAGACCTGAGAAGGGGCTGTGACCAGCAGGTCAGGCTGACGTGGATACCGGGTTGCTGCGGGCCCACCTGGCACCGTGGGCCACAGAGCACAGACGTCTCGGCAGAGGCCAAGGTCGGCACATGCCTGGATTCCTAAGGAGGCAGTGCCTCTCTCTGGCAGCAGGTCCTGGGAATAAGGAGGATGCCTCCAGGGTGAAATAATCCCTGAGTTCTGAGTGCAAGACTGGAAGCATCTCTCTGTCCATTGGGTTGGCCTAGCCCTCCACAGATCTCCTCTTTCCCAGCAGTGCCCACCTGGAACCCACAGTCTCCCCTTCCCATGGTGCCCTGGAACCATGCTCTTCAACAGGGGCACATTGCTAGGCCCCTGAGAGAGGCAGGCCAGGACTCCCAGAGGGCAAGGTCACCTGGAGCATACAGGCCTCACTCACAAACATCTCCACAGCACACTAGATGGGCTCAGGCTGATGCTCTTGGAGGCTGTCAGGATGACCCCAAAGTGCTGGTATTTCTTCACACCTACAGGTGGAAAGAGACAGGGATCAGAGGGTCCAGAACCACCTCCCTCTCTTGGAACTGCACTGAGCTTCTTCGGGGAAAGCCCCAGGCATCCCCAGAGGTTCTGTGTGGAGCGGCATCCTCCTCCTTCCTGGACCGGGGTCTTTCATCCACCCAGCACAACAGCAGACCCACACAGCCCCTCTGCACTCAGGGTCAAGGGGACAGCAGACTCTCTTCCTGATGAAGAGTGGAGGAGACAGAACACAACGTTATGGGTCTTGCCATTCCTCCAGAATCTCTTTGTGAGAACAGATGGGAAAGACCCCAGCATCTGAGCGAGAAATGCACTGTTTGGACTCTTGAGTATTTTAAATTTGTCATTTTCCAGTGGCTTCTACCTTGCATTTCTCCTTGCATACTACTGAAAATGTCAAAATAAATGTTCCTCCAAGAATACAAGTCAGCCATCAGGTCTACCCAGAAATGAGACCCTAAGTACCATCTAGATGGGATGTGCTCAAATCTTCCTCGTGGGATGCAGTCTGAAGACTCAACTAGCTTGGATGATCCAGGAACTAGGAAACTTCCACCTTCCAGGGGCAGAAAGGACCCAAAGCAGGTTGCCAGCCACCCAGACCATGAAAAGAGATGGTAGGAAAACCCACTAAGATCATTGTTGTTTTCCTGTTAGAAAGATGGCAGAAAGATGGACGAGAATTCTCAAGGAAGATTCATGACGATGGAAGCTTTGCTAAGAGAGCTACTCTGAAACTAGAGTGTGAAGGCCATTCAGGAAGGAAACCATAGGCACATCTCCTGTTTCAAGTGTCTAAGCACCGTGAAATTTGATTTCCGGCACATGGACCTGCTCAGTGGCTGATCCACCATCCCCTGGTACACATCCTTCTACTCTGGACTGAAAGAGAGACAACATAATACCTGTTAGCTGCCAGCACTCATCATCATCCTTTCAAAACAAGTGCCTGTGCTTTTCCCTCATGAACCTGTACTCCCTGCTCAGAATAGGGAGCACACCTGATTTCTCTCCACTCCATGTCTCCCAGATGACTGGGCCTAATTCCCCAAACAGAAGTGTCCCATTTTCTTTTTTTCTTTTCTTTCCCAGCACCCACTTCTTGACTGACACGAAGATGTACCAATGCAAAGGGCCATGTTAGGCTTTTTATACATCATCAGGTTATGGCAAACATCAGAGGAAATGTTAAAATGCCAAAGTCCATCTCACCTTAAATTCAGATTCCTGAAATCGATGGGTTTCCAATTCAGTCTTTTTGGGGAATTTCTTTCCAAAGAACCAGTCCCAGCTGTCGGAAATAAAATGTCTATTTTGGGGGTGCCTCGTTGGCTCAGTGGGTTAAAGCCTCAGTCTTCAGCTCAGGACATGATCCCAGGGTCTTGGGATCGAGCCCCACATTGGGCTCTCTGCTCCGTAGGGACCCTGCTTCCTCCTCTTTCTCTACCTGCCTCTGCCTACTTGTGATCTCTGTCTGTCAAATAAATAAGTAAAATCTTTTAAAAAAGAAACAAAATGTCTATTTTTTATAATCATTTTTTAAATTTGTTTTCAGCAGAACAGTATTCATTGTTTTTGTACCACACCCAGTGCTCCATGCAATCCGTGCCCTCTCTAATACCCTGACCTGGTTCCCCCAACCTCCCACCCCCCACCTCTTCAAACCCTTCAGATTGTTTTTCAGAGTCCACAGTCTCTCATTGTTCACCTCCCCTTCCAATTTCCCCCAACTCCCTTCTCCTAACTCCCCATGTCCTCCATGCTATTTGTTATGCTCCACAAATAAGTCTATTTTGACAGAACATCAGAAATCTATCCAATTTCCTCCATCATAGTCTCTAAGGTACTCTAAATAACTATACTTGTCTTCACACCAACACCACCAAGTAAACCCTCACCAAGTCATAAACTCTAATTAATTGTTATCTGACATTTGCCAAAGTGACAGAGATTACTTGATATTATTCAAAACTTAATTTCTTAAAAGTATATGTTTTCATAACATCATTAAAGTTTTCCAAAACTGTGCCAGAAAAAATGATCTATTTAGATATCAATTGGATAAAACGATATAATTGTGTTACCTGAAGCAGCATGACGATTGTATTGTCATGTGTAAATATATGCTATTACTAGTTTGGATTTTTCCCCCTCCCATCGTATTATGTTGCAGAACTCATAAAATATCTTCATTTACGTTTCATTTTTATTAACTTGTTTATTTATTTTGTAACGATTTTACTCACTTCTTTGGCAGAGAGATAGAGCTCCCAAGCAGGCAGAGTGACAGGCTGAGGCAGAGGGAGAAGCAGACGCTCCTCCCTTGAGCAGGGAGCTCGACTCTGCCTCGATCCCAGTGCCTGGAACTGAGGCGAAGGCAACTGCTTAAGCAATTGAGAAACCCAGGTGCCCCAGGTAGAAACTACTTTAAAGAAATCACGTTATATTTGTTGCCTGCAAATGCCTATATCCCCTGGGTTTTTGCCAAGGAGTTCTGAATTTTCACTTTCCAAGGGACCGCACGGCAGTGGCCAGTCCCGCAGGGACTTATAATGTCTGTGGTCCCCTGCATGCCAAGCTCCAGGGAGTGCACGGACAAGGGGTGAAACCAGCAGAGAGGTTTTGGTTCCAAACACTCCAGAATGCACAGACTGACCTTAGCAGCCAAGAGGGTCCTACCCAGATGTCACCTGCCTCATCCTCTGTGTCCATGCAAAGACACCACATATGCATGCCATGTATGCAGGCCCCAAGGCGCCACCCAGTGGTGGAAACTACCCACTGTCCACAAAGGGCGACCCTCTCTGCAGACCAGAAATGGAGGGTGGGTGGCAGAGAAGAGGGAAGTCAATGCACTAAGGGCCTTTGAAATCGGAAATGCAGGGGAAATCCAGTGTTTTCAAAGAGTATCTCTCTGTCCCCTGCAGAAAGGGCACCTTGGGATCCAAATTAATGCAACTCACTGAAAAATGACAGACATATGTTTGCATCCTTAGCACGTGGCTCAGGCAGTCCACCCCACAGACAATATTAGTAACTGTCACCCTTGGCTCAAAGGGGCTCCTGGAAAGAACACAGGGCCTTCCTGGGGAGGGGAGCCCCGCAGGAAGCACTTTTTTTTTTTTTTACATATTTTACTTATTTGACACAGGAGGCATGACTTGGGTGAGGGGCAGAGGGAGAAGCACTCCCCCTGAGCAGGGAGCCTAATGCTAGGTTTGACCCTGGACTCCAAGAGCAGGACCTGAGCCAATGGCCAATACTTAACTCACTGAGCCACCCAAGAACTCCTGGAGAGACTTTGTGAAACAATCTCGTATAAAAAGGAGTTTTCCAGAGTAGCAGATGACAAATGAACATTTAAGTCTCCTATGTGCCCTCAGGAGTATCTTTTTTTTTTTTTAATGTCAAAAAATGTAGTTAGTTAACTTACAGTGCAGTATTGTGTTCTGCAGTAGAAGTCAGGGGTTCATCACATCTCTACCATTCAGAGCTGATCACAAGTGCCTTCTTCAATGCCCATCATCCATCTACCCCTCCCCAACCCACTTCCCTCAATGACCCCACAGTGTGCAGGGATGTCTTCACTCTGAGAGTTCTGTCATAAACCATTGCCATGGTGACCTGATGACATGCACCCATCCTTCTGTTTCAACTGTCACTCTGTGAACTGAGCCCCTTGCAGTTTCATGAACAGGTGTAAAAGTCCCCATGATGGGAGATCTCAACTGCTGTTCTACAGGCATGTGCCTATCAATTTTCTCAATTCTCTTCTCTCAGGTTGGCTGCTTCACTTTTACAGAGACTGGCTTCTTCTCTTTGGCTTTTCCTTTCCACCCTCTGATTTCTCCTCCTGGTTCGATGCCTGTATTTGTTAGTTTTTCTGGGTTATTTCATTGGGATTTCTTGGGGAAGCTGCCTTCCTTAAATCGCTTCTAGGTTCAGAAAACCGTACTATTTCTGAATGCCAATTTCTGACACAGTCATACAGTGAACACACACAGGATACATGCCACACTGTTGTCCCTGGATCAGGAGCATCTTGGTGCTACCCAGGCAACACATTTGAGGGGAACGAACTGCCGGTCACCTCTTCTCAATGGAGATGACAAAATCAGAGAGGAATGGTCAGTGGTCAAAATGCAGCTGTTTTTAGAAGGAGAGACACTGGAAGATATTGGGGTGTTTTCATGGGTTGATGTGGAGGGTTTCATGGGCCATCTGCATGATGCCTGGGAGTGGAAGGGAATGGGCTGTGCCACCGTGCATGTGGAAAGAACACATGGCAGTTGCACAGTGGTCTGTCTGTTGCTCTCAAAGATACTGCTGGGCTGGGTTCTCAAGGTCTGGCCTATGTAGGGAGACAGGAGACTGTCCCCTAAACCTACAGTCTCCAGAGGGGATCAAGAAACCTGAGAGTAGACAGGGGATGTTAGGGAAGAATGAGAGAGTAGGGAGGAATTCACTCCAGACAAGGTAGCCTCACTTCCATCCAGGCTCCTCAGAACAGTCCTCACATCAAGAGCAGGGCACTTAGCATAATCCATCTCCTACCTGAAACCTACCATCCCCAGCCCACGTGGCCACCTCCATGTTAATTGTACCATGAACTGCTCCTCGGGATTGGCCAGCTCAAGGCAAGCGAGTTCTCAGGAGGGTCAAAGTGTGATGACCGTTGGCAGTGGAAGGCACGTGAATTCTCAGCGGGGTCCTATGTGACCATTGGGAGTTTGAATCAGCTTGGTAGCCAAGCAGAACCCCAGTAGCCATGGGGTTCAACTGGCCTTCAGGAAGGCCATGGGCGACTGTGCTGACCTTGCAGAGAGGTGAGGGAACATGGTCAATGCTACGTGTTCCTGGTCCTTCACTAGGGCTCCATTTGGAAGAAACCGCCGCATATTTTATGTCAGGGCCCCAAACACAGAGGTGACTGAGGACTGAGTCTGGTCTTGTGGCACTTGCTCTCCCCTACAGAAACATTGGCACAGGGGGATTTGAGATTGTGAGGGCAGCTCTTGATTCAGGGGTTCAGGACGTTTTCTCAGGGGCCCTGGTTGGGTGTCAGGGGCTCAGGGATCCCCATCCACAGGGAAACAATGACATTCTTTTCCCAGATCCATCACTCATCAGGGTGGCAACTCTGTACAGTCCCTTCACCACCCTACATTTCAGTGCCCTCCACTGTCAAATGGGGCTTCCAGCCTGTTGCCACTCCCATTGGTGCTGCTGTGGGGAGGAGAGGAGAAAGGCACATGGATTGTCTGTTGGCTGTAATGTGTTGTTCTCATGTGAAGGATAAAGATGGGGCTTCCATCCTCCCATGCAGTGGAGCCATCCCAAGTCCCGTGTCTGGATTCACCCACAGCCAGCTGTTTAGCTGATTCCATAGGCAGTCCATTCCTCAACACCTACTGAGCAACTGGGAAGCATCCCATCCTTTCTTAGGTCCCAGGAGCTCCTTGTACTCAATCATTTGGGACACCGTGATGGCACACTAGCGTCTAGGCCAGAGGGTAGGGAGACGGGGCACAGAGGGTTTTTGGGAACACTCTCAGGTAGGTGTGGCTCCTCAATGGGATGTGAATCAAGGCCATCAAGTGTGCTCACTGTGCTCCGCTGTGTTTCTGTAATGTCTCTGCTAAATACACCCGTTGCCCACAGAACCTGTGGGTGTGGCAGGGGGGGCGGAATTCAGAGCACAGCACTTGGCGACCTCTTCCTAAGTCCCACCTGGAGGGAGGAATGCCTGCTGGGCAGCTGGTGAGTAGGGGCGGGAGATGGTTGGACTAGAAGTAAAGAATGTCTTTTGACAACAAGATGCCGACACTGCTCTCTATTTCTATGCATCTCCCAGCAATCTGTGTGGAGCTTACCCCTGAGGATGTGGAGGCGCCCACAACCACGCCGGCCCCTCCACGACCACCCAAGAAGAAAGTCCGGTTCTCCCTCCAGGATCGGGTCTACCCCATCAGGGACACTGAGGAAGGTATCTTGGATATTGACTCATTACATTGATTGGAGATGCATTGTTTCGTTCAGTAGAACAGACATAACTGAAGCTTTCAAAACTGTTGAGACACATTTTCCTATGATTTCACTAGTAGCTGTTTCCATCTATGCCATCCATCACCATTAAGTCCACAAGTCAAGTTGAAATTCTCATTCAAACTGTATCCAAGGGGCACAGGAAAGAAGTGTCTACTAGCTGAAGGGATGGATCTTAGGTCTTTTTGGAACACAGGTCCTTATAGGTCTCTCCAGGAAACATGGTTCTTAGATGTGTAGGAAGGAAGAGACTATGTTTTCCGCCAGTAACACTGAACAGAAAAATGAAACAGAATACAACAGGAGGTTTCATGATATTCCCACTCCACTTTCGTCCAATAGCCACATCTTACATGGGTGTGTTACATACCTTCAAAGGAACAAAATGAAACAAGGGTTTCCAATATTTTAGGAAATAGATGGACCTTGGAAACCTAACACACATTTTGAGAGCAAGCACACAAGGAAAGAGGTACATTACACGATCCCAGGCTTTGAGGACACTAGAGTAGGGACATTTGTAGACCCAGAAAGTGGAAAGGACAGTTCAGGGAGGAAAGGGAGAGGGCCAGTCATGTCGTCACGGGTACAGAGGTTCCATGAGATAGGATGGCAATGTTTTCCCCATAGATGGCTGTGCTGTCTACAAAGCATCAGGGATGTGAGCAGTGTCACTGAACGTACACGTACTAATGAATACAACTGTCCACATTACTTAAGATTCCATCACCGAATAACCCACTACTCCAAGGCAAGAGAGGACGATAGGTTCACGGCAGAGATGAGGGAAGACAGCTGAACAGTCCCCATGATGAGGTGAAGAAGTGGCAAGCTGGCTTGGATTCACAGTGGGCAGCAGGACTCAGGGGACTGCACCCTGTAACCCAGTGTGCCTTGAGTGTTTCCCAGACGGACGCTGATGAGTTCCCACTGACGACATCCTCTCCATTTGAAAGCCAAGGCCCCGTTTCCCTTTTCCATTTTGCTCCCCTCCTCTGTGTTTGTATGTACACCAAGGGCATTGGCCCAGCAGCACGTCAGGCCTTGCTTGTCACTTCACATCCATTCACTGTGGCCCAGCATCCACATCAAGCAGAGTTAACTTCCCAAGTCATTCCTGAGTAGTGCAGCCAATGTCGTGACAGCTCCTCTCTGTTCTCCTAGACCCTGTGGAGGGCCAGTCCAAGGACCTTCCTAGGGGCTGGACAGAGGAAGGCGCCCCAACTCTCCCTGAGGTAATAAGCTTGCCTCTCTTTCTCAGAGACAGAAATGTTCTTTCCTAGATTTCTTCCATCAGTGGAGAATGAAAATCTGGCACTTTACCTCCCAGGGGAAGGGGGTAGCAGTCTCCTCTCATGGAGGAATGCTGGGTCCAACCTCTTATGAACAGAAGACCCAAAAAGGGTGATGACACAGGACAGCCTCAGTTACAAACTCGATGGGATCAAACACCTTCTTCAGCAGAAAAGGTTTCTCCTTGAAAAAGAATATTCTGTTGATCAGAATGGACTTTGGAAATCTGCCATGAACAGCTCCAGCATCATTCAAACTGTCCTCTTTAACTTGGGTGGGGGGACATGAACTCAACCACGGGACCTCATCCAATTAACTGCCTGAAGTCCTCCCCAAACCAAAGGGCTGGCCCAACAGCGGACAGGATGCTGGGATCCTCATTGTGTTTCCTTTTCCCCAATCACAGGTAGACGTTGGGAGGAACGACAGCTGTATGTATTTAAGAGCATCGGGCTCTGGGAGGAAATATAGAGTACAAAGAAGCCTGCCCCCTGATTCTGGGTTCTGACAAGGAATGGGGATTTGGGGATACTGACCGAGACAGTCCAGTGAGGCACAGTCACTACGTTGTACAGGGCCTGGAAGAACTAGTACATATGGAAGGGGTGATTTGTGTGCATGTGGGATGAAGGTCCTGTGTGCATGGGTGCGTGGCGGTGTGTCTGTCTGTCTGTGTGTGTCTATGTGTTATGCTTGTGAACACGAATGTGTGCCTTTCTCAGGAGATATTTCTCACACTTCCATCATAATCAAATTGTCACCCTCCCAAAACACTCTCATCACCCTGGCACACTTTACATACTCCTTCCCCTGCTCACCACAGCTGTACATGGAGGACGTTTCCCTTTGCTTTCCTGAGATGGGCATGGTGCGGAGATGAATGATCCAAACCATTGATCTCCTACTTGGAAAGCCAAGATTTGAGCTCAGGTTTCAATCTGAAAGTTGCTCTGACCTACGTACCTGTGTTAATCCCTCAGCCAGGGGTCATGATGTACCATAGGTGCTAGCTAGCAAAGGACTACCAACATCTGTGAACACATCCAAAAACCTAGATTCTATGAAGGTCCCTAACAGGACCCACCATGACACAGTGGACCCCGAGGTCACAGAAGCTGGGGCAAGGATAGAAGCCCATGTTAAAGATTATAGCCTGGTCCCTGGAGTCAAGTGCACAGAGAAAAGCCACATCCTCATGCTCAAGCTCACAGTGCTGGAAAGGGTGTGGACCCGTGGAGGACAGAACAGGGCAACATTGGTCATAACCAGTCTCAATGTGTGCACACGACCAATGGCAGAAAAGCATTCCAGAGGGAATTTAGTGTACTTGATAAGATTTCTGTAAGCCCCAGGAAGGTTACATTCTCTAAGCACACACTCACACACCACTGGCAAATAGGAAATCAAGGTCAAGCTTGGTTGGAAGCTTTGGACCCAACACCCCCGGGGCAAATCTCCTGCAAAGCTGGCCTACAGAGTGTCAGTACACACTCCAAGATTCCTCTGTGTAAGGAACTTCCCACTGGTCAGAACACCTAGGAGGGTTTGGACAGCCACTGTCTTCATGGGAAACACACACACACAGGACAGCTCAAGAATAATGAAAGGAATCTATCAAACTAATCGATGGTGCTGGCTGTTTACGTAAGCTATGATGTCAGTGTTCTCCAGCGTTGTACATGGGAGTTTCTGAAGACAAATAATGAGTGAAGCAATCTACTAGGCTTCTTTTCTGAGGGTTGAATTCAGCCTGGCAAGCAAGGCTGCTCTTTGTGTCGTGCAAAATCTTTCAGAGATGTGATGCATATAGTCACAGCATATGGGGATCTTGGGCCCAGAACTGATTTCCAAAGAAGAAGCGTGTGACACCTTAGTGGCATGTCAGTCAGGAGAGGTTATGGGACTCAGTCCTCACACAGAAGCCAGGTTAGGGTTCACATGTATTGGACTGACTATTTGGCTTTGATCGGGCTCGCTTTAGCTAGAAAGACAGAAACCCTCTTCTCATTTCCTTCCTGCTTCTCTCCCATCCCTTCCTCTCTGCAACAAGGAGAAGGCCAGGCAGCAGTGCGATCCGTACCTTCTACGCACCCACATGCACACACTTGCCTCCTGTCCTCATCAATCCAAACTCCCTGCCTACTTCCTGAGCAGCCACACCAGTGTCCTCAGAATGGCTCTGTATCCTCCTAGCTCCCCCTGAGGGCCTGATGGAAGAGCTACCCATTTTGAAGGCAGAGGAAAAAACTCCGACTCTCCCTCAGGTAAACTCATTTTTCAAGATTTTATTTATTTGAAAGACAGAAAGACAGAGAAGGAGAAAGAGGGACACAAAGTGCACGAGAGCACAAGCAGGGGGATTAGCAGAGGGAGAGGAAGAAGCAGGCTCCCCTTTTGAGGAGGGTGCCAATGTGGGGCTCCATCCCAGGACCCTAGGATCAGGTCCTAAGCTGAAGACAGAAGCTTCTAAGTTGGAGCCCCTCAGTCACCTCGGTAAAGTCATTTTGTGCTTCTGAGGGACAACCAGTGTTTGAATTCTCTATCCATGAATATCTGAGCATTTACATGCCAGAGGGTAGAGACAATTTCCTTGTTGCCTAGAGCCTGCAGTGAGTTTATACCATTAACGGACACCGTATTTAGATGGGCACTTAGAAAACATCACCACCATTCCTTCTCAATGGATGGTCATGAGCATTTTCCAGGAGGTCATTCTATCTATGGAAAATGGCTTTGTAATGAGTTGCTGAAGAAAATGGACTTGGGAGATTTGACATTCCAAGCTGGAGCCTTTTCTGGAGGTCACTTTCTCCATCTCTGGATCATAAACTCAATGACCGCATCCCATCTAGCTTGCTTACAACACCAAGGGCACACAGATGTGTGCACATGGTGTGCACATGGTGTGCACAGGCTGCTGGGATCCTCACTGGGTTTCCCTTCTCCAACTGCAGGAGGCGGCAACCGGAAATGGACCATGTATGTATTCTCTCATCAGTCACTTTAGGGGGACAGATCTAGCTGAAGAACAAGGTAGGGCTTTCTCTCCTCCTTTGGTCTGGAGAGCTTCCCCCATTCTGAGTTCCTGCTGGGAATGGAGGCTGATGTGGACTGAACAAATGGAGTGTCCTGTAGAAAACCAGGACCCTGTGCTACAGTCCCTGCAAACCAGTAGGTCATTTAGGCGGTGTGCTTTGTATGTCTGAGGGTTGGGGCTTGTTTTTGTGTGGGTTGATGCTACGGGATTGGGCATGTGGGTGTGTTGAGTGCATGCCTTTCATCAGAAGACATCTCCCATTTAATGGAGTTGAGGGCACGGGTCAAAATTTCAAAGTCAAACCTCCTTCATTCCTGCTGTGCACACCCCCCTAGGACACCACATTCCTCGCTGGCCACAGCTCCACCTGGAGGGTTGCTTAGGATTCCCTTTCCTCAGACAGGGATGGGGAGAAAGGAAGGGACCCACATCTCTCCTAGTGGGGACATTTCTCAGACATGGTCAAAACACAAAAGAATCAGAAGCTACTTCAGTCTACCAAAACATCATCACCAGCCTTACAAAAATGCTCACATCTTGAATGCACAGAAGGAAGGTTCACTGGCAAATGGCAACTGCCAGGAAAGCTTCATCATTAATTTGGTGCCCAATCAAACTTCCTGACAATCTGCTACATGGCCAGGTTAGAGAGTGCCCTTCTCTCTCCTGGCCTCTGCTCTCTAATGAACTTGCCGGTTCCTGATTAGAGCAGGGGAGTGGCTCCTGGGAAACTGGGTCCCACTGACCCGAAGGACACACCCACATGCCACAGAAAAGGAAGACTGGGAAGAATCATCACTTTGTGGATGGGGGCTCTGTTGGAATGCACAGATGTCAGTATGTAGAAATCCTGTGTCTTTGGTTTTCCTGACTATGCATGAATCAGGAACAAATATAAATCTCTAGGGTACTTGTGCTTGCATTGAATGCAACCCTGCCACACAGTGTTCTTCTGAAGAAATACAATCTCCTAGAAGAGGTGAGAGATAGGTAGGAGTGGCATAGGTTGATCCTGGCAAAGAAACGGTCTTGACAATGACCATGACACAGTCTCTGGTTGGAGGAACTTGCCTGTCAGTAAAATGGAGCGTGCATATTAGTGTTTACCCTCTTTTGGATTGAAGAGGTCACCCTGATTCAATTCCCTGTAGCTAAAGTTCAGAGTTAATATTTCTCTCTCCGTTCCTGCTCCCTCCCCTGACCTTTCTTGATGCAGCAGCAGCTTGCTCTGTCAATACCCATGTAATGCAATGTCGCCATACACTCCCGTGCATGCCCACCCCAAGCGAAACTCCCTGAGCTCTTCCTGCCGAGCCCCACCAGTGGACTGGACATTCTGTGTATCTCTCCCTAGCTTCGCTGGATGGACAGGTGGGTGAACATTCCACAGGAAAGACAGAGGAAGACGCCCCATTTTTCACAAGGGTGGTATGTCGGCCTTTCTTTGTGGGAGACACAAAATTCTTCTGGCTTTTTTAATCAAGGTCACATACAAACATCTCAGCATGCACAATTTACAGGGTAAGGAGAAGTTTGAGTGAGAATCTGTTACCAAATGCTACCTAATCCCAAAGACAATGGAGGGGGGTGGGGACAACCACAGTAGGATCACCTACCATCTGGAGGGCAGGGAGCTTTGGTGTGGGTAGCAGCTATTCCTCCTTGATATCTATTTTGTCCAGTGGGACCTGGAACATGGGACCTGTAGGAAGACTGGGTGCATTTGTGGAGGACTCATTTTGCTCTCATACTTTGGGGCTCATGTGCCACTAGCACACTTCCCCATCTGTTTTTCTCCAATCTCCCAGGGAACAAAAGAGCCATGCAAACAGGACAAAGCCTGATTTGATGTTCATACTGTTTTCTTTTCTGAAATCACAGGTGTCCCTGCTGGAAGAGGATGGCAGTAAGTATTCTGGACTCTACAGTCACTCACTTGTTTGCAACAACCTGGAAAAGGGGAAACATGGGGCTTCCTCGCAGGCTCCATGATGAGAACCACCGTGATTCCAGGTCCTGAGGGACTGACAATAAGGGTCAGAGGAACAGAAAGATATTTTCTGGGCAAAGACCTGTGGCCTCATGGCCCTGTTCCCAGAAACTATTCCGCTGCTCTTAGTTGGTGCAGGTTTGGGTGCAGGGAGTAGGTGTACCTTGGAGATGGACTATTTCACAGCTACTCCAGGCCCTGTAGCTCTAATAGGAGGCACAGTTTCTATTCATGTCCCTGCTCCTCTCCAGGACATCTCATCCTCCATCCAGGAAGGGCCAACTGCAGCTCAGTCCAGACTGATTAGCTCCCCACCTCCACACACTTGTCCACACGTGCATGCCAAGCAAAGCTCCCTGAGTGATTCCCAAAGAGCCCCATCAGGGTCCTGACACTCTCTCTGTGTGTCTACCTAGATCCGCTGGCTAGCCTGTGCGATGGCCTTGATGTGGACAGCACAGAGGGAGAGGTCCCATTTTCACCAAGGTGGTAAGTTAGCCTTTCTTTATGTGAGGTACAGCATCCCTTGTTTCTCTTATGCTTGAAATCAGATCTGAACACCTCAGCACGTACAATGCCCTTGGTGGGGAGATTATTGAGTGAGAGTCTCTTACCCATGGGTACCCCATTCCAAAGACCCTGCAGGAAACAGCAGGTTCAGTTACAGTCCTCAGGATAGTGAGCTTTTTCACGGGTACTACTGACACTGCCTTGTCACCTGTTTTGTCCAATGGACCCAGGGCATGCAACCTCTAGGTAGATTCCATATCAGTGCCCATGACCCTGCCCATCACCAAGAGAAAAAAAGAGCTATGCATGCAGGACGAGGCATGACTTGATGTTCATCATGTTTTCTTTTCTGAAATAGCAGGTGGCCCTGCTGGAAAGGGAGAGTGGTAAGTATGCTGTACTCTAGAGTCACTCATTGGTTTGGAGCAACCTGGACAATGGGCAAGGTGAGGCTTCCTTGCAGACTCCATCTTGAGAGCCACCCAGAATCCAGATCCTGGATTGCAAGGATACTTAAGGATCATGTTCCTGACCGAGACCCAAGGCCTCACAACCCTGTCCCCAGAAGCTACCATGCTGTTCTTAGGTGCTGTAGGATTGGGTGCTGGAAGGAGGTGTGTTTACATGGGAATCCATGTGCTGTGATTCTCAAGGTTGGTGTGTGTGTCATTTGGGTGAATGGTATGTTCTCAAACATGTCTGGTCCCCTCAACATGGTGATTACTGGTGTCCATGTTCTCAGGGAAGTTTCCCATCACCATCACGTCATGAATGTCCATGCATGTGAAAACTCTTCAACACCTATAATTGCAATAGGTGTTCTTTCCTTGAAAATACACATCAATTCTCCTGGAAAACAAATCCTGTCACTAACTAGGGAGGGGGAAAGTGTGCCCCAAAGATACAAGCGTGTCTTTTTCAATCCATGTTAATCAGTGGGTGTCCAAGGGTCTCTCACGTCATGGTACGTCTTGGACAGAAATGGTCATAGTACCTCCCTCTTGCCACTTCACTCATACATACATCTCTGCATCAGAGGCCCCACAATGCGTCTTCCCAACCTCATCAGAAGCACTGAGGAAAACCTGCCCAGACGACACGGCCCAAATGGGGGTCCCGGCGCACGGGAGCATACCTGGAGCAGAGTTGAGGGACAGTTTGGGGCCAGGCGTCAGCCTCCGCCTATTGGGGTGGCATGGGAGCCCATCAGTGGGGCATACCTCCCTTGGGGTTCGAAGGTTTCTCTCACTCAGAGGCTTGTCCGTGTCCCGAAATCCCCGTTTTACGCCAGGGTGGGAGGGGGACTCGTGGCGACGGACTCAGTGTTCCCCAGGTGGAGGCACCGAGGGACAGGACCCCGGAAACTGAAGGCTGAGGGAGCATTCGAGGGATTGTGTCCGGGGCCTGGCAGGCCTGGCCTCAGCGAACAGGACCAGTTAGGGGACCACCACAGCCAGAGGAGCAATAGGCGTCGCCGTCGCTGGAGTCTGAATCCTGGAGGGATTCCTGGCGGGGTTCGGACGCGATGGCTCGCGATGCCGGGCCAGGCCCGGGGGGCTGCCCTGCAGACGTGCGGCACCCGAAGCGAGTTCACGGGGCATTTTCCGGCCAATTCTCACGAGCGTTCTGCCCAAACCGATCCCGGTTTTGGCAGAACGCTCGTGAGAATTGGCCGGCGTTGGGCAGCCCTGCGGACCGCGTTGCTCCCTGTGGCCAAGGTCCCTTTCTCGCTCAGGGCCTGTCACGGCCGCCCAGAAAATGCGCCTTGACGACTCGGCCCAACCGTGGGTCCCGGCTCAAGGTAGCGTTCTAGGAGCAGAGTTGAGGGACAGGTTGGGTCCGCCCGTCTTTCTCTGCCTATTAGGGCGGCTGCGGCGCTCAAGGTTGGTGCTGACCTCTGCTGGGGAATAAAGATTTCTCTCCCTCTGAGGCTTGTCCCTGGCGCAAAAGGCATGTTTTGCGCCGGGGGTGGGAGGGGGAGTCCTGAGGCGGGACGCAGGGTTCCCCAGGTTGACGCCCCGAGGGAGAGGACCCCGGAAACCAAAGACTGAGGGAGCATTCGAGGGTTTGTGTCCGGGGCGGGCAGGCCTGGCTGCAGCAAACAGGGCCAGTTAGGGGACCACCACATCCAGAGGATCAATAGGCATCGTCCTCGATGGAGTCTGAATCCCGGAGGGATTCCTGGTGGGGTCAGGACGCGATGCCTCACGATGATGGGCCAGGACCAGGGGCTGCCCTGCAGACGTGTGGCGCCCGATGCCAGTTCGCCGGGCGTTATCCGACCAATTCTCACGAGCGTTCTGCCCAAACCGGGATCGGTTTGGGCAGAACGCTCGTGAGAATTGGCCGGCGGTTGGCAGTCCTGCGGGCCGCCTTGCTCCCCGTGGCCAAGGTCCCTTTCACGCTCGGGGCCTGTCGCGGCCACCCGGAAAACGCGCGCAGACGACGCGGCCCAACCGGGGGTCCGGGCACAAGGTAGCATTCCAGGAGCACAGTTGAGGGACAGGTTGGGTCCGCTTGTCTGTCTATGCCAATATGGGCAGCAGGGGCCCCCAAAGGTGGTGCTGACCTCTACTGGGGAATGAAGATTTCTCTCCCTCTGAGGCTTCTCCGAGGCGCAAAAGGCACGTTTTGCGCCGGGGTGGGAGGGGGAGTCCTGGCGCGGGACTCAGGGTTCCCCAGGTAGAGGCCCTGAGGGACAGGACCCTGGAAACGGAAGGCTGAAGGAGCAGGCGAGGGTTCATGTCCGGGGCTCGGGACAGGCCCGGCCTCAGTGAACAGGGCCAGGATGCAAACCACCACAGGCTGTCGTGCAAGAGGCGTCACACTCGCAGGAGCCTGACTCCCGGAGGGATTCCTGGCGGAGTTCAGACTCGACGGCTCGTGATCCCGGGCCAGCCCACAGGGCTGGCCTGCAGACGTGCGGTGCACGAAGAAAGTTCCTCGGGAGTTTTCTGGCCAATACTCACGACCGTTCTGCCCAAACCGGGATCGGTTATGGCAGAACGCTCCTGAGAATGCGCCGGCATTGGGCAGCCTTGCGGACCACCCTGCTCCCCGTGGCCGAGGGCCCTTTCTCGCTCGGAGCCTGTCGTGGCCACCCAGTAAAAGTGCCCAGACGATGCGGCCCAAACGGGGGTTCCGTCGCATGGGAGCATACCCAGAGCAGAGTTGAGGGATGGTTTGCGGCCGGGCGTCAGCCACCGCCTATACGGGCAGCAGGGGCGCCCATATGTGGGGCATACCTCACTTGGGGATCGAAGGTTTCTCTCTCTCGGAGGCTTGTCCATGGTGCCGAAATCCCCGTTTTGCGCCAGGGTAGGAGGGGGAATCGGGGCGAGGGACTCAGTGTTCCCCAGGTGGAGGCAACAAGGGACAGGACCCCGGAAAATGAAGGCTGAGGGAGCATTCGAGGGTTTGTTGTGGAGCAAGAGGCGTCACCCTCGCTGGAGCCTAACTCCCAGAGGGATTCCTGGCGGAGTTCAGACTCGACGGCTCTCGATCCTGGGCCAGCCCACAGGGCTGGCCTGCAGACATGGGGTGCACGAAGAAGGTTCCTCGGGAGTTTTCTGACCAATACTCACGACCGTTCTGCCCAAACCGGGATCAGTTATGGCAGAACGCTCGTGAGAATGGGCCGGCATTGGGCAGCCTTGCGGACCGCCTTGCTCCGCATGGCCGAGGGCCCTTTCTCGCTCAGGGCCTGTCCCGGCAACCCGGAAAAGGCGCCCAGACGACACGGCCCCACCGGGGGTCCTGGCGCAAGGTAACGTTCCAGTAGCACAGTTGAGGGACAGGTTGGGTCCGCTTGTCTGTCTCTGCCTATTTGGGCGGCATGGGCGCCCAAGGGTGGTACTGACCTCTGCTGGGGAGTGAAGATTTCTCTCCCTCTGAGGCTTGTCCGTGGCGTAAAAGCACGTTTTGGGCCAGGGTGGGAGGGAGAGTCCTGGCGCGGCACTCAGGGTTCCCCTGGTAGAGGCCCCTAGGGAAAGGACCCTGGAAACGGAAGGCTGAGGGAGCAGGCGAGGGTTCATGTCCGGGGCTCGGGACAGGCCTGGCCTCAGTGAACAGGGCCAGGAAGGGACCCACCACAGGCTGTGGTGCAAGAGGCGTCACCCTGGCTGGAGCCTGACTCCCGGAGGGATTCCTGGTGGAGTTCAGACTCGACGGCTTGCGATACCGGGCCAGCCCACAGGGCTGGGCTGCAGACGTGCGGTGCACGAAAAAAGTTCCTCGGGAGTTTTCTGGCCAGTTCTCATGACCGTTCTGCCCAAACCGGGATCGGTTATGGCAGAACGCTCGTGAGAATGGGCCGGCATTTGGCAGCCCTGCGGAAAGCCCTGCTCCCCATGGCCGAGGGCCCTTTCTCGCTCGGGGCCTGTCGTGTCCACCCGGAAAACGTGCCCAGAAGACACGGCCCAAACGGGGGTTCCGGCGCACGGGAGCATACCCAGAGCAGAGTTGAGGAATGGTTTGCGGCCGGGCGTCAGCCACCGCCTATACGGGCAGCAGGGGTGCCCATATGTGGAGCATACCTCACTTGGGGATCGAAGGTTTCTCTCTCTCGGAGGCTTGTCCATGGTGCCGAAATCCCCGTTTTGCGCCAGGGTGGGAGGGGGACTCGTGGCGAGGGACTCAGTGTTCCCCAGGTGGAGGAACCGAGGTACAGGACCCCGGAAAATGAAGGCTAAAGGAGCATTCGAGGCTTTGTTGTGGAGCAAGAGGCATCACCCCCAGTAGAGCCTAGCTCCCGGAGGGATTCCTGGCGGAGTTCAGACTCGACGGCTCGCAATGCCGGACCAGCCCAGAGGGCTGGCCTGCAGACGTGCGGTGCACGAGGAAAGTTCCTCGGGAGTTTTCTGGCCAATTATCACGAGCGTTCTGCCCAAACAGAGATTGGTTATGGCAGAACGCTCGTGAGAATTGGCCGGTGATGGGCAGCCCTGTGGACCACCCTGCTCCCCGTGGCCGAGGGCCCTTTCTCACTCGGTGCCTGTCGTGGCAACCCGGAAAAGGCGCCCAGAAGACACGGCCCCACCGGGGGTCCCGGCGCAAGGTAGCGTTCCAGGAGCACAGTTGAGGAACAGGTTGGGTCCGCTTGTCTGTCTCTGCCTATTTGGGCGGCATGGGCGCCCAAGGGTGGTGCAGACCTCTGCTGTGGAATGAAGGTTTCTCTCCCTCTGACGCTTTTCTGTTGCACAAAATGCACCTTTTGCGCCAGGTTGGGAGGGCGATTCCTGGCGCGGGACTCAGGGTTACCCAGGTAGAGGCCCCGAGGGACAGGACCCAGGAAACGGAAGGCTGAGGGAACAGTCGAGGGTTCATCTCCGGGGCTCGGGACAGGCCCGGCCCCAGGGAACAGGGCCAGGTCGGGAACCACCACAGGCTGTGGAGCAAGAGGCGTGGACCTCGCTGGAGCCTGACTCCCGGAGGGATTCCTGGCGGAGTTCAGACTCGATGGCTCGCAATGCAGGGCCAGCCCACAGGGCTGGCCTGCAGACGTGCGGTGCATGAAGAAAGTTCCTCGGGAGTTTTCTGGCCAATTCTCATGACCATTCTGCCCAAACCGGGATCAGTTATGGCAGAACGCTCGTGAGAATGGGCCGGCATTGGGCAGCCCTGCGGACCGCCCTGCTCCCCGTGGCCGAGGGCCCTTTCTCTCTCGTGTCCTGTCGCGGCCACCCGGAAAACGTGCCCAGAAGACGCGGCCCAAATGGGGGTCCCGGCGCACGGGAGCATACCCGGAGCAGAGTTGAGGGACAGTTTGGGGCCAGGCGTCGGCCTCCGCCTATTGGGGTGGCATGGGAGCCCATAAGTGGGGCATACCTCCCTTGGGGTTCGAAAGTTTCTCTCACTCAGAGGCTTGTCCGTGTCCCGAATTCCCCGTTTAATGCCAGGGTGGGAGGGGGACTCGTGGCGACAGACTCAGTGTTCCCCACGTGGAGGCACTGAGGGACAGGACCCCGGAAACTGAAGGCAGAGGGAGCATTCGAGGGATTGTGTCCGCGGTCTGGCAGTCCTGGCCGCAGCGAACAGGGCCAGTTAAGGGACCACCACAGCCAGAGGAGCAATAGGCGTCGCCGTCGCTGGAGTCTGAATCCCGGAGGGATTCCTGGCGGGGATCGGACGCGATGGCTCACGATGCCGGGCCAGGACCAGGGGGCTGCCCTGCAGACGTGTGGCGCCCGATGCCATTTCGCCGGGCGTTATGTGGCCAATTCTCACAAGCGTTCGGCCCAAACCGGGATCGGTTTGGGTAGAACACTCGTGAGAATTGGCCGGCGGTGGGCAGTCCTGTGGGCCGCCTTGCTCCCCGTGGCCAAGGTCCCTTTCACTATCGGGGCCTGTTGCGGCCACCCGGTAAACGCGCACAGACGACGCGGCCCAACCGGGGGTCCCGGCACAAGGTAGCGTTCCAGGAGCACAGTTGAGGGACAGGTTGGGTCCGCTTGTCTGTCTATGCCTATATGGGCAGCACGAGCCCCCAAGGGTGGTGCTGACCTCTGCTGGGGAGTGAAGATTTCTCTCCCTCTGAGTCTTGTCCGTGGCATAAAAGCACGTTTTGCACCAGGGTGGGAGGGGGAGTCCTGGCGTGGGACTCAGGGTTCCCCAGGTAGAGGCCCCAAGGGACAGGACCCAGGAAACAGAAGGCTGAGGGATCAGGCGAGGGTTCATGTCCGGGGCTCAGGACAGGCCCGGCCCCAGCGAACAGGGCCAGGACGGGAACCACCACAGGCTTTGGAGCAAGACGCGTAGCCCTCGCTAGAGCCTGACTCCCGGAGGGATTCCTGGCAGGGTTCGGACGCGACGGCTCACGATGCCGGGCCATGCCAGGGGGCTGCATTGCAGAGGAGCGGCGCCCGAAGGGAGTTCACCGGACGTTTTCCGGACAGTTTTCCCGAGCGTTCTGTGCAAACCGGGATCGGTTTGGGCAGAACGCTCCTGAGAATTGGCCGGCATTGGGCAGCCCTGCGGGCCGCCTTGCGTCCCGTGGCCAATGTCCCTTTCACGCTCGGGGCCTGTCGCGGCCACCCGGAATACGCGCCCAGACGATGCAGCCCAACTGGGGGTCCCAGCGCAAGGTAGCGTTCCAGGAGCACAGTTGAGGGACAGGTTGGATCCGCTTGTCTGTCTCTGCCTATTTGGGCGGCAGGGGCGCCCAAGGGTGGTGCTGACCTCTGCTGGGGAGTGAAGATTTCTCTCCCTCTGAGTCTTGTCCGTGGTGTAAAAGCACGTTTTGCGCCAGGGTGGGAGGGGGAGTCCTGGCGCGGGACTCAGGGTTCCCCTGGTAGAGGCCCCAAGGGACAGGACCCTGGAAACGGAAGGCTGAGGGAGCAGGCGAGGGTTCATGTCCGGGGCTCGGGACAGGCCCGGCCTCAGTGACCAGGGCCAGGAAGGGACCCACCACAGGCTGTGGTGCAAGAGGCGTCGACCTCGCTGACGCCTGCATCCTGGAGGGATTTCTGGTGGAGTTCAGACTGGACGGTTCGCGATGCCGGGCCAGCCCACAGGGCTGGCCTTCAGACGTGCGGTGCACGAAGAAAGTTCCTCGGGAGTTTTCTGGCCAATTCTCATGACCGTTCTGTCCCAACCGGAATGGTTATGGCAGAACGCTCGTGAGAATGGGCCGGCATAGGGCAGCCTTGCGGACCGCCCTGCTCCCCGTGGACGAGAGCCCTTTCTCTCCCGTGTCCTGTCGCGGCCACGTGGAAAACGTGTCCAGAAGATGCGGCCCAAATGGGGGTCCCGGGGCACAGAAGCATACCCGGAGCAGAGTTGAGGGACGGTTTGTGGCCAGGCGTCGGCCTCCGTCTATTGGGGCGGCATGGGACCCCATCAGTGGGGCATACCTCCCTTGGGGTTCGAAGGTTTCTCTCACTCGGAGGCTTGTCCGTGTCCCGAATTCCCCCTTTTACGCCAGGTTGGGAGGGGGACTCGTGGCGACGGACTCAGTGTTCCCCAGGTGGAGGCACCGAGGGACAGGACCCCGGAAACTGAAGGCTGAGGGAGCATTTGAGGGATTGTGTCCGGGTTCTGGCAGGCCTGGCCGCAGCGCACAGGACCAGTTAAGGGACCACCACAGCCAGAGGAGCAATAGGCGTCGCCGTCGCTGGAGTCTGAATCCCGGAGGGATTCCTGGCGGGGTTCGGACGCAATTGCTCGCGATGCCGGGCCAGGCCCGGGGGGCTGCCCTGCAGACGTGCGGCGCCCGAAGCGAGTTCACAGGGCGTTTTCCGGCCAGTTCTCACGAGCGTTCTGCCCAAACCGATTCCGGTTTGGGCAGAACGCTCGTGAGAAGTGGCCGGCGTTGGGCAGCCTTGCTTACCCTGTTGCTCCCCATGGCCGAGGTCCCTTTGTCGCTCGGGGCCTGTCACGGCCTCCAGAAAACACGCCTAGACGACACGGCCCAACCGTGGCTCCCGGCTCAAGGTAGCGTTCTAGGAGCAGAGTTGAGGGACAGGTTGGGTCCGCCCGTCTATCTCTGCCTATTCGGGCGGCTGCGGCGCTCAAGGGTGGTGCTGACCTCTGCTGGGGAATAAAGATTTCTCTCCCTCTGAGGCTTGTCCGTGGCGCAAAAGGCACGTTTTGCGCCGGGGTGGGAGGAGGAGTCCTGGCGCGGGACTCAGGGTTGCCCATGTTGACGCCCCGAGGGACAGGACCCTGAAAACCAAAGGCTGAGGGAGCTTTCGAGGGTTAGTGTCCGGGGCCGGGGAGGCCTGGCTGCAGTGAACAGGGCCAGTTAGGGGACCACAGCAGCCAGAGGAGCAGTAGGCATCGCCCTCCCTGGAGTCTGAATCCCGGAGGGATTGCTGTCGCGGTCGGACGCAACGGCTCACGATGCCGGGCCAGGACCAGGGGGCTGCCCTGCAGACTGTGAGCCTGATGGCAGTTCGCCGGGTGTTATCCGGCCAATTCTCACGAGCGTTATGCGCAAACTGGGATCGGTTTGGGCAGAACGCTCGTGAGAATTGGCCGGAATTGGGCAGTCCTGTGGGCCGCCTTGCTCCCCGTGGCCAAGATCCCTTTCACTCTCGGGGCCTGTCGCGGCCACCCGGAAAACGTGCCTAGACGACTCGGCCCAACCGGGGGTCCTGGCACAAGGTAGCGTTCCAGGAGCACAGTTGAGGGACAGGTTGGGTCTGCTTGTCTGTCTCTGCCTATATGGGCAGCAGGGGCGCCCAAGGGTGGTGCTGACCTCTGCTGGGGAATGAACATTTCTCTCCCTCTGAGGCTTGTCCGTGGCGCAAAAGGCACGTTTTGCACCAGGGTGGGAGGGGGAGTCCTGGCGCGGGACTCAGGGTTTCCCAGGTAGAGGCCCCAAGGGACAGGACCCAGGAAATGGAAGGCTGAGGGAACAGGCGAGGGTTCATGTCCGGGGCTCAGGACAGGCCCGGCCCCAGGGAACAGGGCCAGGTCGGGAACCACCACAGGCTGTGGAGCAAGAGGCGTCGACATCGCTGGAGCCTGACTCCCGGAGGGATTCAAGGCGGGGTTCGGACGCGACGGCTTACGATGCCGGGCCAGGCTAAGGGGCAGCACTGCAGAGGAGCGGCGCCCGAAGGGAGTTCACCGGGTGTTTACCGGCCAATTCTCACGAGCGTTCTTCCCAAACCGGTATCGGTTTGGGCAGAACGCTCGTGAGAATTGGTCGGCGTTGGGCAGCCCTGCGGACCGCGTTGCGCCCCGTGGCCAAGGTCCCTTTCTCGCTCGGGGACTGTCGCGGCCACCCGGAATATGTGCCCAGACGATGCGGCCCCACCGGGGGACCCAGCGCAAGGTAGCGTTCCAGGAGCACAGTTGAGAGACAGGTTGGGTCCGCTTGTCTGTCTCTGCCTATTCTGGCGGCAGGGGCACACAAGGGTGGTGCTGACCTCTGCTGGGGAGTGAAGATTTCTCTCCCTCTGAGGCTTGTCCATGGCATAAAAGCACGTTTTGCGCTAGGGTGGGAGAGGGAGTCCTGGCACGGGACTCAGGGTTCTACTGGTAGAGGCCCCTAGGGACAGGACCCTGGAAACGGAAGGCTGAGGGAGCAGGCGAGGGTTCATGTCGGGACTCGGGACAGTCCCGGCCTTAGTGAACAGGGCCAGGAAGGGACCCACCACAGGCTGTGGTGCAAGAGGCGTCACCCTGGCTGGAGCCTGACTCCCGGAGGGATTCCTGGCGGAATTCAGACTCGACGGCTCGCGATGCCGGGCCAGCCCACAGGGCTGGCCTGCAGACGTGCGGTGCACGAAGAAAGTTCCTCAGGAGTTTTCTGGCCAGTTCTCACGACCGTTCTGCCCAAACCGGGATCGGAATGGCAGAATGCAGTGATAATGGGCCGGCATTGGGCAGCCCTGCGGACCGGCCTGTTCCCCGTGGCTGAGGGCCCTTTCTCGCTTGGGGCCTGTTGCGGCAACCCGGAAAAGGTGCCCAGAAAACGCGGCCCCACCGGGGGTCCCGGCACAAGGTAGCGTTCCAGGAGCAATGTTGAGAGACAGGTTGGTTCTGCTTGTCTGTCTCTGCATATTCGGGGGGCATGGGCACCCAAGGGTGGTGCTGACCTCTGCTGTGGAATGAAGGTTTCTCTCCCTCTGACGCTTGTCCGTGGCACAAAATGCACATTTTGCGCCGGGATGGGAGATGGATTCCTGGCGCGGGACTCAGGTTTCCCCAGGTAGAGGCCCGAGGGACAGGACCCAGGAAACGGAAAGTTGAGGGAGCAGGCGAGGGTTCATGTCCGGGGACGGGACAGGCCCGGCCCCAGGGAACAGGGCCATGTCGGGAACCACCACAGGCTGTGGAGCAAGAGGAGGCAACCTCGCTGGCGCCTGCATCCCGGAGGGATTCATGGCGGAGTTCAGACTCGTCGGCTCGCAATGCTGGGCCAGCCCACAGCGCTGGACTGCAGACGTGCGGTGTACGAAGAAAGTTCCTCGGGAGTTTTCTGGCCAATTCTCACGACTGTTCAGACCACACCGGGATCGGTTATGGCAGAACACTCGTGAGAATGGGCCGGCATTGGGCAGCCCAGCGGACCACCCTGCTCCCCGTGGCCGAGGACACTTTCTCGCTCTGGTCCTATCGCGACAACCCGGAAAAAGCACACAGACGACGCGACCCAACCAGGGGTCCCGGCACAAAGTAGCGTTCCAGGAACACAGTTGAGGGACAGGATGGTTGCGCTTGTCTGTCTATGCCTATATGGGCAGCAGGGGCCCTCAAGCATGGTGCTGACCTCTGCTGGGGAATGAAGATTTCTCTCCCTCTGAGGCTTGTTCGTGGTGCAAAACCACGTTTTGCGCTGGGGTGGGAGGGGGAGTCCTGGCTCCGGACTCAGGGTTCAACAGGTAGAGGCCCTGAGGGACAGGACCCTGGAAACGGAAGACTTAGGGAACAGGTGATAGTTTGTGTCGGGGCTTGGGACAGGCCTGGCCCCAGCGAACAGGGCCAGGACGGGAACCACCACAGACTGTGGAGCAAGAGGTGTCGCCCTCGCTGGAGCCTGACTCCCGGAGGGATTCCTGGTGGGGTTCGGACAAGACGGCTCATGATGCCGGGCCAGGTCAGGGGGCTGCACTGCAGAAGAGCGGCTCCCGAAGGGAGTTCACCGGGGGTTTTCCGGCCAGTTCTCACGAGCGTTCTGTGCAATGTGGGATCGGTTTGGGCAGAACACTGCTGAGAATTGGCCGGCATTGGGCAGCCCTGCAGGCCGCCTTGCTCCCCGTGGCCAATGTCCCTTTCACGCTCGGGGCCTGTCGCGGCCACCCGGAATACGCGCCCAGATGATGCGGGCCAACAGGGGGTCCCAGCGCAAGGTAGCGTTCCATGAGCACAGTTGAGGGACAGGTTGGGTCCGCTTGTCTGTCTCTGATTATTCGGGCGGCATGGGCACCCAAGGGTGGTGCTGAACTCTGCTGGGGAGTGAAGAATTCTCTCCCTCTGAGGCTTGTCCGTGGCGTAAAAGCACGTTTTGCGCCAGGGTGGGAGGGGGAGTCCTGGCGCGGGACTCAGGGTTCCCAAGGTAGATGCCCCAAGGGACAGGACCCAGGAAACAGAAGGCTGAGGGAGCAGGCGAGGGTTCATGTCCGGGGCTCGGGACAGGCCCGGCCCCAGGGAACAGGGCCAGGACGGGAACCACCACAGGCTGTGGAGCAAGAGGCGTCAACATCGCTGGAACCTGACTCCCGGAGGGATTCAAGGCGGGGTTCGGACGCGACGGCTCACGATGCTGGGCCAGGCCATGGGGCTGCACTGCCGAGGAGCGGCGCCCGAAGGGAGTTCACCGGACGTTTTCCGGACAGTTTTCCCGAGCGTTCTGTGCAAACCGGGATCAGTTTGGGCAGAACGCTGCTGAGAATTGGCCGGCGTTGGGCAGCCCTGCGGGCCGCCTTGCGCCCCGTGGCCAATGTCCCTTTCACGCTCGGGGCCTGTCGCGGCCACCCGGAATACGCGCCCAGACGATACGGCCCAACCGGGGGGTCCCAGCGCAAGGTAGCGTTCCAGGAGCACAGTTGAGGGACAGGTTGGGTCCGCTTGTCTGTCTCTGCCTATTCGGGCGGCATGGGTGCCCAAGGGTGGTGCTGACCTCTGCTGGGAAGTGAAGATTTCTCTCCCTCTGAGGCTTGTCCGTGGCGTAAAAGCACGTTTTGCGCCAAGGTGGGAGGGGGAGTCCTGGCGTGGGACTCAGGCTTCCCCTGGTAGAGGCCCCTAGGGACAGGACGCTGGAAACGGAAGGCTGAGAGAACAGGCGAGGGTTCATGTCCGGGGCTCGGGACAGGCCCGGCCTCAGTGACCAGGGCCAGGAAGGGACCCACCACAGGCTGTGGTGCAAGAAGCGTCGCTCTGGCTGTAGCCTGACTCCCGGAGCGATTCCTGGCGGAGTTCAGTCTCGACGGCTCACGATCCCGGGCCAGCCCACAGGGCTGGCCTGCAGACGTGCGGTGCACGATGAAAGTTCCTCAGGAGTTTTTTGGCCAATTCTCACGACCGTTCTGCCAAACCGGGATCGGTTATGGCAGAACGCTCCTGAGAATGGGCCGGCATTGGGCAGCCCTGCGGACCGCCCTGCTCCCCGTGGCCGAGGGCCCTTTCTCGCTCGGGGGCTGTCGTGTCCACCCGGAAAACGTGCCCAGACGACGCGGCCCAAACGGGGGTTCCGGCTCACGGGAGCATACCCAGAGCAGAGTTGAGGGATGGTTTGCGGCCGGGCGTCTGCCACCGCCTATACAGGCGGCAGGGGGGCCCATATGTGGGGCATACCTCACTTGGGGATCGAAGGTTTCTCTCTCTCGGAGGCTTGTCCGTGGTGCCTAAATCCCCGTTTTGTGCCAGGGTGGGAAGGGGACTCGTGGCGAGGGACTCTGTTCCCCAGGTGGAGGCACCGAGGGACAGGCCCCGGAAAATGAAGGCTGAGGGAGCATTCGAGGGTTTGTTGTGGAGCAAGAGGTGTCACCTTCGCTGGAGCCTAACTCCTGCAGGGATTCCTGGCGGAGTTCAGACTCGACGGCTCGCGCTGCCGGGCCAGCCCAGAGGGCTGGCCTGCAGACGTGCGGTGCACGAGGAAAGTTCCTCGGGAGTTTTCTGGCCAATTCTCTCGAGCGTTCTGCCCAAACCGAGATCGGTTATGGCAGAACGCAGTGAGAATGGGCCGGCATTGGGCAGCCCAGCGGACCGGCCTGCTCCCCGTGGCCGAGGGCCCTTTCTCGCTCGGGGCCTTTCGCAGCAACCCGGAAAAGGCGCCCAGACGACGCGGCCCCACTGTGGGTCCTGGTGCAAGGTAGCGTTCCAGGAGCACAGTTGAGGGACAGGTTGGTTCCGCTTGTCTGTCTCTGCCTATTCGGGGGGCATGGGCGCCCAAGGGTGGTGCTGACCTCTGCTGTGGAATGAAGGTTTCTCTCCCTCTGTCGCTTGTCCGTGGCACAAAATGCACATTTTGCGCCGGGATGGGAGGTGGATTCCTGGCGGGACTCAGGTTTCCCCAGGTAGAGGCCTGAGGGACAGGACCCAGGAAACGGAAAGCTGAGGGAGCAGGCAAGGTTTCATGTCCGGGGCTCGGGACAGGCCCGGCCCCAGGGAACAGGGCCATGTCGGGAACCACCACAGGCTGTGGAGCAAGAGGAGGCGACCTCGCTGGCGCCTACATCCCGGAGGGATTCATGGCGGAGTTCAGACTCGTCGGCTCGCAATGCTGGGCCAGCCCACAGCGCTGGCCTGCAGACGTGCGGTGTACGAAGAAAGTTCCTCGGGAGTTTTCTGGCCAATTCTCACGACTGTTCTGCCCAAACCAGGATCGGTTATGGCAGAACGCTCGTGAGAATGGGCCGGCATTGGGCAGCCCTGCAGACCGGCCTGCTCCCCGTGGCCGAGGGCCCTTTCACTCTCGTGTCCTGTCGCGGCCACCCGGAAAACGTGCCCAGAAGACGCGGCCCAAACGGGGGTCCCGGCGCCCGGGAGCATACCTGGAGCAGAGTTGAGGGATGGTTTGGGCCAGGCATCGGCCTCCGCCTATTGGGGCGGCATGGGAGCCCATCAGTGGGGCATACTTCCCTTGGGGTTCGAAGGTTTCTCTCACTCAGAGGCTTGTCCGTGTCCCGAATTCCCCATTTTACGCCAGGATGGGAGGGGGATTCCTGGCGCGGGACTCAGGGTTCCCCAGGTAGAGGCCCCGAGGGACAGGACCAAGGAAACTGAAGGCTGAGGGAGCATGCGAGGGTTCATGTCCGGGGCTCGGGACAGGCCCGGCCCCAGGGAACAGGGCCAGGTCGGGAACCACCACAGGCTGTGGAGCAAAAGGCGGCTACCTCGCTGGCGCCTGCATCCGGGAGGGATTCCTGACAGAGTTCAGACTAGACGGCTCACGATGCCAGGCCAGCACACAGGGCTGGCCTGCAGACGTGCGGTGCACGAAGAAAGTTCCTCGGGAATTTTCTGGCCAAATTTCACGACCGTTCTGCCCAAACCGGGATCGGTTATGGCAGAACGCTTGTGAGAATTGGCCGGCGTTGGGCAGCCCTGCGGACCGCATTGCTCCCCGTGGCCAAGGTCCCTTTCTCGCTCGGGGCCTGTCACGGCCGCCCGGAAAATGCGCCTAGACGACACGGCCCAACCGTGGCTCCCAGCTCAAGGTAGCGTTCTAGGAGCAGAGTTGAGGGACAGGTTGGGTCCGCCCGTCTTTCTTGCCTATTGGGGCGGCTGCAGCGCTCAAGGGTGGTGCTGACCTCTGCTGGGGAATAAAGATTTCTCTCCCTCTGAGGCTTGTCCGTGGCGCAAATGGCACGTTTTGCGCCAGGGTGGGAGGGGGAGTCCTAGCGCGGGACTCAGGGTTCCCCCGGATGACGCCCTGAGGGACAGGACCCCGGAAACCAAAGGCTGAGGGAGAATTCGAGGGTTTGTGTCCGGGGCCGGGCAGGCCTGGCTTCAACGAACAGGGCCAGTTAGGGGACCACCACAGCCAGAGGAGCAATAGGCATCGCCCTCGATGGAGTCTGAATCCCGGAGGGATTCCTGGTGGAATCCGGACGCAATGGCTCGCGATCACGGGTCAGGACCAGGGGCTGCCCTGCAGACGTGCGGCGCCCAAAGCGGGTTCACTGGGCGTTTTCCGGCCAATTCTCACGAGCGTTCTGCCCAAACCGGGATCGGTTTGGGCAGAACGCTCGTGAGAATTGGCCGTCGTTGGGCAGTCCTCCGGGCCACCTTGCTCCCCATGGCCAAGGTCCCTTTCACGCTCGGGGCCTGTCGCGGCCACCCGGAAATCGCACGCAGACGATTCGGCCCAACCGGGGGTCCTAGCACAAGGTAGTGTTCCAGGAGCACAGTTGAGGGACAGGTTGGGTTCGCTTGTCTGTCTATGCCTATATGGGCAGCAGGGGCCCCAAACGGTGGTGCTGACCTCTGCTGGGGAATGAAGATTTCTCTCCCTCTGAGTCTTGTCCGTGGCATAAAAGCACGTTTTGCGCCAGGGTGGGAGGGGGAGTTCTGGCGCGGGACTCAGGTTTCCACAGGTAGAGGCCCTGAGGGACAGGACCCTGGAAACGAAAGACTTAGGGAACAGGTGATGGTTCGTGTCTGGGGCTCGGGACAGGCCCGGCCCCAGGGAACAGGGCCAGGTCGGGAACCACCACAGGCTGTGGAGCAAGAGGAGTCGACATCGCTGGAGCCTGACTCCCGGAGGGATTCAAGGCGGGGTTCGGACGCGACGGCTCATGATGCCGGGCCAGTCCAGGGGGCTGCACTGCAGAGGAGCGGCGCCCAAAGTGAGTTCACCGGGCGTTTTCCGGCCAGTTCTCACGAGCGTTCTGTGCAAACCGGGATCGGTTTGGGCAGAACGCTCCTGAGAATTGGCCGGCATTGGGCAGCCCTGCGGGCCGCCTTGCGCCCCGTGGCCAATGTCCCTTTCATGCTCGGGGACTGTCGCGGCCACCCGGAATACGTGCCCAGACGATGCGGCCCAACCGGGGGTCCCAGCGCAAGGTAGCGTTCCAGGAGCACAGTTGAGGGACAGGTTGGTTCCGCTTGTCTGTCTCTGCCTATTCGGGCGGCCTGGGCGCCCAAGGTTGGTGCTGACCTCTGCTGGGGAGTGAAGATTTCTCTCCCTCTGAGGCTTGTCCGTGGCGTAAAAGCACGTTTTGCGCCAGGGTGGGAGGGGGAGTCCTGGCACGGGACTCAGGGTTCCCCTGGTAGAGGCCCCGAGGGACAGGACCCTGGAAATGGAAGGCTGAGGGAGCAGGCAAGGGTTCATGTCCGGGGCCGGGAAGGCCTGGCTTCAGAGACCAGGGCCAGTTAGGGGACCACCACAGCCAGAGGAGCAATAGGCATTGTCCTCGATGGAGTCTGAATTCCAGAGGGATTCCTGCTGGGGTCTGGACGCGACGGCTCATGATGCCGGGCCAGGACCGGGGGCTGCCCTGCAGAGGTGTGGCGCCCGATGCCAGTTCGCCGGGCGGTATCCGGCCAATTCTCACGAGCGTTCTGCCCAAACCGGGATCTGTTATGGCAGAACGCTCGTGAGAATGGGCCGGCATTGAGTAGGCCTGCGGACCGTCCTGCTCCCTGTGGCCGAGGGCCCTTTCTCTCTCGTGTCCTGTCGCTGCCACCCGGAAAACGTGCCGAGAAGACGCGGCCCAAACGGGGGTCCCGGCGCACGGGAGCATACCCGGAACAGAGTTGAGGGACGGTTTGGGGCCAGGCATCGGCCTCCGCCTATTGGGGGCAGCATGGGAGCCCATCAGTGGGGCATACCTCCCTTGGGGTTCGAAGGTTTCTCTCACTCGGAGGCTTGTCCGTGTCCCGACTTCCCCGTTTTACGCCAGGGTGGGAGGGGGACTCGTGGCGACAGACTCAGTGTTCCCCACGTGGAGGCACCGAGGGACAGGATCCCAAAAACTGAAGGCTGAGGGAGCATTCGAGAGATTGAGTCCGGGGTCTGGCAGGCATGGACGCAGCGAACAGGGCCAGTTAAGGAACCACCACAGCCAGAGGAGCAATAGGCGTCGCCGTTGCTGGAGTCTGAATCCTGGAGGGATTCCTGGCGGGGTTCGGACGCGATGGCTCGCGATGCCGGGCCAGGCCCAGAGGGCTGCCCTGCAGATGTGCGGCGCCCGAAGCGAGTTCACCGGGGTTTTTCCGGCCAATTCTCACAAGCGTTCTACCCAAACCGGGATCGGTTTGGGCAGAACGCTCATGAGAATTGGCCGGCGTTGGGCAGCCCTGTGGACCGCCCTGCTCCCCGTGGCCGAGGTCCCTTTCTCGCTCAGGGCCTGTCGTGTCCACCTGGAAAACGTGCCCAGACGGTGCGGCCCAAACGGGGGTTCCGGCGCACGGGAGCATACCCAGAGCAGAGTTGAGGGATGGTTTGCGGCCGGGAGTCAGCCACCGCCTATACGGGTGGCAGGGGCGCCCATATGTGGGGCATACCTCACTTGGGGATCGAAGGTTTCTCTCTCTCGGAGGCTTGTCCGTGGTGCCGAAATCCCCGTTTTGCGCCAGGGTAGGAGGAGGACTCGTGGCGAGGGACACAGTGTTCCCCAGGTGGAGGCACCGAGGGACAGGACCCCGGAAAATGAAGGCTGAGGGAGCATTCGAGAGTTGTTGTGGAGCAAGAGGCATCACCCTCGCTGGAGTCTAACTCCCGGAGGGATTCCTGGCGGAGTTCAGACTCGACTTCTCGCGATGCCGGGCCAGCCCAGAGGGCTGGCCTGCAGACAATCGGTGCACGAGGAAAGTTCCTTGGGAGTTTTCTGGCCAATTCTCACGAGCGTTCTGCCCAAACCGAGATCGGTTATGGCAGAACGCTCGTGAGAATGGGCCGGCATTGGGCAGCCCTGCGAACCGGCATGCTCCCCGTGGCCGAGGGCCCTTTCTCGCTCGGGGCCTGTCGCGGCAACCCGGAAAAGGCCCGCAGACGACGCGGCCCCACCGGGGGTCCCGGCGCAAGGTAGCATTCCAGGAGCACAGTTGAGGGACAGGTTGGGTCCGTTTGTCTGTCTCTGCCTATTCGGGGGGCATGGGCGCCCAATGGTGGTACTGACCTCTGCTGTGGAATGAAGGTTTCTCTCCCTCTGACGCTTGTCCGTGGCACAAAATGCACATTTTGCGCCGGGATGGGAGGTGGATTCCTGGCGCGGGACTCAGGTTTCCCCAGGTAGAGGCCGGAAGGACAGGACCCAGGAAACGGAAGGCTGAGGGAGCAGGTGAGGGTTCATGTCCGGGGACGGGACAGGCCCGGCCCCAGGGAACAGGGCCAGGTCGGGAACCACCACAGGCTGTGGTGCAAGAGGCGTCACCCTCGCTGGAGCCTGACTCCCGGAGGGATTCCTGGCGGAGTTCAGACTCGACGGCTCGCAATGCTGGGCCAGCCCACAGCGCTGGCCTGCAGACGTGCGGTGTACGAAGAAAGTTCCTTGGGAGTTTTCTGGCCAATTCTCATGACCGTTCTGCCCAAACCGGGATCGGTTATGGCAGAACGCTCGTGAGAATGGGCCGGCATTGGGCAGCCCTGCGGACCGCCCTGCTCCCCGACACCGAGGGCCCATTCTCTCTCGTGTCCTGTCGCGGCCACCCGGAAAACGTGCCCAGAAGACGCGGCCCAAACGGGGGTCCAGGCGCCCGGGAGCATACCCGGAGCAGAGTCGAGGGACGATTTGTGGCCAGGCATTGGCCTCCGCCTATTGGGGCGGCATGGGAGCCCATCAGTGGGGCATACCTCCCTTGGGGTTCGAAGGTTTCTCTCACTCAGAGGCTTGTCCGTGTCCTGAATTCCCCATTTTATGCCGGGATGGGAGGGGGATTCCTGGCGCGGGACTCAGGGTTCCCCAGGTAGAGGCCCCGAGGGACAGGACCCAGGAAACGGAAGGCTGAGGGAGCAGGCGAGGGTTCATGTCCGGGGCTCGGGACAGGCCCGGCCCCAGGGAACAGGGCCAGGTCGGGAACCACCACAGGCTGTGGAGCAAGAGGCGGCGACCTCGCTGGCGCCTGCATCTCGTAGGGATTCCTGGCGGAGTTCAGACTCGACGGCTCGAAATCCCGGGCCAGCACACAGGGCTGGCCTGCAGACGTGCGGTGCACGAAGAAAGTTCCTCAGGAGTTTTCTGGCCAATTCTCACCACCGTTCTGCCCAAACCAGGATCGGTTATGGCAGAACGGTGGTGAGAATGGGGCGGCATTGGGCAGCCCTGCGGACCGCCCTGCTACCTGTGGCCGAGGACCCTTTCTCTCTCGTGTCCTGTCGCGGCCACCCGGAAATCATACCCAGAAGACGCGGCCACACGGGGGTCCCGGCGCATGGGAGCTTACCCGGAGCAGAGTTGAGGGACGGTTTGGGGCCAGGCGTCGGCCTCCGCCTATTGGGACGGCATGGGAGCCCATCAGTGGGGCATACCTCCCTTGGGGTTCGAAGGTTTCTCTCTCGGAGGCTTGTCTGTGTCCCGAATTCCCCGTTTTACACCAGGGTGGGAGGGGGACTCGTGGCGACAGACTCAGTGTTCCCCACGTGGAGGCACCGAAGGACAGGACCCCTGAAACTGAAGGCTGAGGGAGCATTCGAGGGATTGTGTCCGGGGTCTGGCAGGCCTGGCCGCAGCGAACAGGGCCAGTTAGGGGACCCCCACAGCCAGAGGAGCAATAGGCGTCGCCGTCGCTGGAGTCTGAATCCCGGAGGGATTCCTGGCGGGGTTCGGACTCGATGGCTCGCGATGCCGGGCCTGGCCCGGGGGGCTGCCCTGCAGACGTGCGGCGCCCGAAGCGAGTTCACCGGGCGTTTTCCGGCCAATTCTCACGAGCGTTCTGCCCAAACCGGGATCGGTTTCGGCAGAACGCTCGTGAGAATTGGCCGGCGTTGGGCAGCCCTGCGGACCGCATTGCTCCCCGTGGCCAAGGTCCCTTTCTCGCTCGGGGCCTGTCACGGCCGCCCGGAAATCGCTCTTAGACGACGTGGCCCAACCGGGGTTCCTGGCACAAGGTAGCGTTCCAGGAGCACAGTTGAGGGACAGGTTGGGTCCGCTTGTCTGTCTATGCCTATATGGGCAGCAGGGGCCCCCAAGGGTGGTGCTGACCTCTGCTGGGGAATAAAGATTTCTCTCCCTCTGAGGCTTCTCCGTGGCGCAAAAGGCACATTTTGTGCCGGGGTGGGAGGGGGAGTCCTGGCGCGGGACTCAGGGTTCCCCAGGTAGAGGCCCTGAGGGACAGGACCCTGGAAACGGAAGACTTAGGGAACAGGCGATGGTTCGTGTCCGGGGCTCGGGACAGGCCCGGCCCCAGCGAACAGGGCCAGGACGGGAACCACCACAGGCTGGGGAGCAAGAGGCGTCGCCCTCGCTAGAGCCTGACTCCCGGAGGGATTCCTGGCGGGGTTCGGACTCGATGGCTCACGATGCCGGGCCAGGCCAGGGGGCTGAACTGCAGAGGAGTGGCGCCCGAAGGGAGTTCACCGGGCGTTTTCCGGCCAGTTCTCACGAGCATTCTGCGCAAACCAGGATCGGTTTGAGCAGAACGCTCCTGAGAATTGGCCGGCGTTGGGCAGCCCTGCGGGCCGACTTGAGCCCCGTGGCCAATGTCCCTTTCACGCTCGGGGCCTGTCGCGGCCACCCGGAATACGCGCCCAGACGATGTGTCCCAACCGGGGGTTCCAGTAGCACAGTTGAGGGACAGGTTGGGTCCGCTTGTCTGTCGATACCTGTATGGGCAGCATGGGACCCCAAGGGTGGTGCTGACCTCTGCTGGGGAATGAAGATTTCTCTCCCTCTGAGGCTTGTCCGTGACGCAAAAGGCACCTTTTGCGCAGGGGTGGGAGGGGGAGTCCTGGCGCGGGACTCAGGGTTCCCTGGTGAGACGCCCCGAGGGACAGGACCCTGGAAACGGAAGGCTGAGGGAGCAGGCAAGGGTTCATTTCCGGGGCTCGGGGATGGCCCGGCCTCGGCAGACAGGGCTAGGTAGGGGACCACCGCAGGCTGAGGAGCAGGAGGCGTCGCCCTCGCTGGAGCCTGACTCCCGGGTGGCTTCTTGGCGGGGTTCGGACGCGACGGTTCACGATGCCGGGCAAGGCCCAGGGGGCTGCCCTGCAGATGTGTGGCGCCCGATGCCAGTTCGCCGGGCGTTCTCCGGCCAATTCTCACGAGCGTTCTGCAGAAACCAGGATCAGTTTGGGCAGAACGCTCGTGAGAATTGGCCGGCGTTAGACAGCCCTGCGGACCTCCCTGCTCTCCGTGGCCAAGGGCCCTTTCTCGCTCGTGGCCTGTCGCGGCCACCCGGAAAATGCGCCCAGACGACGAGGCCCAACCCGGTGTCATGGGGCAAGGGAACATTCCCGGAGCAGAGTTGAGGGATGGGATGGGGCCTCTCGTCAGCCACCGCCTATACGGTCCTTGGGGCGCCCAAGAGTGGGGATGTCCTCAGTTGGGGAACGAAAGTTTCTCTCCCTTGAAGCTTCTCCAGAGCGCCGAAAGCCACATTTGCTATGGGGTGGGAGGGGAGTCGTGGCGTGGGACTCAGGGTTCCCCAGGTGGAGGCCTCGAGGGACAGGACCCCAGAAAATGAAGGCTTAGGGAGCATTCGAGGGTTTGTTTTGGAGCAAGAGGCGTAGCCGTCGCTGGAGCCTGACTCCCGGAGGGATTCCTGGCGGAGTTCAGACTCGACGGCTCGTGATGCCAGGCCTGCCCAGAGGGCTGGCCTAAAGACATGCGGTGCACGAGGAAAGTTCCTCGGGAGTTCTGGCTAATTCTCACGAGCGTTCTGCCCAAACCAGTATTGGTCACGGCAGAACAATCGTGAGAATGGGCCAGCATTGGGCAACCCTGCGGATGGCCCTGCTCCCCATGGCCGAGGGCCATTTCTCCCCTGTAGCCTGTCGCGGCCACCCAGAAAACGCACCCAGACTACGTGGCAAAACAGGGGTACCGGCGCACGGGAGCATACCCAGAGCAGAGTTAAGTGACGGTTTGCGGCCGGGGGACAGGCTCCGCCTATGGGGGGGCAGGGGCGCCCATATGTGGGGCATACCTCACTTGGGGATCGAAGGTTTCTCTCTCTCGGAGGCTTGTCCGTGGCGCCTAAATCCCCGTTTTGCTCCAGGGTGGGAGGGGGACTCGTGGCGAGGGACTCAGTGTTCCCCAGGTGGAGGCACCGAGGGACAGGACCCCGGAAACTGAAGGCTGAGGGAGCATTTGAGGGTTTGTGTCCGGGGTCTGACAGGCCTGGCCGCAGCGAACAGGGCCAGTTCGGGGACCACCACAGCCAGAGGAGCAATAGGCGTCGCCGTCGTTGGAGTCTGAATCCCGGAGGGATTCCTGGCGGGGTTCGGACGGGTTGGCTCGCGATGCCGGTCCAGGCCCAGGGGGCAGCCCTGCAGACGTGCGGTATCCGAAGCGAGTTCACGGGGCGTTTTTCAGACAATTCTCACGAGCGTTCTGCCCAAACCGGGATCAGCTTGGGCAGAACGCTCGTGAAATTGGCCAGCGTTGGGCAGTCCTGCGGGACGCCTTGCTCCCAGTGGCCAATGTCCCTTTCACGCTCGGGGCCTGTGTAGACCACCCGGAACACACGCCCAGACGACGCGGCCTAACCGGGGGTCCCGGCGCAAGGTAGTGTTCCAGGAGCAGATTTGAGGGACAGGTTGGTTCCGCTTGTCTGTCTCTGCCTATTCGGGCGGCAGGGGCGCCCAAGGGTGGTGCTGACCTCTGCAGGGGAATGAAGATTTCTCTCCCTCTGAGGCTTGTCCGTGGCGTAAAAGCACGTTTTGTGCCAGGGTGGGAGGGGGTGTCGTGGCGTGGGACTCAGGGTTCCCCAGGTGGAGGCCCCGAGGGACAGGACCCCGGAAAATGATGGCTGAGGTAGCATACGAGGTTTTGTTGTTCAGCAAGAGACATTGCCCTCGCTGGAGCCTGACTCCTAGAGGGATTCCTGGTGGAGTTCAGACTTGACGGCTCGCGATGCCGGGCCTGCCCAGAGGGCTGGCCTACAGACGTGCAGTGCACGAAGATAGATCCTCGGGAGCTTTCTGGCTAATTATCACGAGCGTTCTGCCCAAACCGGTATTGGTTATGGCAGAACGCTCGTGAGAATGGGCCGGCTTTGGGCAGCCCTGCGGACGGCCCTGCTCCCCGTGGCCGAGGGCCATTTCTCATTCGGGGCCTCTCGTGGCAACCCGGAAAAAGCGCCCAGACGACCTGGCCCAAACGTGGGTCGGGGCGCATGGGAGCAATCCTGGAGCAGAGTTGAGGGACGGTTTAGGGCCGGGTGTCGGCCTCCGCCTATAGGGGCGGCAGTGGCGCCCATATGTGGTGCATACCTCACTTGGTGTTCGAAGGTTTCTCTATTTCAGAGTCTTGTCCGTTGCGCTGAAATCCCCGTTTTGCGTCAGGGTGGGAGGGGGACTCGTGTAGAGGGACTCAGTGTTCCCCAGGTGGAGGCAACGAGGGACAGGACCCAGGAAAATGAAGGCTGAGGTAGCATTCGAGGGTTTGTTGTGGAGCAAGAGGCATAGCCCTCGCTGGAGCCTAACTCCCGGAGGGATTCCGAGCGGAGTTCAGACTCGACGGCTCGCGATGCCGGGCCAGCCCAGAGCGCTGGCGTGCAGACGTGCGGTGCAGGAAGAACGTTCCTCGGGAGTTTTCTGGCCATTTCCACGACCGTTCTGCCTAAACCGTGATCGCTTATGGCAGAACGCTCGTGAGAATGGGCCGGCATTGGGCGGCCCTGGGGACCGCTCTCATCCCCGTGGCCGAGGGCCCTTTCTCTCTTGTGGCCTGTCCCGGCCACCCGGAAAACATGCCCAGAAGACAAGGCCCAAACTGGGGTCCCGGCGCACGGGAGCATACCCAGAGCAGAGTTGAGGGACGGTTTGCGGCCAGGCGGCAGCCTTGGCCTATTTGGGCGTCAGGGACGCCCATCAGTGGGGCATACCTCACTTGGGGATCGAAGGTCTCTCTCTCGGAGGCTTGTCTGTAGCGCCAAAATCCCCGTTTTGTGCCAGGATGGGAGGGGGACTCGTGGCGAGGGACTCAGTGTTCCCCAGGTGGAGGCACTGATGGACAGGACCCCAGAAACTGAAGGCTGTGGGAGCATTCGAGGGTTTGTGTCCAGGTTCTGGCAGGACTGGCCGCAGCGAAAAGGGCCAGTTAGGGGACCACCACAGCCAGAGGAGCAATAGTCGTCGCCCTCACTGGAGTCTGAATCCTGGAGGGATTCCTGGCGGGGTTCGGACGGGTTGGCTCGCGATGCCGGGCCAGGCCCAGGAGGCTGCCCTGCAGACGTGCGGCGCCTGAAGCGAGTTCACCGGGCATGTTCGGCCAATTCTCACAAGCGTTCTGCCCAAACCAGAATCGGTTTGGGCAGAACGCTCGTGAGAATTGTCCAGCGTTGGGCAGCCCTGCGGACCGCCTTGCTCCCCGTGGCCAAGGTCCCTTTCTCGCTTGGGGCCTGTCGCAGCCACCCGGAAAACGCGCCCAGACAACGCGGCCCAACCTGGGGTCCCGGCGCAAGGTAGCTTTCCAGGAGCAGAGTTGAGGCACAGGTTGGTTCCGCTTGTCTGTCTCTGCCTATTCGGGCAGTTGGGGTGCCCAAGGGTGGTGCTGACCTCTGCTGGGGAATGAAGATTTCTCTCCCTCTGAGGCTTGTCCATGTCGCCAAAGGCACGTTTTGCTCTGGGGTGGGAGGGGGAGTCGTGGCGAGGGACTCAGGGTTCCCCAGGTGGAGGCCCCGAGGGACAGGACCCCGGAAAATGAAGGCTGAGGGAGCATTGGAGGGTTTGTTGTGGAGCAAGTGGCATTGCCCTCGCTGGAGCCTGACTCCCGGTGGGATTCCTGGCGGAGTTCAGACTTGACGGCTTGCAATGCCAGGCCTGTCCAGAGGGCTGGCCTGCACACGTGTGGTGCACGAAGAAAGTTCCTCAGGAGCTTTCTGGCTAATTCTCACGAGCGTTCTGCCCAAACCGGTATCGGTTATGGCAGTACGCTCTTGAGAATGGGCCGGCATTGGGCAGCCCTGTGGAAGGCCCTGCTCCCCATGGCCGAGGGCCCTTTCTCGTTCGGGTCCTGTCGCGGACACCCGGAAAATGAGCCCAGATGGAGTGGCCCATCCGGGGATCCCGGCGCAAGGTAGCGTTCCAGGAGCATAGTTGAAGGACAGGTTCGGTCCGCGCATTTCTCTGTCTATTCGGGGGGCTGCGGCGCTCAAGTGTGGTGCTGACCTCTGCTGGGAAATGAAGATTTCTCTCCCTCTGAGGCTTGTCCGTGGCGCAAAAGGCACGTTTTGCGCCGGGGTTTAAGGGGGATGCGTGGCGCGGGACTCAGGGTTCCTCAGGTGGAGGCCCCAAGGGACAGGACCCTGGTAACGTAAGGCTGAGGGAGCAGGCAAGGGTTCATTTCCGGGGTTCGGGGATGGCCCGGCCTCAGCAGACAGGGCTAGGTAGGGGACCACCACAAGCTGAGGAGCAGGAGGCGTCGCCCTCTCTGAAGCCTAGCTCCCGGATGGCTTCTTGGTGGGGTTCGGTCGCGACGGCTCCTGATGCCGGGCAAGGCCCAGGGGGCTGCCCTGCAGACGCCTGGCGCCAGATGTCAGTATGCAGGGTGTTCTCCTGCCAATTCTCACGAGCGTTCTGCCCAAACCGGGATCGGTAACGGCAGAACGCTCGTGAGAATAGGCCGGCATTGGGCAACCCTGCGGACGGCCCTGCTCCCCATGGCCGAGGGCCCTTTCTCGCCTGTGGCCTGTTGCGGCCACCCAGAAAACGCACCAAGATGACGCGACCCAACCGGGGGTCCCGGCGCAAGGTAGCGTTCCAGGAGCAGAGTTGAGGCACAGGTTGGTTCCGCTTGTCTGTCTCTGCCTATTCGGGCGGTTGGGGCGCCCAAGGGTGGTGCTGACCTCTGCTGGGGAATGAAGATTTCTCTCCCTCTGAGGCTTGTCCGTGGCACAAAAGGTACGTTTTGCGCCGGGGGCGGAGAAGGAGTCCTCGCACGGGACTCGGGATACCCCAGGTAGAGGCTCCGAGGGACTGGACCCTGGAAACGGAAGGCTGAGGGTGCAGGCGAGGTTTCATATGCGGGGCTCAGGGCTGGCCTGGCTCCCCCGACAGGCCTAGGTAGGGGACCACCGCAGGCTGAGGAACAGGAGGCGTCGCACCTTGGAGCCTGACTCCCGGATGGCTTCCTGGCCGGGTTCGGACGCGACGGCTCACGATGCCTCGCAAGGTCCAGGGGGCTGCCCTGCAGACTTGAGGCGCCCGATGCCAGTTCGCCGGGCGTTCTCCGGCCAATTCTCACGAGCGTTCTGCCTAAACCGGGAATGTTTTGGGCAGAACGCTGGTGAGAATTGGCAGGCGTTGGGCAGCCTTGTGGACGGCCTTGCTCCCCGTGGCCAAGGTCCCTTTCTCGCTCGGGGCCTGTCGCGGCCACCCGGAAAATACGCCCAGACGACGCGGCCCAACTGGGGGTCCTGGCGCAAGGTAGCGTTCCAGGAGCAGAGTTGAGGCACAGGTTGGTTCCGCTTGTCTGTCTCTGCCAATTCGGGCGATTGGGGTGCCCAAGTGTGGTACTGACCTCTGCTGGGGAATGAAGATTTCTCTCCCTTTGAGGCTTGTCCGTGTCGCAAAAGGCACGTTTTGCGCCGGGGTGGGAGGGGGAGTCCTAGCGCGGGACTCAGGATTCCCCAGGTAGAGGATCCGAGGGACAGGACCCTAGAAACGGAAGGCTGAGGGAGCAGGTGAGGGTTCATGTCCGGGGCTCGGGGCTGGCCCGGCTCCTCCGACAGGGCTAGGTAGGGGACCACCGCAGGCTGAGGAGCAGGAGGTGACGCCCTCTCTGGAGCCTGACTCCCAGATGGCTTCCTGGCCGGGTTCGTACGCGATGGCTCACGATGCCGTGAAAGGCCCAGGAGGCTGCCCTGCAGACTTGTGGCGCCCGATGCCAGTTCTCCGGGTGTTCTCTGGCCAATTCTCACGAGCGTTCTGCCTAAACTGGGATCGTTTTGTGCAGAACGCTCGTGAGAATTGGCCGGCGTTGGGCAGTCCTGCGGACCGCCCTGCTCCCCGTGGCCAAGAACCATTTCTCGCTCGGGGCCTGTCGCGGCCACCCGGAAAACGGTCCGAGACCACGAGGCCCAACCCGGCCTCCCGGGGCATGGGAGCATTCCCGGAACAGACTTCTGGGACAGGTTGCGGCCTCGCGTCAGCCTCTGCCTATACGGGGGGCTGGGGCGCCCAAGGGTGGGGATGTCATCAGTTGGGGAACGAAAATTTCTCTCCCTTGAAGCTTCTCCGGAGCGCAGAAAGCCACGTTTTGCCCCGGTGTGGGAGGGGGAGTCCTGGCGCGGGACTCAGGATTCTGCAGGTAGAGGCTCCAAGGGACAGGACCCTGGAAATGGAAGGCTGAGGGAGGAGGCGAGGGTTCATTTCCGGGGCTCGGGGATGGCCCGGCTCAGCAGACAGGGCTACGTAGGGGACCACCGCAGGCTGAGGCGCAGGAGGCATCTCCCTCGCTGGAGCCTGACTCCCGGAGGGATTCCTGGCGGGGTTCGGACACGATGGCTCCCGATGCCGGGCAAGTCTCAGGCGGCTGCCCTGCAGACGCCTGGCGCCGGATGCCAGTATGCAGGGCGTTCTCCGGCCAATTCTCACGAGCGTTCCGCCCAAACCGGGATCGGTTTGGGCGGAACGCTCGTGAGAATTGGCCGACGTTGGGCAGCCCTGCGGACCGCCCTTCTCCCCATGGCCAGGGGCCCTTTCTCATTAGGGGCCTGTCGCGACCAACCGGAAAACGAGCCCAGACGACGCGGCCCAACCGGGGTCCTGGCGCAAGGTAGCGTTCCAGGAGCAGAGTTGAGGGACAGGTTCCATCCGCGCATCTGTCTCTGCCTATTAGGGCGGCTGCGGAGCTCAAGGGTGGTGCTGAACTCTACTGGGAAATAAAGATTCCTCTCCCTCTGAGGCTTGTCCGTGACGCAAAAGCCACCTTTTGCGCAGGGGTGGGAGGGGGAGTCCTGGCGCGGGACTCAGGGTTCCCCGGTTAGACGCCCCGAGGGACAGGACCCCGGAAACTGAAGGCTGAGGGAGCATTCGAGGGCGTGTGTCCGGGGCCTGGGAAGGCCTGGCTGCGGCGAACAGGGCCAGTTAGGGGACCACCACAGCCAGAGGAGCAATAGGCGTCGCCTTCGCTGGAGTCTGAATCCCGGAGGGATTCCTGGCGGGTTCGGACGCATGGCTCGCGATGCCGGTCTAGGCCCAGGGGGCTGCCCTGCAGACCTGTGGCGCCCGATGCCAGTTCGCTGGGCGTTCTCGGGCCAATTCTCACGAGCGTTCTGCCCAATCCGGGATCGGTTTGAGCAGAACGCTCGTGAGAATTGGCCGGCGTTGGGCAGCCCTGCGGAACGCCCTGCTCCCCGTGGCCAAGGGCGCTTTCTCGCTCGGGGCTTGTTGCGGACACCCGAGAAACCGGCCGAGATGACGAGGCCCAACCCGGGGTCCCGGGGCAAGGGATCATTCCCGGAGCAGAGTTGAGGGACGGGTTGGGGCCTCGCGTCAGCCTCCGCCTATACGGGCGACACAGGTGCCCATATGTGGGGCATACCTCACTTGGGGATCGAAGGTTTCTCTCTCTCAGAGGTTTCTCTCTCTCGGAGGCCCCGTTCAGCTTCCAGGCTCTTGGGGGAAATGATTATGTTTCCCTGAATCTCACTGTCGGAGCAGAGATGCTGGCGGCACCCACTTCTCCCTGCAGTGGAAACTCAAGCTTTCAGGGTGTGGGCGCTTTCCTATGCATCTGAGAGAAGGCTTTGTCTTTCCCGAATGCAGAGTTGACCGGGCTTCCTTCGTTAAGCAGAGTTGTTGGCGCACTACTCTCTACTACTAGGTTTCAGAACCGGTTTCTCTGTTCCGGAGTCAGAGTTGGTCTTGCCGTGCAAATGCATTCTCCTGAAGCCATCTCCTGGAGTACTCTGCGCTTCCTTCACTCTTTCCGGGCAGGCCTATTTGTACAGAGAGCCGCCAGAGAGGTTTGCCTAAACGTCGGCGTTGCCGTCCTGTCCTCGCATCAAGCCAGGTGTGCACCTCAGTGCTCCCCTAATGTTCACCCAGTGGGGCCTAGGACAGCGGGCATCAAGCTGACGGAAGGGGGGCTGCTGTTAGAAGTCCTCCCGCGCCCTCAGTACTAGTGGGTTTGTACTACTGTGAGTCCAGCGTCACGGTCACAGGAGAAGCCCCAGTCGCAGTCCTTGTGCAGGGCTTCAGTCTGGCCGAGGCTAAGGGCGTCTTTCTCAGACGGTCCCTGACCTGAGGGTCGGCACTCGGCCTTCCTTAGGCTTCTGCAACAAACCTCGAGGGCGACTCTTTCCCTCTTCCCGAAAGAGACCTTCACGTGAACGTCAGCTCGGCTTCAGGCTTGTTTCTTGGAGTTAAGGTGGTGGTGCTTACAACATGGTTTCCCAGCCTGGATTCCAGGCTAAGCTTTGAGAAGGCATACTTATCTCTGAAGCTTCATGTGTGGGGACGATGTTGGTGTTCCACCCTGACTTGTTTCTCACAGGGAGGTTGAGCGGCTTGACCTCAGGCCTTCATACACAATTCGAGGCAGCAAACCGCTTCCCCGTATGAGACGCGAGGCGCTGCCATGGGACAGGCAGGATCAATAACACGGGCACTCCGTTCTCAGGAAGCGGGCCAATTCCTCTCACATCCACACTTGACTCTTCGCTCTCCTCATTCAAGAAGGACGTTTCTTCCGAGCACGGTATTGTTTTGAGTTCAGGGTCGCACTTTCCCTTTCATCTTCCAGGCCCCTGGGTGAAACGACAGTGTTTCCATGAATCCAACTGTCGGAGCAGAGATGCTGGGGGCACCCACTTCTCCCTGCCGTGGAAGCTCAAGCCGTCAGGATGAGGGCGCTTTCCTATGCATCTGAGAGAAGGCATTCCCTTTCCCGAATGCAGAGTTGACCAGACTCCCTCTTTCAAGCACAGTTGCTGGCACACTGCTCTGTGCTTTTAGGTGTCAGAACTGGCTCCTCTGTTCAGGAGTCAGAGTTGGTCTTGCCGTGCAAATGCATTCTCCTGAACCCATCCCCTGGAGTGCTCTGCGCTTCCGTCACTCATTCCGGGCAGGCCTCCTTGTACAGAGGGCCGCCAGAGAGGTTCATCTAAAGGTCGGCATTGCCATCCTGTCCTCGGTTCAAGCCAGGTGTGCACCTCAGTGCTCCCCTAACCTTCGCCACAGAAGGGCCTAGGACCGCGGGCGAAAGGCTGACGGAAGAGTGGCTCCTTTAGAAGACCTCCCGAGCTCTCAGCAGTAGAGGGTTTGTTATACTGTGAGTCCAGCGTCACAGTTGCAGCAGAAGCACCAGTCCCAACCGTTGTGAGGGCTTTGAGCCGGCCGAGGCTAAGGGCCTTTCTTAGACGGTAATCGACGTGAGGCTCGGAACTCAGCCTTCCATAGGCCTCCGCACCAAACCTCCAATGAGACTCTTTCTATCTTCCCGAAAGAGGCCTACAAGCGAAAGGCGCTTGGCTTCAGGCTTTTTCTTGGAGTTAAGGTAGCTGTGCTTACAACATGGTTTCTCAGCATGGTTTCCAGGCTAAGCTTTGAGAAGGCATCCTTCTCTGTGCAGCTCCATGTGTGGGGACAGTGTTGGATTTCCACCCTGACTTGTTTCTCACAAAGTGGTCGAGCGGCTTGACCTCAGGTCTTCATACATACTTCGAGTCAGGAAACCGCTTACCTGTATAATATGAGAGACGCTGCCACGGGACAGCCGGCTCCACACCACGGGCCTTCCGTTTTCAGGAAACGTGCCAATTCCTCTCACATCCACACTTGACTCTTTGCTCACGTCATTTAGGAAGGACGTTTCTTCCCGAGCACGGTGTTGCTTTGAGTTCAGGGTCGCCCTTTCCCATTCAGCTTCCAGGCCCCTGGATGAAATGACTGTGTTTCCCTGAATCCCACAGTCGGAGCAGAGATGTGGACGGAACCCACTTCATCCCTACCGTGGAAGCTCAAGCTGTCAGGTTGTGGGAGCTTTCCTATGCATCTTAGAGAAGGCTTTGGCTTTCCGGAATCCAAAGTTGACCGGGCTCCCTCCATTAAGCAGGGCTGCTAGTGCACTGCTCTGTGCTTCTAGGTGTCAGAACCGGCTTCTCTGTTCAGGAGATAGAGTTGGTCTTGCCGTGCCAATGCATTCTCCTGAAGCCATCCCCTAGAGTGCTCTGAGCTTCCTCACTCATTCCGGACAGGCCTCCCAGCACACAGCGCGCCCTGAGAGCTTTGCCTAAACGATGGCGTCGCCGAACTGTCCTCGCTGCAAGCCGGGTGTGCAGCTCGGTGTTCCCCTAACGTTCGCCCCAGTGGGGCCTAGGACCGCGGGCGTCAGGCTGACGGAAGAGTGGCTGCTGTTAGAAGTCCTCCCGCACCCTCAGCACTAGAGGGTTTGTTCTACTGGGAGTCCAGCGTCACGGTCGCAGCAGATGCCCCAGTCCCAGCCTTTGTGCGGGGCTTCGGGCAGGCCGCGGCTAAGGGCTCGTTTCGAGATGGTCCCCGACTGAGGCTCGGCACTCAGCCTTCCTTAGGCCTCCGCACCAAACCTCCAGGGAGACTCTTTCTCTCTTCCCGAAAGAGGCCTGCACGCGAAAGGCGCTCGGCTTCAGGCTTTTTCTTGGAGTTAACGTGGTGGTGCTTACAACATGGTTTCCCAGCCTGGTTTCCAGGCGAAGCTTTGAGAAGGCATCCTTCTCTGTGCAGCTCCATGTGTGGGGACGGTGTTGGCTTTCCACCCTGACTTGTTTCTCACAAAGTGGTCGAGCGGCTTGACCTCCGGCCTTCATACATACTTCGAGTCAGGAAACCGCTTACCCGTATAAGACGAGAGGCACTGCCGCGGGACAGCCGGCTCCACACCGCGGGCCTTCCGTTTTCAGGAAACGTGCCAATTCTTCTCACATCCACACTTGACTCTTTGCTCACGTCATTTAGGAAGGACGTTTCTTCCCGAGCACGGTGTTGCTTTGAGTTCAGGGTCGCCCTTTCCCATTCAGCTTCCAGGCCCCTGGATGAAACGACTGTGTTTCCCTGAATCCCACTGTCGGAGCAGAGATGCTGGTGGCACCCACTTCTCCCTGCCGTGGAAGCTCAAGCCGTCAGGGTGTGGGCGCTTTCCTATGCATCTTAGAGAAGGCTTTGGCTTTCCCGAATGCAGACTTGACCGGGCTCTCTCCGTTAAGCAGGGTTGCTGGCGCACTGCTCTGTGCTTCTAGGTGTCAGAACCGGCTTGTCTGTTCCGGAGTCAGAGTTGGTCTTGCCGTGCAAATGCATTGTCCTGAAGCCATCCCCTGGAGTGCTCTGCGCTTCCGTCACTCATTCCGGACAGGCCTCCCAGCACACAGCGTCCCCGGAGAGGTTTGCCTAAAGGATGGTGTCGCCGAACTGTCCTCGCTGAAAAGCGGGTGTGCAGCACGGTGCTCCCCTAACCCTCGCCCCAGTGGGTCCTAGGACGGCGGGCGTCACGCTGACGGAAGCGTGGCTGCTGTTAGAAGTCCTCCCACGCCCTCAGCACTAGAGGGTTTGTTCTACTGTGAGTCCAGCGTCACAGTCGCAGCCGAAGCCCCAGTCGCAGCTCTTGTCCGGGGCTTCGGGCAGACCGAGATTAAGGGCCCCTTTCTCAGACGATCCCCGACGTGAGGCTCGGCACTCAGCCTTCCTTAGGCTTCCGCACCAAACCTCCAGGGCGACTCTATCTCTCTTCCCGAAAGAGGCCTGCACGCGACAGGCAGCTCGGCTTCAGGCTTGTTTCTTGGAGTTAAGGTGGCGGTGCTTACAACATGGTATCCCAGCCTGGTTTCCAGACTAAGCTTTGGGAACGCATTCTATCTCTATGCAGCTCCATGTGTGGGGGACGATGTTGGTGTTCCACCCTGACTTGTTTCTCACATGGAGGTCGGGCGGCTTGAACTGGGGCCTACATACACACTTTAAGGCAGCAAACCGCTTCCCCGTATAAGATGACAGGCGCTGCCACGGGACAGGCCGGCTCCACAACGTGGGCCCTCGATTCTTAGAAAGCGGGCCAATTCCTCTCACATCCACACTTGACTCTTCTCTCACGTCATTCAGGAAGGAAGTTTCTTCCCGAGCACGGTGTTGCTTTCAGTTCAGGGTCGCGCTTTCCCTTTCAG